>NW_028118802.1:0-341000 GCF_965113315.1 Podarcis vaucheri
TTGCTGAAATTGTGACCCCGGGGCTTAGGGATTTTTTCAAAAAAATATTTTCTGCCGGTTAAGTTTTTGAGGGCTGATTTCTTGTCCTGTGATAAAAAGCCTTCTGTTTCCATCGCCAAAGCTTTCAGGGGATCATTTGCAAGCTTCTGGCACCATTTTTGAGTGAATTGCCAAAAGTCAGATTTTTGCTGAAATTGTGACCCCGGGGCTTAGGGATTTTTTCAAAAAAATATTTTCTGCCGGTTACGTTTTTGAGGGCTTATTTCTCGTCCTGTGATAAAAAGCCTTCTGTTTCCATCGCCAAAGCTTTCAAGGGATCATTTGCAAGCTTCTGGCACCATTTTTGAGTGAAATGCCAAAAGTCAGATTTTGGCTGAAATTGTGACCCCGGGGCTTAGGGATTTTTTCAAAAAAATATTTTCTGCCGGTTAAGTTTTTGAGGGCTGATTTCTTGTCCTGTGATAAAAAGCCTTCTGTTTCCATCGCCAAAGCTTTCAGGGGATCATTTGCAAGCTTCTGGCACCATTTTTGAGTGAATTGCCAAAAGTCAGATTTTGGCTGAAATTGTGACCCCGGGGCTTAGGGATTTTTTCAAAAAAATATTTTCTGCCGGTTACGTTTTTGAGGGCTGATTTCTCGTCCTGTGATAAAAAGCCTTCTGTTTCCATCGCCAAAGCTTTCAGGGGATCATTTGCAAGCTTCTGGCACCATTTTTGAGTGAATTGCCAAAAGTCAGATTTTGGCTGAAATTGTGACCCCGGGGCTTAGGGATTTTTTCAAAAAAATATTTTCTGCCGGTTACGTTTTTGAGGGCTGATTTCTTGTCCTGTGATAAAAAGCCTTCTGTTTCCATCGCCAAAGGTTTCAGGGGATCATTTGCAAGCTTCTGGCACCATTTTTGAGTGAATTGCCAAAAGTCAGATTAGGGCTTAGGGATCATTTGCAAGCTTCTGGCACCATTTTTGAGTGAATTGCCAAAAGTCAGATTTTTGCTGAAATTGTGACCCAGGGGCTTAGGGATTTTTTCAAAAAAATATTTTCTGCCGGTTACGTTTTTGAGGGCTGATTTCTTGTCCTGTGATAAAAAGCCTTCTGTTTCCATCGCCAAAGCTTTCAGGGGATCATTTGCAAGCTTCTGGCACCATTTTTGAGTGAAATGCCAAAAGTCAGATTTATGCTGAAATTGAGACCCCGGGGCTTAGGGATTTTTTCAAAAAAATATTTTCTGCCGGTTACGTTTTTGAGGGCTGATTTCTTGTCCTGTGATAAAAAGCCTTCTGTTTCCATCGCCAAAGGTTTCAGGGGATCATTTGCAAGCTTCTGGCACCATTTTTGAGTGAATTGCCAAAAGTCAGATTAGGGCTTAGGGATCATTTGCAAGCTTCTGGCACCATTTTTGAGTGAATTGCCAAAAGTCAGATTTTTGCTGAAATTGTGACCCAGGGGCTTAGGGATTTTTTCAAAAAAATATTTTCTGCCGGTTACGTTTTTGAGGGCTGATTTCTTGTCCTGTGATAAAAAGCCTTCTGTTTCCATCGCCAAAGCTTTCAGGGGATCATTTGCAAGCTTCTGGCACCATTTTTGAGTGAAATGCCAAAAGTCAGATTTATGCTGAAATTGAGACCCCGGGGCTTAGGGATTTTTTCAAAAAAATATTTTCTGCCGGTTACGTTTTTGAGGGCTTATTTCTCGTCCTGTGATAAAAAGCCTTCTGTTTCCATCGCCAAAGCTTTCAGGGGATCATTTGCAAGCTTCTGGCACCATTTTTGAGTGAAATGCCAAAAGTCAGATTTTTGCTGAAATTGAGACCCCGGGGCTTAGGGATTTTTTCAAAAAAATATTTTCTGCCGGTTACGTTTTTGAGGGTTGATTTCTTGTCCTGTGATAAAAAGCCTTCTGTTTCCATCGCCAAAGGTTTCAGGGGATCATTTGCAAGCTTCTAGCACCATTTTTGAGTGAATTGCCAAAAGTCAGATTAGGGCTTAGGGATCATTTGCAAGCTTCTGGCACCATTTTTGAGTGAATTGCCAAAAGTCAGATTTTTGCTGAAATTGTGACCCAGGGGCTTAGGGATTTTTTCAAAAAAATATTTTCTGCCGGTTACGTTTTTGAGGGCTGATTTCTTGTCCTGTGATAAAAAGCCTTCTGTTTCCATCGCCAAAGCTTTCAGGGGATCATTTGCAAGCTTCTGGCACCATTTTTGAGTGAAATGCCAAAAGTCAGATTTATGCTGAAATTGAGACCCCGGGGCTTAGGGATTTTTTCAAAAAAATATTTTCTGCCGGTTACGTTTTTGAGGGCTTATTTCTCGTCCTGTGATAAAAAGCCTTCTGTTTCCATCGCCAAAGCTATCAGGGGATCATTTGCAAGCTTCTGGCACCATTTTTGAGTGAAATGCCAAAAGTCAGATTTTTGCTGAAATTGAGACCCCGGGGCTTAGGGATTTTTTCAAAAAAATATTTTCTGCCGGTTACGTTTTTGAGGGTTGATTTCTTGTCCTGTGATAAAAAGCCTTCTGTTTCCATCGCCAAAGGTTTCAGGGGATCATTTGCAAGCTTCTAGCACCATTTTTGAGTGAATTGCCAAAAGTCAGATTAGGGCTTAGGGATCATTTGCAAGCTTCTGGCACCATTTTTGAGTGAATTGCCAAAAGTCAGATTTTTGCTGAAATTGTGACCCCGGGGCTTAGGGATTTTTTCAAAAAAATATTTTCTGCCGGTTACGTTTTTGAGGGCTGATTTCTTGTCCTGTGATAAAAAGCCTTCTGTTTCCATCGCCAAAGCTTTCAGGGGATCATTTGCAAGCTTCAGGCACCATTTTTGAGTGAATTGCCAAAAGTCAGATTTTGGCTGAAATTGTGACCCCGGGGCTTAGGGATTTTTTCAAAAAAATATTTTCTGCCGGTAAAGTTTTTGAGGGCAGATTTCTTGTCCTGTGATAAAAAGCCTTCTGTTTCCATCGCCAAAGCTTTCAGGGGATCATTTGCAAGCTTCTGGCACCATTTTTGAGTGAAATGCCAAAAGTCAGATTTTTGCTGAAATTGTGACCCCCGGGGCTTAGGGATTTTTTCAAAAAAATATTTTCTGCCGGTTACGTTTTTGAGGGCTGATTTCTTGTCCTGTGATAAAAAGCCTTCTGTTTCCATCGCCAAAGGTTTCAGGGGATCATTCGCAAGCTTCTGGCACCATTTTTGAGTGAATTGACAAAAGTCAGATTAGGGCTTAGGGATCATTTGCAAGCTTCTGGCACCATTTTTGAGTGAATTGCCAAAAGTCAGATTTTTGCTGAAATTGTGACCCCGGGGCTTAGGGATTTTTTCAAAAAAATATTTCCTGCCGGTTACGTTTTTGAGGGCTGATTTCTTGTCCTGTGATAAAAAGCCTTCTGTTTCCATCGCCAAAGCTTTCAGGGGATCATTTGCAAGCTTCTGGCACCATTTTTGAGTGAATTGCCAAAAGTCAGATTTTGGCT
The DNA here is from genome assembly GCF_965113315.1 of Podarcis vaucheri. Lineage (NCBI taxonomy): Eukaryota > Metazoa > Chordata > Lepidosauria > Squamata > Lacertidae > Podarcis > Podarcis vaucheri. The sequence goes on from NW_028118802.1 coordinate 3,472, forward strand.
GAAATTGTGACCCGGGGCTTAGGGATTTTTTCAAAAAAATATTTTCTGCCGGTTACGTTTTTGAGGGCTGATTTCTTGTCCTGTGATAAAAAGCCTTCTGTTTCCATCGCCACAGCTTTCAGGGGATCATTTGCAAGCTTCTGGCACCATTTTTGAGTGAATTGCCAAAAGTCAGATTTTGGCTGAAATTGTGACCCCGGGGCTTAGGGATTTTTTCAAAAAAATATTTTCTGCCGGTTACGTTTTTGAGGGCTGATTTCTTGTCCTGTGATAAAAAGCCTTCTGTTTCCATCGCCAAAGCTTTCAGGGGATCATTTGCAAGCTTCAGGCACCATTTTTGAGTGAATTGCCAAAAGTCAGATTTTGGCTGAAATTGTGACCCCGGGGCTTAGGGATTTTTTCAAAAAAATATTTTCTGCCGGTAAAGTTTTTGAGGGCAGATTTCTTGTCCTGTGATAAAAAGCCTTCTGTTTCCATCGCCAAAGCTTTCAGGGGATCATTTGCAAGCTTCTGGCACCATTTTTGAGTGAAATGCCAAAAGTCAGATTTTTGCTGAAATTGTGACCCCCGGGGCTTAGGGATTTTTTCAAAAAAATATTTTCTGCCGGTTACGTTTTTGAGGGCTGATTTCTTGTCCTGTGATAAAAAGCCTTCTGTTTCCATCGCCAAAGGTTTCAGGGGATCATTCGCAAGCTTCTGGCACCATTTTTGAGTGAATTGACAAAAGTCAGATTAGGGCTTAGGGATCATTTGCAAGCTTCTGGCACCATTTTTGAGTGAATTGCCAAAAGTCAGATTTTTGCTGAAATTGTGACCCCGGGGCTTAGGGATTTTTTCAAAAAAATATTTCCTGCCGGTTACGTTTTTGAGGGCTGATTTCTTGTCCTGTGATAAAAAGCCTTCTGTTTCCATCGCCAAAGCTTTCAGGGGATCATTTGCAAGCTTCTGGCACCATTTTTGAGTGAATTGCCAAAAGTCAGATTTTGGCTGAAATTGTGACCCGGGGCTTAGGGATTTTTTCAAAAAAATATTTTCTGCCGGTTACGTTTTTGAGGGCTGATTTCTTGTCCTGTGATAAAAAGCCTTCTGTTTCCATCGCCAAAGCTTTCAGGGGATCATTTGCAAGCTTCTGGCACCATTTTTGAGTGAAATGCCAAAAGTCAGATTTTGGCTGAAATTGTGACCCCGGGGCTTAGGGATTTTTTCAAAAAAATATTTTCTGCCGGTTAAGTTTTTGAGGGCTGATTTCTTGTCCTGTGATAAAAAGCCTTCTGTTTCCATCGCCAAAGCTTTCAGGGGATCATTTGCAAGCTTCTGGCACCATTTTTGAGTGAATTGCCAAAAGTCAGATTTTTGCTGAAATTGTGACCCCGGGGCTTAGGGATTTTTTCAAAAAAATATTTTCTGCCGGTTACGTTTTTGAGGGCTGATTTCTTGTCCTGTGATAAAAAGCCTTCTGTTTCCATCACCAAAGCTTTCAGGGGATCATTTGCAAGCTTCTGAGACAATTTTTGAGTGAATTGCCAAAAGTCAGATTTTGGCTGAAATTGTGACCCCGGGGCTTAGGGATTTTTTCAAAAAAATATTTTCTGCCGGTTACGTTTTTGAGGGCTGATTTCTTGTCCTGTGATAAAAAGCCTTCTGTTTCCATCGCCAAAGCTTTCAGGGGATCATTTGCAAGCTTCTGGCACCATTTTTGAGTGAATTGCCAAAAGTCAGATTTTGGCTGAAATTGTGACCCCGGGGCTTAGGGATTTTTTCAAAAAAATATTTTCTGCCGGTAAAGTTTTTGAGGGCAGATTTCTTGTCCTGTGATAAAAAGCCTTCTGTTTCCATCGCCAAAGCTTTCAGGGGATCATTTGCAAGCTTCTGGCACCATTTTTGAGTGAAATGCCAAAAGTCAGATTTTTGCTGAAATTGTGACCCCCGGGGCTTAGGGATTTTTTCAAAAAAATATTTTCTGCCGGTTACGTTTTTGAGGGCTGATTTCTTGTCCTGTGATAAAAAGCCTTCTGTTTCCATCACCAAAGCTTTCAGGGGATCATTTGCAAGCTTCTGAGACCATTTTTGAGTGAATTGCCAAAAGTCAGATTTTGGCTGAAATTGTGACCCCGGGGCTTAGGGATTTTTTCAAAAAAATATTTTCTGCCGGTTACGTTTTTGAGGGCTGATTTCTTGTCCTGTGATAAAAAGCCTTCTGTTTCCATCGCCAAAGCTTTCAGGGGATCATTTGCAAGCTTCTGGCACCATTTTTGAGTGAATTGCCAAAAGTCAGATTTTGGCTGAAATTGTGACCCCGGGGCTTAGGGATTTTTTCAAAAAAATATTTTCTGCCGGTAAAGTTTTTGAGGGCAGATTTCTTGTCCTGTGATAAAAAGCCTTCTGTTTCCATCGCCAAAGCTTTCAGGGGATCATTTGCAAGCTTCTGGCACCATTTTTGAGTGAAATGCCAAAAGTCAGATTTTTGCTGAAATTGTGACCCCCGGGGCTTAGGGATTTTTTCAAAAAAATATTTTCTGCCGGTTACGTTTTTGAGGGCTGATTTCTTGTCCTGTGATAAAAAGCCTTCTGTTTCCATCGCCACAGCTTTCAGGGGATCATTTGCAAGCTTCTGGCACCATTTTTGAGTGAATTGCCAAAAGTCAGATTTTTGCTGAAATTGTGACCCCGGGGCTTGGGGATTTTTTCAAAAAAATATTTTCTGCCGGTTACGTTTTTGAGGGCTGATTTCTCGTCCTGTGATAAAAAGCCTTCTGTTTCCATCGCCAAAGCTTTCAGGGGATCATTTGCAAGCTTCTGGCACCATTTTTGAGTGAATTGCCAAAAGTCAGATTTTTGCTGAAATTGTGACCGCGGGGCTTAGGGATTTTTTCAAAAAAATATTTTCTGCCGGTTAAGTTTTTGAGGGCTGATTTCTTGTCCTGTGATAAAAAGCCTTCTGTTTCTATCGCCAAAGCTTTCAGGGGATCATTTGCAAGCTTCTGGCACCATTTTTGAGTGAATTGCCAAAAGTCAGATTTTTGCTGAAATTGTGACCCCGGGGCTTAGGGATTTTTTCAAAAAAATATTTTCTGCCGGTTACGTTTTTGAGGGCTGATTTCTTGTCCTGTGATAAAAAGCCTTCTGTTTCCATCGCCACAGCTTTCAGGGGATCATTTGCAAGCTTCTGGCACCATTTTTGAGTGAATTGCCAAAAGTCAGATTTTGGCTGAAATTGTGACCCCGGGGCTTAGGGATTTTTTCAAAAAAATATTTTCTGCCGGTTACGTTTTTGAGGGCTGATTTCTTGTCCTGTGATAAAAAGCCTTCTGTTTCCATCGCCACAGCTTTCAGGGGATCATTCGCAAGCTTCTGGCACCATTTTTGAGTGAATTGCCAAAAGTCAGATTAGGGCTTAGGGATCATTTGCAAGCTTCTGGCACCATTTTTGAGTGAATTGCCAAAAGTCAGATTTTTGCTGAAATTGTGACCGCGGGGCTTAGGGATTTTTTCAAAAAAATATTTTCTGCCGTTTACATTTTTGAGGGCTGATTTCTTGTCCTGTGATAAAAAGCCTTCTGTTTCCATCGCCACAGCTTTCAGGGGATCATTCGCAAGCTTCTGGCACCATTTTTGAGTGAATTGCCAAAAGTCAGATTTTTGCTGAAATTGTGACCCCGGGGCTTAGGGATTTTTTCAAAAAAATATTTTCTGCCGGTTACATTTTTGAGGGCTGATTTCTCGTCCTGTGATAAAAAGCCTTCTGTTTCCATCGCCAAAGCTTTCAGGGGATCATTTGCAAGCTTCTGGCACCATTTTTGAGTGAATTGCCAAAAGTCAGATTTTGGCTGAAATTGTGACCCCGGGGCTTAGGGATTTTTTCAAAAAAATATTTTCTGCCGGTTACGTTTTTGAGGGCTGATTTCTTGTCCTGTGATAAAAAGCCTTCTGTTTCCATCACCAAAGCTTTCAGGGGATCATTTGCAAGCTTCTGAGACCATTTTTGAGTGAATTTCCAAAAGTCAGATTTTGGCTGAAATTGTGACCCCGGGGCTTAGGGATTTTTTCAAAAAAATATTTTCTGCCGGTTACGTTTTTGAGGGCTGATTTCTTGTCCTGTGATAAAAAGCCTTCTGTTTCCATCGCCAAAGCTTTCAGGGGATCATTTGCAAGCTTCTGGCACCATTTTTGAGTGAATTGCCAAAAGTCAGATTTTGGCTGAAATTGTGACCCCGGGGCTTAGGGATTTTTTCAAAAAAATATTTTCTGCCGGTAAAGTTTTTGAGGGCAGATTTCTTGTCCTGTGATAAAAAGCCTTCTGTTTCCATCGCCAAAGCTTTCAGGGGATCATTTGCAAGCTTCTGGCACCATTTTTGAGTGAAATGCCAAAAGTCAGATTTTTGCTGAAATTGTGACCCGCGGGGCTTAGGGATTTTTTCAAAAAAATATTTTCTGCCGGTTACGTTTTTGAGGGCTGATTTCTTGTCCTGTGATAAAAAGCCTTCTGTTTCCATCGCCACAGCTTTCAGGGGATCATTTGCAAGCTTCTGGCACCATTTTTGAGTGAATTGCCAAAAGTCAGATTTTTGCTGAAATTGTGACCCCGGGGCTTGGGGATTTTTTCAAAAAAATATTTTCTGCCGGTTACGTTTTTGAGGGCTGATTTCTCGTCCTGTGATAAAAAGCCTTCTGTTTCCATCGCCAAAGCTTTCAGGGGATCATTTGCAAGCTTCTGGCACCATTTTTGAGTGAATTGCCAAAAGTCAGATTTTTGCTGAAATTGTGACCCCGGGGCTTAGGGATTTTTTCAAAAAAATATTTTCTGCCGGTTAAGTTTTTGAGGGCTGATTTCTTGTCCTGTGATAAAAAGCCTTCTGTTTCTATCGCCAAAGCTTTCAGGGGATCATTTGCAAGCTTCTGGCACGATTTTTGAGTGAATTGCCAAAAGTCAGATTTTTGCTGAAATTGTGACCCCGGGGCTTAGGGATTTTTTCAAAAAAATATTTTCTGCCGGTTACGTTTTTGAGGGCTGATTTCTTGTCCTGTGATAAAAAGCCTTCTGTTTCCATCGCCACAGCTTTCAGGGGATCATTTGCAAGCTTCTGGCACCATTTTTGAGTGAATTGCCAAAAGTCAGATTTTGGCTGAAATTGTGACCCCGGGGCTTAGGGATTTTTTCAAAAAAATATTTTCTGCCGGTTAAGTTTTTGAGGGCTGATTTCTTGTCCTGTGATAAAAAGCCTTCTGTTTCCATCGCCAAAGCTTTCAGGGGATCATTTGCAAGCTTCTGGCACCATTTTTGAGTGAAATGCCAAAAGTCAGATTTTTGCTGAAATTGTGACTCCGGGGCTTAGGGATTTTTTCAAAAAAATATTTTCTGCCGGTAAAGTTTTTGAGGGCTGATTTCTTGTCCTGTGATAAAAAGCCTTCTGTTTCCATCGCCAAAGCTTTCTGGGGATCATTCGCAAGCTTCTGGCACCATTTTTGAGTGAATTGCCAAAAGTCAGATTTTTGCTGAAATTGTGACCCCGGGGCTTAGGGATTTTTTCAAAAAAATATTTTCTGCCGGTTACGTTTTTGAGGGCTGATTTCTTGTCCTGTGATAAAAAGCCTTCTGTTTCCATCGCCAAAGCTTTCAGGGGATCATTTGCAAGCTTCTGGCACCATTTTTGAGTGAAATGCCAAAAGTCAGATTTTTGATGAAATTGGGACCCCCGGGGCTTAGGGATTTTTTCAAAAAAATATTTTCTGCCGGTTACGTTTTTGAGGGCTGATTTCTTGTCCTGTGATAAAAAGCCTTCTGTTTCCATCGCCACAGCTTTCAGGGGATCATTTGCAAGCTTCTGGCACCATTTTTGAGTGAATTGCCAAAAGTCAGATTTTTGCTGAAATTGTGACCCCGGGGCTTAGGGATTTTTTCAAAAAAATATTTTCTGCCGGTTAAGTTTTTGAGGGCTGATTTCTTGTCCTGTGATAAAAAGCCTTCTGTTTCCATCGCCAAAGCTTTCAGGGGATCATTTGCAAGCTTCTGGCACCATTTTTGAGTGAATTGCCAAAAGTCAGATTTTTGCTGAAATTGTGACCCCGGGGCTTAGGGATTTTTTCAAAAAAATATTTTCTGCCGGTTACGTTTTTGAGGGCTGATTTCTTGTCCTGTGATAAAAAGCCTTCTGTTTCCATCGCCAAAGCTTTCAGGGGATCATTTGCAAGCTTCTGGCACCATTTTTGAGTGAATTGCCAAAAGTCAGATTTTTGCTGAAATTGTGACCCCGGGGCTTAGGGATTTTTTCAAAAAAATATTTTCTGCCGGTTACGTTTTTGAGGGCTGATTTCTTGTCCTGTGATAAAAAGCCTTCTGTTTCCATCGCCAAAGCTTTCAGGGGATCATTTGCAAGCTTCTGGCACCATTTTTGAGTGAATTGCCAAAAGTCAGATTAGGGCTTAGGGATTATTTGCAAGCTTCTGGCACCATTTTTGAGTGAATTGCCAAAAGTCAGATTTTTGCTGAAATTGTGACCGCGGGGCTTAGGGATTTTTTCAAAAAAATATTTTCTGCCGGTTAAGTTTTTGAGGGCTGATTTCTTGTCCTGTGATAAAAAGCCTTCTGTTTCTATCGCCAAAGCTTTCAGGGGATCATTTGCAAGCTTCTGGCACCATTTTTGAGTGAATTGCCAAAAGTCAGATTTTTGCTGAAATTGTGACCCCGGGGCTTAGGGTTTTTTTCAAAAAAATATTTTTGCCGGTTACGTTTTTGAGGGCTGATTTCTTGTCCTGTGATAAAAAGCCTTCTGTTTCCATCGCCACAGCTTTCAGGGGATCATTTGCAAGCTTCTGGCACCATTTTTGAGTGAATTGCCAAAAGACAGATTTTGGCTGAAATTGTGACCCCGGGGCTTAGGGATTTTTTTCAAAAAAATATTTTCTGCCGGTTACGTTTTTGAGGGCTGATTTCTTGTCCTGTGATAAAAAGCCTTCTGTTTCCATCGCCACAGCTTTCAGGGGATCATTCGCAAGCTTCTGGCACCATTTTTGAGTGAATTGCCAAAAGTCAGATTAGGGCTTAGGGATCATTTGCAAGCTTCTGGCACCATTTTTGAGTGAATTGCCAAAAGTCAGATTTTTGCTGAAATTGTGACCGCGGGGCTTAGGGATTTTTTCCAAAAAATATTTTCTGCCGTTTACATTTTTGAGGGCTGATTTCTTGTCCTGTGATAAAAAGCCTTCTGTTTCCATCGCCACAGCTTTCAGGGGATCATTTGCAAGCTTCTGGCACCATTTTTGAGTGAATTGCCAAAAGTCAGATTTTGGCTGAAATTGTGACCTCGGGGCTTAGGGATTTTTTCAAAAAAATATTTTCTGCCGGTTACGTTTTTGAGGGCTGATTTCTTGTCCTGTGATAAAAAACCTTCTGTTTCCATCGCCAAAGCTTTCAGGGGATCATTTGCAAGCTTCTGGCACCATTTTTGAGTGAATTGCCAAAAGTCAGATTTTTGCTGAAATTGTGACCCCGGGGCTTAGGGATTTTTTCAAAAAAATATTTTCTGCCGGTTACGTTTTTGAGGGCTGATTTCTTGTCCTGTGATAAAAAGCCTTCTGTTTCCATCGCCAAAGCTTTCAGGGGATCATTTGCAAGCTTCTGGCACCATTTTTGAGTGAATTGCCAAAAGTCAGATTTTTGCTGAAATTGTGACCCCGGGGCTTAGGGATTTTTTCAAAAAAATATTTTCTGCCGGTTACGTTTTTGAGGGCTCATTTCTTGTCCTGTGATAAAAAGCCTTCTGTTTCCATCGCCAAAGCTTTCAGGGGATCATTTGCAAGCTGCTGGCACCATTTTTGAGTGAATTGCCAAAAGTCAGATTTTTGCTGAAATTGTGACCCCGGGGCTTAGGGATTTTTTCAAAAAAATATTTTCTGCCGGTTACGTTTTTGAGGGCTCATTTCGTGTCCTGTGATAAAAAGCCTTCTGTTTCCATCGCCAAAGCTTTCAGGGGATCATTTGCAAGCTTCTGGCACCATTTTTGAGTGAATTGCCAAAAGTCAGATTTTTGCTGAAATTGTGACCCCGGGGCTTAGGGATTTTTTCAAAAAAATATTTTCTGCCGGTTACGTTTTTGAGGGCTGATTTCTTGTCCTGTGATAAAAAGCCTTCTGTTTCCATCGCCAAAGCTTTCAGGGGATCATTTGCAAGCTTCTGGCACCATTTTTGAGTGAATTGCCAAAAGTCAGATTTTTGCTGAAATTGTGACCCCGGGGCTTAGGGATTTTTTCAAAAAAATATTTTCTGCCGGTTACGTTTTTGAGGGCTCATTTCGTGTCCTGTGATAAAAAGCCTTCTGTTTCCATCGCCAAAGCTTTCAGGGGATCATTTGCAAGCTTCTGGCACCATTTTTGAGTGAATTGCCAAAAGTCAGATTTTTGCTGAAATTGTGACCCCGGGGCTTAGGGATTTTTTCAAAAAAATATTTTCTGCCGGTTACGTTTTTGAGGGCTGATTTCTTGTCCTGTGATAAAAAGCCTTCTGTTTCCATCGCCAAAGCTTTCAGGGGATCATTTGCAAGCTTCTGGCACCATTTTTGAGTGAATTGCCAAAAGTCAGATTTTTGCTGAAATTGTGACCCCGAGGCTTAGGGATTTTTTCAAAAAAATATTTTCTGCCGGTTACGTTTTTGAGGGCTGATTTCTTGTCCTGTGATAAAAAGCCTTCTGTTTCCATCACCAAAGCTTTCAGGGGATCATTTGCAAGCTTCTGGCACCATTTTTGAGTGAATTGCCAAAAGTCAGATTTTTGCTGAAATTGTGACCCCGGGGCTTAGGGATTTTTTCAAAAAAATATTTTCTGCCGGTTACGTTTTTGAGGGCTGATTTCTTGTCCTGTGATAAAAAGCCTTCTGTTTCCATCGCCAAAGCTTTCAGGGGATCATTTGCAAGCTTCTGGCACCATTTTTGAGTGAAATGCCAAAAGTCAGATTTTGGCTGAAATTGTGACCCCGGGGCTTAGGGATTTTTTCAAAAAAAATATTTTCTGCCGGTTAAGTTTTTGAGGGCTGATTTCTTGTCCTGTGATAAAAAGCCTTCTGTTTCCATCGCCAAAGCTTTCAGGGGATCATTTGCAAGCTTCTGGCACCATTTTTGAGTGAATTGCCAAAAGTCAGATTTTTGCTGAAATTGTGACCCCGGGGCTTAGGGATTTTTTCAAAAAAATATTTTCTGCCGGTTACGTTTTTGAGGGCTGATTTCTTGTCCTGTGATAAAAAGCCTTCTGTTTCCATCGCCAAAGCTTTCAGGGGATCATTTGCAAGCTTCTGGCACCATTTTTGAGTGAATTGCCAAAAGTCAGATTAGGGCTTAGGGATCATTTGCAAGCTTCTGGCACCATTTTTGAGTGAATTGCCAAAAGTCAGATTTTTGCTGAAATTGTGACCCCGGGGCTTAGGGATTTTTTCAAAAAAATATTTTCTGCCGTTTACGTTTTTGAGGGCTGATTTCTTGTCCTGTGATAAAAAGCCTTCTGTTTCCATCGCCACAGCTTTCAGGGGATCATTTGCAAGCTTCTGGCACCATTTTTGAGTGAATTGCCAAAAGTCAGATTTTTGCTGAAATTGTGACCCCGGGGCTTGGGGATTTTTTCAAAAAAATATTTTCTGCCGGTTACGTTTTTGAGGGCTGATTTCTCGTCCTGTGATAAAAAGCCTTCTGTTTCCATCGCCAAAGCTTTCAGGGGATCATTTGCAAGCTTCTGGCACCATTTTTGAGTGAATTGCCCAAAGTCAGATTAGGGCTTAGGGATCATTTGCAAGCTTCTGGCACCATTTTTGAGTGAATTGCCAAAAGTCAGATTTTTGCTGAAATTGTGACCCCGGGGCTTAGGGATTTTTTCAAAAAAATATTTTCTGCCGTTTACGTTTTTGAGGGCTGATTTCTTGTCCTGTGATAAAAAGCCTTCTGTTTCCATCGCCACAGCTTTCAGGGGATCATTTGCAAGCTTCTGGCACCATTTTTGAGTGAATTGCCAAAAGTCAGATTTTGACTGAAATTGTGACCCCGGGGCTTAGGGATTTTTTCAAAAAAATATTTTCTGCCGGTTACGTTTTTGAGGGCTGATTTCTTGTCCTGTGATAAAAAGCCTTCTGTTTCCATCGCCAAAGCTTTCAGGGGATCATTTGCAAGCTTCGGGCACCATTTTTGAGTGAATTGCCAAAAGTCAGATTTTTCCTGAAATTGTGACCCCGGGGCTTAGGGATTTTTTCAAAAAAATATTTTCTGCCGGTTACGTTTTTGAGGGCTGATTTCTTGTCCTGTGATAAAAAGCCTTCTGTTTCCATCGCCACAGCTTTCAGGGGATCATTTGCAAGCTTCTGGCACCATTTTTGAGTGAATTGCCAAAAGTCAGATTTTGGCTGAAATTGTGACCCCGGGGCTTAGGGATTTTTTCAAAAAAATATTTTCTGCCGGTTACGTTTTTGAGGGCTGATTTCTTGTCCTGTGATAAAAAGCCTTCTGTTTCCATCGCCAAAGCTTTCAGGGGATCATTTGCAAGCTTCTGGCACCATTTTTGAGTGAATTGCCAAAAGTCAGATTTTGGCTGAAATTGTGACCCCGGGGCTTAGGGATTTTTTCAAAAAAATATTTTCTGCCGGTTACGTTTTTGAGGGCTGATTTCTTGTCCTGTGATAAAAAGCCTTCTGTTTCCATTGCCACAGCTTTCAGGGGATCATTTGCAAGCTTCTGGCACCATTTTTGAGTGAATTGCCAAAAGTCAGATTTTGGCTGAAATTGTGACCCCGGGGCTTAGGGATTTTTTCACAAAAATATTTTCTGCCGGTTACGTTTTTGAGGGCTGATTTCTTGTCCTGTGATAAAAAGCCTTCTGTTTCCATCGCCACAGCTTTCAGGGGATCATTTGCAAGCTTCTGGCACCATTTTTGAGTGAATTGCCAAAAGTCAGATTTTTGCTGAAATTGTGACCCCGGGGCTTAGGGATTTTTTCAAAAAAATATTTTCTGCCGGTTACGTTTTTGAGGGCTGATTGCTTGTCCTGTGATAAAAAGCCTTCTGTTTCCATCACCAAAGCTTTCAGGGGATCATTTGCAAGCTTCTGGCACCATTTTTGAGTGAATTGCAAAAAGTCAGATTTTTGCTGAAATTGTGACCCCGGGGCTTAGGGATTTTTTCAAAAAAATATTTTCTGCCGGTTACGTTTTTGAGGGCTGATTTCTTGTCCTGTGATAAAAAGCCTTCTGTTTCCATCACCAAAGCTTTCAGGGGATCATTTGCAAGCTTCTGGCACCATTTTTGAGTTAATTGCCAAAAGTCAGATTTTGGCTGAAATTGTGACCCCGGGGCTTAGGGATTTTTTCAAAAAAACATTTTCTGCCGGTTACGTTTTTGAGGGCTGATTTCTTGTCCTGTGATAAAAAGCCTTCTGTTTCCATCGCCAAAGCTTTCAGGGGATCATTTGCAAGCTTCTGGCACCATTTTTGTGTGAATTGCCAAAAGTCAGATTAGGGCTTAGGGATCATTTGCAAGCTTCTGGCACCATTTTTGAGTGAATTGCCAAAAGTCAGATTTTTGCTGAAATTGTGACCCCGGGGCTTAGGGATTTTTTCAAAAAAATATTTTCTGCCGGTTACGTTTTTGAGGGCTGATTTCTTGTCCTGTGATAAAAAGCCTTCTGTTTCCATCGCCAAAGCTTTCAGGGGATCATTTGCAAGCTTCGGGCACCATTTTTGAGTGAATTGCCAAAAGTCAGATTTTTGCTGAAATTGTGACCCCGGGGCTTAGGGATTTTTTCAAAAAAATATTTTCTGCCGGTTACGTTTTTGAGGGCTGATTTCTTGTCCTGTGATAAAAAGCCTTCTGTTTCCATCACCACAGCTTTCAGGGGATCATTTGCAAGCTTCTGGCACCATTTTTGAGTGAATTGCCAAAAGTCAGATTTTGGCTGAAATTGTGACCCCGGGGCTTAGGGATTTTTTCAAAAAAATATTTTCTGCCGGTTACGTTTTTGAGGGCTGATTTCTTGTCCTGTGATAAAAAGCCTTCTGTTTCCATCGCCAAAGCTTTCAGGGGATCATTTGCAAGCTTCTGGCACCATTTTTGAGTGAATTGCCAAAAGTCAGATTTTGGCTGAAATTGTGACCCCGGGGCTTAGGGATTTTTTCAAAAAAATATTTTCTGCCGGTTACGTTTTTGAGGGCTGATTTCTTGTCCTGTGATAAAAAGCCTTCTGTTTCCATCGCCACAGCTTTCAGGGGATCATTTGCAAGCTTCTGGCACCATTTTTGAGTGAATTGCCAAAAGTCAGATTTTGGCTGAAATTGTGACCCCGGGGCTTAGGGATTTTTTCACAAAAATATTTTCTGCCGGTTACGTTTTTGAGGGCTGATTTCTTGTCCTGTGATAAAAAGCCTTCTGTTTCCATCGCCACAGCTTTCAGGGGATCATTTGCAAGCTTCTGGCACCATTTTTGAGTGAATTGCCAAAAGTCAGATTTTTGCTGAAATTGTGACCCCGGGGCTTAGGGATTTTTTCAAAAAAATATTTTCTGCCGGTTACGTTTTTGAGGGCTGATTGCTTGTCCTGTGATAAAAAGCCTTCTGTTTCCATCACCAAAGCTTTCAGGGGATCATTTGCAAGCTTCTGGCACCATTTTTGAGTGAATTGCAAAAAGTCAGATTTTTGCTGAAATTGTGACCCCGGGGCTTAGGGATTTTTTCAAAAAAATATTTTCTGCCGGTTACGTTTTTGAGGGCTGATTTCTTGTCCTGTGATAAAAAGCCTTCTGTTTCCATCACCAAAGCTTTCAGGGGATCATTTGCAAGCTTCTGGCACCATTTTTGAGTGAATTGCCAAAAGTCAGATTTTGGCTGAAATTGTGACCCCGGGGCTTAGGGATTTTTTCAAAAAAATATATTCTGCCGGTTACGTTTTTGAGGGCTGATTTCTTGTCCTGTGATAAAAAGCCTTCTGTTTCCATCGCCAAAGCTTTCAGGGGATCATTTGCAAGCTTCTGGCACCATTTTTGAGAGAATTGCCAAAAGTCAGATTTTGGCTGAAATTGTGACCCCGGGGCTTAGGGATTTTTTCAAAAAAATATTTTCTGCCGGTTACGTTTTTGAGGGCTGATTTCTTGTCCTGTGATAAAAAGCCTTCTGTTTCCATCGCCACAGCTTTCAGGGGATCATTTGCAAGCTTCTGGCACCATTTTTGAGTGAATTGCCAAAAGTCAGATTTTTGCTGAAATTGTGACCGCGGGGCTTAGGGATTTTTTCAAAAAAATATTTTCTGCCGGTTAAGTTTTTGAGGGCTGATTTCTTGTCCTGTGATAAAAAGCCTTCTGTTTCCATCGCCAAAGCTTTCAGGTGATCATTTGCAAGCTTCTGGCACCATTTTTGAGTGAATTGCCAAAAGTCAGATTTTGGCTGAAATTGTGACCCCGGGGCTTAGGGATTTTTTCAAAAAAATATTTTCTGCCGGTTACGTTTTTGAGGGCTGATTTCTTGTCCTGTGATGAAAAGCCTTCTGTTTCCATCACCAAAGCTTTCAGGGGATCATTTGCAAGCTTCTGGCACCATTTTTGAGTGAATTGCCAAAAGTCAGATTTTTGCTGAAATTGTGACCCCGGGGCTTAGGGATTTTTTCAAAAAAATATTTTCTGCCGGTTACGTTTTTGAGGGCTGATTTCTTGTCCTGTGATAAAAAGCCTTCTGTTTCCATCACCAAAGCTTTCAGGGGATCATTTGCAAGCTTCTGGCACCATTTTTGAGTGAATTGCCAAAAGTCAGATTTTGGCTGAAATTGTGACCCCGGGGCTTAGGGATTTTTTCAAAAAAATATTTTCTGCCGGTTACGTTTTTGAGGGCTGATTTCTTGTCCTGTGATAAAAAGCCTTCTGTTTCCATCGCCAAAGCTTTCAGGGGATCATTTGCAAGCTTCTGGCACCATTTTTGAGTGAATTGCCAAAAGTCAGATTTTGGCTGAAATTGTGACCCCGGGGCTTAGGGACTTTTTCATAAAAAAATTTTCTGCCGGTAAAGTTTTTGAGGGCTGATTTCTTGTCCTGTGATAAAAAGCCTTCTGTTTCCATCGCCAAAGCTTTCAGGGGATCATTTGCAAGCTTCTGGCACCATTTTTGAGTGAAATGCCAAAAGTCAGATTTTTGCTGAAATTGTGACCCCCGGGGCTTAGGGATTTTTTCAAAAAAATATTTTCTGCCGGTTACGTTTTTGAGGGCTGATTTCTTGTCCTGTGATAAAAAGCCTTCTGTTTCCATCGCCACAGCTTTCAGGGGATCATTTGCAAGCTTCTGGCACCATTTTTGAGTGAATTGCCAAAAGTCAGATTTTTGCTGAAATTGTGACCCCGGGGCTTAGGGATTTTTTCAAAAAAATATTTTCTGCCGGTTACGTTTTTGAGGGCTGATTTCTTGTCCTGTGATAAAAAGCCTTCTGTTTCCATCACCAAAGCTTTCAGGGGATCATTTGCAAGCTTCTGGCACCATTTTTGAGTGAATTGCAAAAAGTCAGATTTTTGCTGAAATAGTGACCCCGGGGCTTAGGGATTTTTTCAAAAAAATATTTTCTGCCGGTTACGTTTTTGAGGGCTGATTTCTTGTCCTGTGATAAAAAGCCTTCTGTTTCCATCGCCAAAGCTTTCAGGGGATCATTTGCAAGCTTCTGGCACCATTTTTGAGTGAATTGCCAAAAGTCAGATTTTGGCTGAAATTGTGACCCCGGGGCTTAGGGATTTTTTCAAATAAATATTTTCTGCCGGTTACGTTTTTGAGGGCTGATTTCTTGTCCTGTGATAAAAAGCCTTCTGTTTCCATCGCCAAAGCTTTCAGGGGATCATTTGCAAGCTTCTGGCACCATTTTTGAGTGAATTGCCAAAAGTCAGATTTTGGCTGAAATTGTGACCCCGGGGCTTAGGGATTTTTTCAAAAAAATATTTTCTGCCGGTTACGTTTTTGAGGGCTGATTTCTTGTCCTGTGATAAAAAGCCTTCTGTTTCCATCGCCAAAGCTTTCAGGGGATCATTTGCAAGCTTCTGGCACCATTTTTGAGTGAATTGCCAAAAGTCAGATTTTTGCTGAAATTGTGACCCCGGGGCTTAGGGTTTTTTTCAAAAAAATATTTTCTGCCGGTTACGTTTTTGAGGGCTGATTTCTTGTCCTGTGATAAAAAGCCTTCTGTTTCCATCGCCACAGCTTTCAGGGGATCATTTGCAAGCTTCTGGCACCATTTTTGAGTGAATTGCCAAAAGTCAGATTTTTGCTGAAATTGTGACCCCGGGGCTTAGGGATTTTTTCAAAAAAATATTTTCTGCCGGTTACGTTTTTGAGGGCTGATTTCTTGTCCTGTGATAAAAAGCCTTCTGTTTCCATCACCAAAGCTTTCAGGGGATCATTTGCAAGCTTCTGGCACCATTTTTGAGTGAATTGCAAAAAGTCAGATTTTTGCTGAAATAGTGACCCCGGGGCTTAGGGATTTTTTCAAAAAAATATTTTCTGCCGGTTACGTTTTTGAGGGCTGATTTCTTGTCCTGTGATAAAAAGCCTTCTGTTTCCATCGCCAAAGCTTTCAGGGGATCATTTGCAAGCTTCTGGCACCATTTTTGAGTGAATTGCCAAAAGTCAGATTTTGGCTGAAATTGTGACCCCGGGGCTTAGGGATTTTTTCAAATAAATATTTTCTGCCGGTTACGTTTTTGAGGGCTGATTTCTTGTCCTGTGATAAAAAGCCGTCTGTTTCCATCGCCAAAGCTTTCAGGGGATCATTTGCAAGCTTCTGGCACCATTTTTGAGTGAATTGCCAAAAGTCAGATTTTGGCTGAAATTGTGACCCCGGGGCTTAGGGATTTTTTCAAAAAAATATTTTCTGCCGGTTACGTTTTTGAGGGCTGATTTCTTGTCCTGTGATAAAAAGCCTTCTGTTTCCATCGCCAAAGCTTTCAGGGGATCATTTGCAAGCTTCTGGCACCATTTTTGAGTGAATTGCCAAAAGTCAGATTTTTGCTGAAATTGTGACCCCGGGGCTTAGGGATTTTTTCAAAAAAATATTTTCTGCCGGTTACGTTTTTGAGGGCTGATTTCTTGTCCTGTGATAAAAAGCCTTCTGTTTCCATCGCCAAAGCTTTCTGGGGATCATTTGCAAGCTTCTGGCACCATTTTTGAGTGAATTGCCAAAAGTCAGATTTTGGCTGAAATTGTGACCCCGGGGCTTAGGGATTTTTTCAAATAAATATTTTCTGCCGGTTACGTTTTTGAGGGCTGATTTCTTGTCCTGTGATAAAAAGCCGTCTGTTTCCATCGCCAAAGCTTTCAGGGGATCATTTGCAAGCTTCTGGCACCATTTTTGAGTGAATTGCCAAAAGTCAGATTTTGGCTGAAATTGTGACCCCGGGGCTTAGGGATTTTTTCAAAAAAATATTTTCTGCCGGTTACGTTTTTGAGGGCTGATTTCTTGTCCTGTGATAAAAAGCCTTCTGTTTCCATCGCCAAAGCTTTCAGGGGATCATTTGCAAGCTTCTGGCACCATTTTTGAGTGAATTGCCAAAAGTCAGATTTTTGCTGAAATTGTGACCCCGGGGCTTAGGGATTTTTTCAAAAAAATATTTTCTGCCGGTTACGTTTTTGAGGGCTGATTTCTTGTCCTGTGATAAAAAGCCTTCTGTTTCCATCGCCAAAGCTTTCTGGGGATCATTTGCAAGCTTCTGGCACCATTTTTGAGTGAATTGCCAAAAGTCAGATTTTGGCTGAAATTGTGACCCCGGGGCTTAGGGATTTTTTCAAAAAAATATTTTCTGCCGGTAAAGTTTTTGAGGGCTGATTTCTTGTCCTGTGATAAAAAGCCTTCTGTTTCCATCGCCAAAGCTTTCAGGGGATCATTTGCAAGCTTCTGGCACCATTTTTGAGTGAATTGCCAAAAGTCAGATTTTTGCTGAAATTGTGACCCCGGGGCTTAGGGATTTTTTCAAAAAAATATTTTCTGCCGGTTACGTTTTTGAGGGCTGATTTCTTGTCCTGTGATAAAAAGCCTTCTGTTTCCATCGCCAAAGCTTTCAGGGGATCATTTGCAAGCTTCTGGCACCATTTTTGAGTGAATTGCCAAAAGTCAGATTTTTGCTGAAATTGTGACCCCGGGGCTTAGGGATTTTTTCAAAAAAATATTTTCTGCCGGTTACGTTTTTGAGGGCTGATTTCTTGTCCTGTGATAAAAAGCCTTCTGTTTCCCATCACCAAAGCTTTCAGGGGATCATTTGCAAGCTTCTGGCACCATTTTTGAGTGAATTGCCAAAAGTCAGATTTTGGCTGAAATTGTGACCCCGGGGCTTAGGGATTTTTTCAAAAAAATATTTTCTGCCGGTTACGTTTTTGAGGGCTGATTTCTTGTCCTGTGATAAAAAGCCTTCTGTTTCCATCACCAAAGCTTTCAGGGGATCATTTGCAAGCTTCTGGCACCATTTTTGAGTGAATTGCCAAAAGTCAGATTTTGGCTGAAATTGTGACCCCGGGGCTTAGGGATTTTTTCAAAAAAATATTTTCTGCCGGTTACGTTTTTGAGGGCTGATTTCTTGTCCTGTGATAAAAAGCCTTCTGTTTCCATCGCCAAAGCTTTCTGGGGATCATTTGCAAGCTTCTGGCACCATTTTTGAGTGAATTGTCGAAAGTCAGATTTTTGCTGAAATTGTGACCCCGGGGCTTAGGGATTTTTTCAAAAAAATATTTTCTGCCGGTTACGTTTTTGAGGGCTGATTTCTTGTCCTGTGATAAAAAGCCTTCTGTTTCCATCGCCAAAGCTTTCAGGGGATCATTTGCAAGCTTCTGGCACCATTTTTGAGTGAATTGCCAAAAGTCAGATTTTTGCTGAAATTGAGACCCCGGGGCTTAGGGATTTTTTCAAAAAAATATTTTCTGCCGGTTACGTTTTTGAGGGCTGATTTCTTGTCCTGTGATAAAAAGCCTTCTGTTTCCATCGCCAAAGCTTTCAGGGGATCATTTGCAAGCTTCTGGCACCATTTTTGAGTGAATTGCCAAAAGTCAGATTTTTGCTGAAATTGTGACCCCGGGGCTTAGGGATTTTTTCAAAAAAATATTTTCTGCCGGTTACGTTTTTGAGGGCTGATTTCTTGTCCTGTGATAAAAAGCCTTCTGTTTCCATCACCAAAGCTTTCAGGGGATCATTTGCAAGCTTCTGGCACCATTTTTGAGTGAATTGCCAAAAGTCAGATTTTGGCTGAAATTGTGACCCCGGGGCTTAGGGATTTTTTCAAAAAAATATTTTCTGCCGGTAAAGTTTTTGAGGGCTGATTTCTTGTCCTGTGATAAAAAGCCTTCTGTTTCCATCGCCAAAGCTTTCAGGGGATCATTTGCAAGCTTCTGGCACCATTTTTGAGTGAATTGCCAAAAGTCAGATTTTGGCTGAAATTGTGACCCCGGGGCTTAGGGATTTTTTCAAAAAAATATTTTCTGCCGGTAAAGTTTTTGAGGGCTGATTTCTTGTCCTGTGATAAAAAGCCTTCTGTTTCCATCGCCAAAGCTTTCAGGGGATCATTTGCAAGCTTCTGGCACCATTTTTGAGTGAATTGCCAAAAGTCAGATTTTTGCTGAAATTGTGACCCCGGGGCTTAGGGATTTTTTCAAAAAAATATTTTCTGCCGGTTACGTTTTTGAGGGCTGATTTCTTGTCCTGTGATAAAAAGCCTTCTGTTTCCATCACCAAAGCTTTCAGGGGATCATTTGCAAGCTTCTGGCACCATTTTTGAGTGAATTGCCAAAAGTCAGATTTTTGCTGAAATAGTGACCCCGGGGCTTAGGGATTTTTTCAAAAAAATATTTTCTGCCGGTTACGTTTTTGAGGGCTGATTTCTTGTCCTGTGATAAAAAGCCTTCTGTTTCCATCACCAAAGCTTTCTGGGGATCATTTGCAAGCTTCTGGCACCATTTTTGAGTGAATTGCCAAAAGTCAGATTTTTGCTGAAATTGTGACCCCGGGGCTTAGGGATTTTTTCAAAAAAATATTTTCTGCCGGTTACGTTTTTGAGGGCTGATTTCTTGTCCTGTGATAAAAAGCCTTCTGTTTCCATCGCCAAAGCTTTCAGGGGATCATTTGCAAGCTTCTGGCACCATTTTTGAGTGAATTGCCAAAAGTCAGATTTTTGCTGAAATTATGACCCCGGGGCTTAGGGATTTTTTCAAAAAAATATTTTCTGCCGGTTACGTTTTTGAGGGCTGATTTCTTGTCCTGTGATAAAAAGCCTTCTGTTTCCATCGCCACAGCTTTCAGGGGATCATTTGCAAGCTTCTGGCACCATTTTTGAGTGAATTGCCAAAAGTCAGATTTTGGCTGAAATTGTGACCCCGGGGCTTAGGGATTTTTTCAAAAAAATATTTTCTGCCGGTTACGTTTTTGAGGGCTGATTTCTTGTCCTGTGATAAAAAGCCTTCTGTTTCCATCGCCAAAGCTTTCAGGGGATCATTTGCAAGCTTCTGGCACCATTTTTGAGTGAATTGCCAAAAGTCAGATTAGGGCTTAGGGATCATTTGCAAGCTTCTGGCACCATTTTTGAGTGAATTGCCAAAAGTCAGATTTTTGCTGAAATTGTGACCGCGGGGCTTAGGGATTTTTTCAAAAAAATATTTTCTGCCGGTTAAGTTTTTGAGGGCTGATTTCTTGTCCTGTGATAAAAAGCCTTCTGTTTCCATCGCCAAAGCTTTCAGGGGATCATTTGCAAGCTTCTGGCACCATTTTTGAGTGAATTGCCAAAAGTCAGATTTTTGCTGAAATTGTGACCCCGGGGCTTAGGGATTTTTTCAAAAAAATATTTTCTGTCGGTTGCGTTTTTGAGGGCTGATTTCTTGTCCTGTGATAAAAAGCCTTCTGTTTCCATCGCCAAAGCTTTCAGGGGATCATTTGCAAGCTTCTGGAACCATTTTTGAGTGAATTGCCAAAAGTCAGATTTTTGCTGAAATTGTGACCCCGGGGCTTAGGGATTTTTTCAAAAAAAAAATTCTGCCGGTTAAGTTTTTGAGGGCTGATTTCTTGTCCTGTGATAAAAAGCCTTCTGTTTCCATCGCCAAAGCTTTCAGGGGATCATTTGCAAGCTTCTGGCACCATTTTTGAGTGAATTGCCAAAAGTCAGATTTTTGCTGAAATTGTGACCCCGGGGCTTAGGGATTTTTTCAAAAAAATATTTTCTGCCGGTTACGTTTTTGAGGGCTGATTTCTTGTCCTGTGATAAAAAGCCTTCTGTTTCCATCGCCACAGCTTTCAGGGGATCATTTGCAAGCTTCTGGCACCATTTTTGAGTGAATTGCCAAAAGTCAGATTTTGGCTGAAATTGTGACCCCGGGGCTTAGGGATTTTTTCAAAAAAATATTTTCTGCCGGTTACGTTTTTGAGGGCTGATTTCTTGTCCTGTGATAAAAAGCCTTCTGTTTCCATCACCAAAGCTTTCAGGGGATCATTTGCAAGCTTCTGGCACCATTTTTGAGTGAATTGCCAAAAGTCAGATTTTTGCTGAAATTGTGACCCCGGGGCTTAGGGATTTTTTCAAAAAAATATTTTCTGCCGGTTACGTTTTTGAGGGCTGATTTCTTGTCCTGTGATAAAAAGCCTTCTGTTTCCATCGCCAAAGCTTTCAGGGGATCATTTGCAAGCTTCTGCCACCATTTTTGAGTGAATTGCCAAAAGTCAGATTTTTGCTGAAATTGTGACCCCGGGGCTTAGGGATTTTTTCAAAAAAATATTTTCTGCCGGTTACGTTTTTGAGGGCTGATTTCTTGTCCTGTGATAAAAAGCCTTCTGTTTCCATGGCCAAAGCTTTTAGGGGATCATTTGCAAGCTTCTGGCACCATTTTTGAGTGAAATGCCAAAAGTCAGATTTTGGCTGAAATTGTGACCCCGGGGCTTAGGGATTTTTTCAAAAAAATATTTTCTGCCGGTTAAGTTTTTGAGGGCTGATTTCTTGTCCTGTGATAAAAAGCCTTCTGTTTCCATCGCCAAAGCTTTCAGGGGATCATTTGCAAGCTTCTGGCACCATTTTTGAGTGAATTGCCAAAAGTCAGATTTTTGCTGAAATTGTGACCCCGGGGCTTAGGGATTTTTTCAAAAAAATATTTTCTGTCGGTTACGTTTTTGAGGGCTGATTTCTTGTCCTGTGATAAAAAGCCTTCTGTTTCCATGGCCAAAGCTTTTAGGGGATCATTTGCAAGCTTCTGGCACCATTTTTGAGTGAAATGCCAAAAGTCAGATTTTGGCTGAAATTGTGACCCCGGGGCTTAGGGATTTTTTCAAAAAAATATTTTCTGCCGGTTAAGTTTTTGAGGGCTGATTTCTTGTCCTGTGATAAAAAGCCTTCTGTTTCCATCGCCAAAGCTTTCAGGGGATCATTTGCAAGCTTCTGGCACCATTTTTGAGTGAATTGCCAAAAGTCAGATTTTTGCTGAAATTGTGACCCCGGGGCTTAGGGATTTTTTCAAAAAAATATTTTCTGTCGGTTGCGTTTTTGAGGGCTGATTTCTCGTCCTGTGATAAAAAGCCTTCTGTTTCCATCGCCAAAGCTTTCAGGGGATCATTTGCAAGCTTCTGGCACCATTTTTGAGTGAATTGCCAAAAGTCAGATTTTGCCTGAAATTGTGACCCCGGGGCTTAGGGATTTTTTCAAAAAAATATTTTCTGCCGGTTACGTTTTTGAGGGCTGATTTCTTGTCCTGTGATAAAAAGCCTTCTGTTTCCATCGCCACAGCTTTCAGGGGATCATTTCCAAGCTTCTGGCACCATTTTTGAGTGAATTGCCAAAAGTCAGATTTTTGCTGAAATTGTGACCCCGGGGCTTAGGGATTTTTTCAAAAAAATATTTTCTGCCGGTTAAGTTTTTGAGGGCTGATTTCTTGTCCTGTGATAAAAAGCCTTCTGTTTCCATCGCCAAAGCTTTCAGGGGATCATTTGCAAGCTTCTGGAACCATTTTTGAGTGAATTGCCAAAAATCAGATATTTGCTGAAATTGTGACCCCGGGGCTTAGGGATTTTTTCAAAAAAATATTTCCTGCCGGTTAAGTTTTTGAGGGCTGATTTCTTGTCCTGTGATAAAAAGCCTTCTGTTTCCATCGCCAAAGCTTTCAGGGGATCATTTGCAAGCTTCTGGCACCATTTTTGAGTGAATTGCCAAAAGTCAGATTTTTGCTGAAATTGTGACCCCGGGGCTTAGGGATTTTTTCAAAAAAATATTTTCTGCCGGTTACGTTTTTGAGGGCTGATTTCTTGTCCTGTGATAAAAAAGCCTTCTGTTTCCATCGCCACAGCTTTCAGGGGATCATTTGCAAGCTTCTGGCACCATTTTTGAGTGAATTGCCGAAAATCAGATTTTTTCTGAAATTGTGACCCCGGGGCTTAGGGATTTTTTCAAAAAAATATTTTCTGCCGGTTAAGTTTTTGAGGGCTGATTTCTTGTCCTGTGATAAAAAGCCTTCTGTTTCCATCGCCAAAGCTTTCAGGGGATCATTTGCAAGCTTCTGGCACCATTTTTGAGTGAATTGCCAAAAGTCAGATTTTGGCTGAAATTGTGACCCCGGGGCTTAGGGATTTTTCCAAAAAAATATTTTCTGCCGGTTAAGCTTTTGAGGGCTGATTTCTTGTCCTGTGATAAAAAGCCTTCTGTTTCCATCGCCAAAGCTTTCAGGGGATCATTTGCAAGCTTCTGGCACCATTTTTGAGTGAATTGCCAAAAGTCAGATTTTTGCTGAAATTGTGACCCCGGGGCTTAGGGATTTTTTCAAAAAAATATTTTCTGCCGGTTACGTTTTTGAGGGCTGATTTCTTGTCCTGTGATAAAAAGCCTTCTGTTTCCATCGCCAAAGCTTTCAGGGGATCATTTGCAAGCTTCTGGCACCATTTTTGAGTGAATTGCCAAAAGTCAGATTTTTGCTGAAATTGTGACCCCGGGGCTTAGGGATTTTTTCAAAAAAATATTTTCTGCCGGTTACGTTTTTGAGGGCTGATTTCTTGTCCTGTGATAAAAAGCCTTCTGTTTCCATCGCCAAAGCTTTCAGGGGATCATTTGCAAGCTTCTGGCACCATTTTTGAGTGAATTGCCAAAAGTCAGATTTTTGCTGAAATTGTGACCCCAGGGCTTAGGGATTTTTTCAAAAAAATATTTTCTGCCGGTTACATTTTTGAGGGCTGATTTCTTGTCCTGTGATAAAAAGCCTTCTGTTTCCATCGCCAAAGCTTTCAGGGGATCATTTGCAAGCTTCTGGCACCATTTTTGAGTGAATTGCCAAAAGTCAGATTTTTGCTGAAATTGTGACCCCGGGGCTTAGGGATTTTTCCAAAAAAATATTTTCTGCCGGTTAAGCTTTTGAGGGCTGATTTCTTGTCCTGTGATAAAAAGCCTTCTGTTTCCATCGCCAAAGCTTTCAGGGGATCATTTGCAAGCTTCTGGCACCATTTTTGAGTGAATTGCCAAAATTCAGATTTTTGCTGAAATTGTGACCCCGGGGCTTAGGGATTTTTGCAAAAAAATATTTTCTGCCGGTTACGTTTTTGAGGGCTGATTTCTTGTCCTGTGATAAAAAGCCTTCTGTTTCCATCGCCAAAGCTTTCAGGGGATCATTTGCAAGCTTCTGGCACCATTTTTGAGTGAATTGCCAAAAATCAGATTTTTGCTGAAATTGTGACCCCGGGGCTTAGGGATTTTTTCAAAAAAATATTTCCTGCCGGTTAAGTTTTTGAGGGCTGATTTCTTGTCCTGTGATAAAAAGCCTTCTGTTTCCATCGCCAAAGCTTTCAGGGGATCATTTGCAAGCTTCTGGCACCATTTTTGAGTGAATTGCCAAAAGTCAGATTTTTGCTGAAATTGTGACCCCGGGGCTTAGTGATTTTTTCAAAAAAATATTTTCTGCCGGTTACGTTTTTGAGGGCTGATTTCTTGTCCTGTGATAAAAAGCCTTCTGTTTCCATCGCCACAGCTTTCAGGGGATCATTTGCAAGCTTCTGGCACCATTTGTGAGTGAATTGCCGAAAATCAGATTTTTTCTGAAATTGTGACCCCGGGGCTTAGGGATTTTTTCAAAAAAATATTTTCTGCCGGTTAAGTTTTTGAGGGCTGATTTCTTGTCCTGTGATAAAAAGCCTTCTGTTTCCATCGCCAAAGCTTTCAGGGGATCATTTGCAAGCTTCTGGCACCATTTTTGAGTGAATTGCCAAAAATCAGATTTTTGCTGAAATTGTGACCCCGGGGCTTAGGGATTTTTTCAAAAAAATATTTCCTGCCGGTTAAGTTTTTGAGGGCTGATTTCTTGTCCTGTGATAAAAAGCCTTCTGTTTCCATCGCCAAAGCTTTCAGGGGATCATTTGCAAGCTTCTGGCACCATTTTTGAGTGAATTGCCAAAAGTCAGATTTTTGCTGAAATTGCGACCCCGGGGCTTAGGGATTTTTTCAAAAAAATATTTTCTGCCGGTTACGTTTTTGAGTGCTGATTTCTTGTCCTGTGATAAAAAGCCTTCTGTTTCCATCGCCAAAGCTTTCAGGGGATCATTTGCAAGCTTCTGGCACCATTTTTGAGTGAATTGCCAAAAGTCAGATTTTTGCTGAAATTGTGACCCCGGGGCTTAGGGATTTTTTCAAAAAAATATTTTCTGCCGGTTACGTTTTTGAGGGCTGATTTCTTGTCCTGTGATAAAAAGCCTTCTGTTTCCATCGCCACAGCTTTCAGGGGATCATTTGCAAGCTTCTGGCACCATTTTTGAGTGAATTGCCGAAAATCAGATTTTTGCTGAAATTGTGACCCCGGGGCTTAGGGATTTTTTCAAAAAAATATTTTCTGCCGGTTAAGTTTTTGAGGGCTGATTTCTTGTCCTGTGATAAAAAGCCTTCTGTTTCCATCGCCAAAGCTTTCAGGGGATCTTTTCCAAGCTTCTGGCACCATTTTTGAGTGAATTGCCAAAAATCAGATTTTTGCTGAAATTGTGACCCCGGGGCTTAGGGATTTTTTCAAAAAAATATTTTCTGCCGGTTATGTTTTTGAGGGCTGATTTCTTGTCCTGTGATAAAAAGCCTTCTGTTTCCATCGCCAAAGCTTTCAGGGGATCATTTGCAAGCTTCTGGCACCATTTTTGAGTGAATTGCCAAAAGTCAGATTTTTGCTGAAATTGTGACCCCAGGGCTTAGGGATTTTTTCAAAAAAATATTTTCTGCCGGTTACGTTTTTGAGGGCTGATTTCTTGTCCTGTGATAAAAAGCCTTCTGTTTCCATCGCCAAAGCTTTCAGGGGATCATTTGCAAGCTTCTGGCACCATTTTTGAGTGAATTGCCAAAAGTCAGATTTTTGCTGAAATTGTGACCCCGGGGCTTAGGGATTTTTCCAAAAAAATATTTTCTGCCGGTTAAGCTTTTGAGGGCTGATTTCTTGTCCTGTGATAAAAAGCCTTCTGTTTCCATCGCCAAAGCTTTCAGGGGATCATTTGCAAGCTTCTGGCACCATTTTTGAGTGAATTGCCAAAATTCAGATTTTTGCTGAAATTGTGACCCCGGGGCTTAGGGATTTTTTCAAAAAAATATTTTCTGCCGGTTACGTTTTTGAGGGCTGATTTCTTGTCCTGTGATAAAAAGCCTTCTGTTTCCATCGCCAAAGCTTTCAGGGGATCATTTGCAAGCTTCTGGCACCATTTTTGAGTGAATTGCCAAAAGTCAGATTTTTGCTGAAATTGTGACCCCGGGGCTTAGTGATTTTTTCAAAAAAATATTTTCTGCCGGTTACGTTTTTGAGGGCTGATTTCTTGTCCTGTGATAAAAAGCCTTCTGTTTCCATCGCCACAGCTTTCAGGGGATCATTTGCAAGCTTCTGGCACCATTTTTGAGTGAATTGCCGAAAATCAGATTTTTGCTGAAATTGTGACCCCGGGGCTTAGGGATTTTTTCAAAAAAATATTTTCTGCCGGTTAAGTTTTTGAGGGCTGATTTCTTGTCCTGTGATAAAAAGCCTTCTGTTTCCATCGCCAAAGCTTTCAGGGGATCTTTTCCAAGCTTCTGGCACCATTTTTGAGTGAATTGCCAAAAATCAGATTTTTGCTGAAATTGTGACCCCGGGGCTTAGGGATTTTTTCAAAAAAATATTTTCTGCCGGTTATGTTTTTGAGGGCTGATTTCTTGTCCTGTGATAAAAAGCCTTCTGTTTCCATCGCCAAAGCTTTCAGGGGATCATTTGCAAGCTTCTGGCACCATTTTTGAGTGAATTGCCAAAAGTCAGATTTTTGCTGAAATTGTGACCCCAGGGCTTAGGGATTTTTTCAAAAAAATATTTTCTGCCGGTTACGTTTTTGAGGGCTGATTTCTTGTCCTGTGATAAAAAGCCTTCTGTTTCCATCGCCAAAGCTTTCAGGGGATCATTTGCAAGCTTCTGGCACCATTTTTGAGTGAATTGCCAAAAGTCAGATTTTTGCTGAAATTGTGACCCCGGGGCTTAGGGATTTTTCCAAAAAAATATTTTCTGCCGGTTAAGCTTTTGAGGGCTGATTTCTTGTCCTGTGATAAAAAGCCTTCTGTTTCCATCGCCAAAGCTTTCAGGGGATCATTTGCAAGCTTCTGGCACCATTTTTGAGTGAATTGCCAAAATTCAGATTTTTGCTGAAATTGTGACCCCGGGGCTTAGGGATTTTTTCAAAAAAATATTTTCTGCCGGTTACGTTTTTGAGGGCTGATTTCTTGTCCTGTGATAAAAAGCCTTCTGTTTCCATCGCCAAAGCTTTCAGGGGATCATTTGCAAGCTTCTGGCACCATTTTTGAGTGAATTGCCAAAAGTCAGATTTTTGCTGAAATTGTGACCCCGGGGCTTAGTGATTTTTTCAAAAAAATATTTTCTGCCGGTTACGTTTTTGAGGGCTGATTTCTTGTCCTGTGATAAAAAGCCTTCTGTTTCCATCGCCACAGATTTCAGGGGATCATTTGCAAGCTTCTGGCACCATTTTTGAGTGAATTGCCGAAAATCAGATTTTTTCTGAAATTGTGACCCCGGGGCTTAGGGATTTTTTCAAAAAAATATTTTCTGCCGGTTAAGTTTTTGAGGGCTGATTTCTTGTCCTGTGATAAAAAGCCTTCTGTTTCCATCGCCAAAGCTTTCAGGGGATCATTTGCAAGCTTCTGGCACCATTTTTGAATGAATTGCCAAAAGTCAGATTTTTGCTGAAATTGTGACCCCGGGGCTTAGGGATTTTTTCAAAAAAATATTTTCTGCCGGTTATGTTTTTGAGGGCTGATTTCTTGTCCTGTGATAAAAAGCCTTCTGTTTCCATCGCCAAAGCTTTCAGGGGATCATTTGCAAGCTTCTGGCACCATTTTTGAGTGAATTGCCAAAAGTCAGATTTTTGCTGAAATTGTGACCCCGGGGCTTAGGGATTTTTTCAAAAAAATATTTTCTGCCGGTTACGTTTTTGAGGGCTGATTTCTTGTCCTGTGATAAAAAGCCTTCTGTTTCCATCGCCACAGCTTTCAGGGGATCATTTGCAAGCTTCTGGCACCATTTTTGAGTGAATTGCCAAAAGTCAGATTTTTGCTGAAATTGTGACCCCGGGGCTTAGGGATTTTTTCAAAAAAACATTTTCTGACGGTTACGTTTTTGAGGGCTGATTTCTTGTCCTGTGATAAAAAGCCTTCTGTTTCCGTCGCCAAAGCTTTCAGGGGATCATTTGCAAGCTTCTGGCACCATTTTTGAGTGAATTGCCAAAAGTCAGATTTTTGCTGAAATTGTGACCCCGGGGCTGAGGGATTTTTTTCAAAAAAATATTTTCTGCCGGTTAAGTTTTTGAGGGCTGATTTCTTGTCCTGTGATAAAAAGCCTTCTGTTTCCATCGCCAAAGCTTTCAGGGGATCATTTGCAAGCTTCTGGCACCATTTTTGAGTGAATTGCCAAAAGTCAGATTTTTGGCTTAAGGATTTTTTCAAAAAAATATTTTCTGCTGGTTACGTTTTTGAGGGCTGATTTCTTGTCCTGTGATAAAAAGCCTTCTGTTTCCATCGCCAAAGCTTTCAGGGGATCATTTGCAAGCTTCTGGCACCATTTTTGAGTGAATTGCCAAAAGTCAGATTTTTGCTGAAATTGTGACCCCGGGGCTGAGGGATTTTTTCAAAAAAATATTTTCTGCCGGTTAAGTTTTTGAGGGCTGATTTCTTGTCCTGTGATATAAAGCCTTCTGTTTCCATCGCCAAAGCTTTCAGGGGATCATTTGCAAGCTTCTGGCACCATTTTTGAGTGAATTGCCAAAATTCAGATTTTTGCTGAAATTGTGACCCCAGGGCTTAGGGATTTTTTCAAAAAAATATTTTCTGCCGGTTACGTTTTTGAGGGCTGATTTCTTGTCCTGTGATAAAAAGCCTTCTGTTTCCATCGCCAAAGCTTTCAGGGGATCATTTGCAAGCTTCTGGCACCATTTTTGAGTGAATTGCCAAAAATCAGATTTTTGCTGAAATTGTGACCCCGGGGCTTAGGGATTTTTTCAAAAAAATATTTCCTGCCGGTTAAGTTTTTGAGGGCTGATTTCTTGTCCTGTGATAAAAAGCCTTCTGTTTCCATCGCCAAAGCTTTCAGGGGATCATTTGCAAGCTTCTGGCACCATTTTTGAGTGAATTGCCAAAAGTCAGATTTTTGCTGAAATTGTGTCCCCGGGGCTTAGTGATTTTTTCAAAAAAATATTTTCTGCCGGTTACGTTTTTGAGGGCTGATTTCTTGTCCTGTGATAAAAAGCCTTCTGTTTCCATTGCCAAAGCTTTCAGGGGATCATTTGCAAGCTTCTGGCACCATTTTTGAATGAATTGCCAAAAGTCAGATTTTTGCTGAAATTGTGACCCCGGGGCTTAGGGATTTTTTCAAAAAAATATTTTCTGCCGGTTATGTTTTTGAGGGCTGATTTCTTGTCCTGTGATAAAAAGCCTTCTGTTTCCATCGCCAAAGCTTTCAGGGGATCATTTGCAAGCTTCTGGCACCATTTTTGAGTGAATTGCCAAAAGTCAGATTTTTGCTGAAATTGTGACCCCGGGGCTTAGGGATTTTTTCAAAAAAATATTTTCTGCCGGTTACGTTTTTGAGGGCTGATTTCTTGTCCTGTGATAAAAAGCCTTCTGTTTCCATCGCCACAGCTTTCAGGGGATCATTTGCAAGCTTCTGGCACCATTTTTGAGTGAATTGCCAAAAGTCAGATTTTTGCTGAAATTGTGACCCCGGGGCTTAGGGATTTTTTCAAAAAAATATTTTCTGCCGGTTAAGTTTTTGAGGGCTGATTTCTTGTCCTGTGATAAAAAGCCTTCTGTTTCCATCGCCAAAGCTTTCAGGGGATCATTTGCAAGCTTCTGGCACCATTTTTGAGTGAATTGCCAAAAGTCAGATTTTTGGCTTAAGGATTTTTTCAAAAAAATATTTTCTGCTGGTTACGTTTTTGAGGGCTGATTTCTTGTCCTGTGATAAAAAGCCTTCTGTTTCCATCGCCAAAGCTTTCAGGGGATCATTTGCAAGCTTCTGGCACCATTTTTGAGTGAATTGCCAAAAGTCAGATTTTTGCTGAAATTGTGACCCCGGGGCTGAGGGATTTTTTCAAAAAAATATTTTCTGCCGGTTACGTTTTTGAGGGCTGATTTCTTGTCCTGTGATATAAAGCCTTCTGTTTCCATCGCCAAAGCTTTCAGGGGATCATTTGCAAGCTTCTGGCGCCATTTTTGAGTGAATTGCCAAAAGTCAGATTTTTGCTGAAATTGTGACCCCGGGGCTTAGGAATTTTTTTCAAAAAAATATTTTCTGCCGGTTAAGTTTTTGAGGGCTGATTTCTTGTCCTGTGATAAAAAGCCTTCTGTTTCCATCGCCAAAGCTTTCAGGGGATCATTTGCAAGCTTCTGGCACCATTTTTGAGTGAATTGCCAAAAGTCAGATTTTTGGCTTAAGGATTTTTTCAAAAAAATATTTTCTGCTGGTTACGTTTTTGAGGGCTGATTTCTTGTCCTGTGATAAAAAGCCTTCTGTTTCCATCGCCAAAGCTTTCAGGGGATCATTTGCAAGCTTCTGGCACCATTTTTGAGTGAATTGCCAAAAGTCAGATTTTTGCTGAAATTGTGACCCCGGGGCTGAGGGATTTTTTCAAAAAAATATTTTCTGCCGGTTAAGTTTTTGAGGGCTGATTTCTTGTCCTGTGATATAAAGCCTTCTGTTTCCATCACCAAAGCTTTCAGGGGATCATTTGCAAGCTTCTGGCACCATTTTTGAGTGAATTGCCAAAAGTCAGATTTTTGCTGAAATTGTGACCCCGGGGCTTAGGGATTTTTTCAAAAAAATATTTTCTGCCGGTTACGTTTTTGAGGGCTGATTTCTTGTCCTGTGATAAAAAGCCTTCTGTTTCCATCGCCACAGCTTTCAGGGGATCATTTGCAAGCTTCTGGCACCATTTTTGAGTGAATTGCCGAAAATCAGATTTTTTCTGAAATTGTGACCCCGGGGCTTAGGGATTTTTTCAAAAAAATATTTTCTGCCGTTTAAGTTTTTGAGGGCTGATTTCTTGTCCTGTGATAAAAAGCCTTCTGTTTCCATCGCCAAAGCTTTCAGGGGATCATTTGCAAGCTTCTGGCACCATTTTTGAATGAATTGCCAAAAGTCAGATTTTTGCTGAAATTGTGACCCCGTGCCTTAGGGATTTTTTCAAAAAAAACATTTTCTGCCGGTTATGTTTTTGAGGGCTGAAATCTTGTCCTGTGATAAAAAGCCTTCTGTTTCCATCGCCAAAGCTTTCAGGGGATCATTTGCAAGCTTCTGGCACCATTTTTGAGTGAATTGCCAAAAGTCAGATTTTTGGCTTAAGGATTTTTTCAAAAAAATATTTTCTGCTGGTTACGTTTTTGAGGGCTGATTTCTTGTCCTGTGATAAAAAGCCTTCTGTTTCCATCGCCAAAGCTTTCAGGGGATCATTTGCAAGCTTCTGGCACCATTGTTGAGTGAATTGCCAAAAGTCAGATTTTTGCTGAAATTGTGACCCCGGGGCTGAGGGATTTTTTCAAAAAAATATTTTCTGCCGGTTAAGTTTTTGAGGGCTGATTTCTTGTCCTGTGATATAAAGCCTTCTGTTTCCATCGCCAAAGCTTTCAGGGGATCATTTGCAAGCTTCTGGCACCATTTTTGAGTGAATTGCCAAAATTCAGATTTTTGCTGAAATTGTGACCCCAGGGCTTAGGGATTTTTTCAAAAAAATATTTTCTGCCGGTTACGTTTTTGAGGGCTGATTTCTTGTCCTGTGATAAAAAGCCTTCTGTTTCCATCGCCAAAGCTTTCAGGGGATCATTTGCAAGCTTCTGGCACCATTTTTGAGTGAATTGCCAAAAATCAGATTTTTGCTGAAATTGTGACCCCGGGGCTTAGGGATTTTTTCAAAAAAATATTTCCTGCCGGTTAAGTTTTTGAGGGCTGATTTCTTGTCCTGTGATAAAAAGCCTTCTGTTTCCATCGCCAAAGCTTTCAGGGGATCATTTGCAAGCTTCTGGCACCATTTTTGAGTGAATTGCCAAAAGTCAGATTTTTGCTGAAATTGTGTCCCCGGGGCTTAGTGATTTTTTCAAAAAAATATTTTCTGCCGGTTACGTTTTTGAGGGCTGATTTCTTGTCCTGTGATAAAAAGCCTTCTGTTTCCATTGCCAAAGCTTTCAGGGGATCATTTGCAAGCTTCTGGCACCATTTTTGAATGAATTGCCAAAAGTCAGATTTTTGCTGAAATTGTGACCCCGGGGCTTAGGGATTTTTTCAAAAAAATATTTTCTGCCGGTTATGTTTTTGAGGGCTGATTTCTTGTCCTGTGATAAAAAGCCTTCTGTTTCCATCGCCAAAGCTTTCAGGGGATCATTTGCAAGCTTCTGGCACCATTTTTGAGTGAATTGCCAAAAGTCAGATTTTTGCTGAAATTGTGACCCCGGGGCTTAGGGATTTTTTCAAAAAAATATTTTCTGCCGGTTACGTTTTTGAGGGCTGATTTCTTGTCCTGTGATAAAAAGCCTTCTGTTTCCATCGCCACAGCTTTCAGGGGATCATTTGCAAGCTTCTGGCACCATTTTTGAGTGAATTGCCAAAAGTCAGATTTTTGCTGAAATTGTGACCCCGGGGCTTAGGGATTTTTTCAAAAAAATATTTTCTGCCGGTTAAGTTTTTGAGGGCTGATTTCTTGTCCTGTGATAAAAAGCCTTCTGTTTCCATCGCCAAAGCTTTCAGGGGATCATTTGCAAGCTTCTGGCACCATTTTTGAGTGAATTGCCAAAAGTCAGATTTTTGGCTTAAGGATTTTTTCAAAAAAATATTTTCTGCTGGTTACGTTTTTGAGGGCTGATTTCTTGTCCTGTGATAAAAAGCCTTCTGTTTCCATCGCCAAAGCTTTCAGGGGATCATTTGCAAGCTTCTGGCACCATTTTTGAGTGAATTGCCAAAAGTCAGATTTTTGCTGAAATTGTGACCCCGGGGCTGAGGGATTTTTTCAAAAAAATATTTTCTGCCGGTTACGTTTTTGAGGGCTGATTTCTTGTCCTGTGATATAAAGCCTTCTGTTTCCATCGCCAAAGCTTTCAGGGGATCATTTGCAAGCTTCTGGCGCCATTTTTGAGTGAATTGCCAAAAGTCAGATTTTTGCTGAAATTGTGACCCCGGGGCTTAGGAATTTTTTTCAAAAAAATATTTTCTGCCGGTTAAGTTTTTGAGGGCTGATTTCTTGTCCTGTGATAAAAAGCCTTCTGTTTCCATCGCCAAAGCTTTCAGGGGATCATTTGCAAGCTTCTGGCACCATTTTTGAGTGAATTGCCAAAAGTCAGATTTTTGGCTTAAGGATTTTTTCAAAAAAATATTTTCTGCTGGTTACGTTTTTGAGGGCTGATTTCTTGTCCTGTGATAAAAAGCCTTCTGTTTCCATCGCCAAAGCTTTCAGGGGATCATTTGCAAGCTTCTGGCACCATTTTTGAGTGAATTGCCAAAAGTCAGATTTTTGCTGAAATTGTGACCCCGGGGCTGAGGGATTTTTTCAAAAAAATATTTTCTGCCGGTTAAGTTTTTGAGGGCTGATTTCTTGTCCTGTGATATAAAGCCTTCTGTTTCCATCACCAAAGCTTTCAGGGGATCATTTGCAAGCTTCTGGCACCATTTTTGAGTGAATTGCCAAAAGTCAGATTTTTGCTGAAATTGTGACCCCGGGGCTTAGGGATTTTTTCAAAAAAATATTTTCTGCCGGTTACGTTTTTGAGGGCTGATTTCTTGTCCTGTGATAAAAAGCCTTCTGTTTCCATCGCCACAGCTTTCAGGGGATCATTTGCAAGCTTCTGGCACCATTTTTGAGTGAATTGCCGAAAATCAGATTTTTTCTGAAATTGTGACCCCGGGGCTTAGGGATTTTTTCAAAAAAATATTTTCTGCCGTTTAAGTTTTTGAGGGCTGATTTCTTGTCCTGTGATAAAAAGCCTTCTGTTTCCATCGCCAAAGCTTTCAGGGGATCATTTGCAAGCTTCTGGCACCATTTTTGAATGAATTGCCAAAAGTCAGATTTTTGCTGAAATTGTGACCCCGTGCCTTAGGGATTTTTTCAAAAAAAACATTTTCTGCCGGTTATGTTTTTGAGGGCTGAAATCTTGTCCTGTGATAAAAAGCCTTCTGTTTCCATCGCCAAAGCTTTCAGGGGATCATTTGCAAGCTTCTGGCACCATTTTTGAGTGAATTGCCAAAAGTCAGATTTTTGGCTTAAGGATTTTTTCAAAAAAATATTTTCTGCTGGTTACGTTTTTGAGGGCTGATTTCTTGTCCTGTGATAAAAAGCCTTCTGTTTCCATCGCCAAAGCTTTCAGGGGATCATTTGCAAGCTTCTGGCACCATTGTTGAGTGAATTGCCAAAAGTCAGATTTTTGCTGAAATTGTGACCCCGGGGCTGAGGGATTTTTTCAAAAAAATATTTTCTGCCGGTTAAGTTTTTGAGGGCTGATTTCTTGTCCTGTGATATAAAGCCTTCTGTTTCCATCACCAAAGCTTTCAGGGGATCATTTGCAAGCTTCTGGCACCATTTTTGAGTGAATTGCCAAAAGTCAGATTTTTGCTGAAATTGTGACCCCGGGGCTTAGGGATTTTTTCAAAAAAATATTTTCTGCCGGTTACGTTTTTGAGGGCTGATTTCTTGTCCTGTGATAAAAAGCCTGCTGTTTCCATCGCCACAGCTTTCAGGGGATCATTTGCAAGCTTCTGGCACCATTTTTGAGTGAATTGCCGAAAATCAGATTTTTTCTGAAATTGTGACCCCGGGGCTTAGGGATTTTTTCAAAAAAATATTTTCTGCCGTTTAAGTTTTTGAGGGCTGATTTCTTGTCCTGTGATAAAAAGCCTTCTGTTTCCATCGCCAAAGCTTTCAGGGGATCATTTGCAAGCTTCTGGCACCATTTTTGAATGAATTGCCAAAAGTCAGATTTTTGCTGAAATTGTGACCCCGGGGCTGAGGGATTTTTTCAAAAAAATATTTTCTGCCGGTTACGTTTTTGAGGGCTGATTTCTTGTCCTGTGATAAAAAGCCTTCTGTTTCCATCGCCAAAGCTTTCAGGGGATCATTTGCAAGCTTCTGGCACCATTTTTGAGTGAATTGCCAAAAGTCAGATTTTTGCTGAAATTGTGACCCCGGGGCTTAGGGATTTTTTCAAAAAAATATTTTCTGCCGGTTACGTTTTTGAGGGCTGATTTCTCGTCCTGTGATAAAAAGCCTTCTGTTTCCATCGCCAAAGCTTTCAGGGGATCATTTGCAAGCTTCTGGCACGATTTTTGAGTGAATTGCCAAAAATCAGATTTTTGCTGAAATTGTGACCCCGGGGCTTAGGGATATTTTCAAAAAAATATTTCCTGCCGGTTAAGTTTTTGAGGGCTGATTTCTTGTCCTGTGATAAAAAGCCTTCTGTTTCCATCTCCAAAGCTTTCAGGGGATCATTTGCAAGCTTCTGGCACCATTTTTGAGTGAATTGCCAAAAGTCAGATTTTTGCTGAAATTGTGACCCCGGGGCTTAGTGATTTTTTCAAAAAAATATTTTCTGCCGGTTACGTTTTTGAGGGCTGATTTCTTGTCCTGTGATAAAAAGCCTTCTGTTTCCATCGCCACAGCTTTCAGGGGATCATTTGCAAGCTTCTGGCACCATTTTTGAGTGAATTGCCGAAAATCAGATTTTTTCTGAAATTGTGACCCCGGGGCTTAGGGATTTTTTCAAAAAAATATTTCCTGCCGGTTAAGTTTTTGAGGGCTGATTTCTTGTCCTGTGATAAAAAGCCTTCTGTTTCCATCTCCAAAGCTTTCAGGGGATCATTTGCAAGCTTCTGGCACCATTTTTGAGTGAATTGCCAAAAGTCAGATTTTTGCTGAAATTGTGACCCCGGGGCTTAGTGATTTTTTCAAAAAAATATTTTCTGCCGGTTACGTTTTTGAGGGCTGATTTCTTGTCCTGTGATAAAAAGCCTTCTGTTTCCATCGCCACAGCTTTCAGGGGATCATTTGCAAGCTTCTGGCACCATTTTTGAGTGAATTGCCAAAAGTCAGATTTTTGCTGAAATTGTGACCCCGGGGCTTAGGGATTTTTTCAAAAAAATATTTTCTGCCGGTTACGTTTTTGAGGGCTGATTTCTCGTCCTGTGATAAAAAGCCTTCTGTTTCCATCGCCAAAGCTTTCAGGGGATCATTTGCAAGCTTCTGGCACGATTTTTGAGTGAATTGCCAAAAATCAGATTTTTGCTGAAATTGTGACCCCGGGGCTTAGGGATATTTTCAAAAAAATATTTCCTGCCGGTTAAGTTTTTGAGGGCTGATTTCTTGTCCTGTGATAAAAAGCCTTCTGTTTCCATCTCCAAAGCTTTCAGGGGATCATTTGCAAGCTTCTGGCACCATTTTTGAGTGAATTGCCAAAAGTCAGATTTTTGCTGAAATTGTGACCCCGGGGCTTAGTGATTTTTTCAAAAAAATATTTTCTGCCGGTTACGTTTTTGAGGGCTGATTTCTTGTCCTGTGATAAAAAGCCTTCTGTTTCCATCGCCACAGCTTTCAGGGGATCATTTGCAAGCTTCTGGCACCATTTTTGAGTGAATTGCCGAAAATCAGATTTTTTCTGAAATTGTGACCCCGGGGCTTAGGGATTTTTTCAAAAAAATATTTTCTGCCGTTTAAGTTTTTGAGGGCTGATTTCTTGTCCTGTGATAAAAAGCCTTCTGTTTCCATCGCCAAAGCTTTCAGGGGATCATTTGCAAGCTTCTGGCACCATTTTTGAATGAATTGCCAAAAGTCAGATTTTTGCTGAAATTGTGACCCCAGGGCTGAGGGATTTTTTCAAAAAAATATTTTCTGCCGGTTACGTTTTTGAGGGCTTATTTCTTGTCCTGTGATAAAAAGCCTTCTGTTTCCATCGCCAAAGCTTTCAGG
Source organism: Podarcis vaucheri (assembly GCF_965113315.1). Classification (NCBI taxonomy): domain Eukaryota; kingdom Metazoa; phylum Chordata; class Lepidosauria; order Squamata; family Lacertidae; genus Podarcis; species Podarcis vaucheri. The sequence goes on from NW_028118802.1 coordinate 39,876, forward strand.
GGATCATTTGCAAGCTTCTGGCACCATTTTTGAGTGAATTGCCAAAAGTCAGATTTTTGCTGAAATTGTGACCCCGGGGCTTAGGGATTTTTTCAAAAAAATATTTTCTGCCGGTTACGTTTTTGAGGGCTGATTTCTCGTCCTGTGATAAAAAGCCTTCTGTTTCCATCGCCAAAGCTTTCAGGGGATCATTTGCAAGCTTCTGGCACGATTTTTGAGTGAATTGCCAAAAATCAGATTTTTGCTGAAATTGTGACCCCGGGGCTTAGGGATTTTTTCAAAAAAATATTTCCTGCCGGTTAAGTTTTTGAGGGCTGATTTCTTGTCCTGTGATAAAAAGCCTTCTGTTTCCATCTCCAAAGCTTTCAGGGGATCATTTGCAAGCTTCTGGCACCATTTTTGAGTGAATTGCCAAAAGTCAGATTTTTGCTGAAATTGTGACCCCGGGGCTTAGTGATTTTTTCAAAAAAATATTTTCTGCCGGTTACGTTTTTGAGGGCTGATTTCTTGTCCTGTGATAAAAAGCCTTCTGTTTCCATCGCCACAGCTTTCAGGGGATCATTTGCAAGCTTCTGGCACCATTTTTGAGTGAATTGCCGAAAATCAGATTTTTTCTGAAATTGTGACCCCGGGGCTTAGGGATTTTTTCAAAAAAATATTTTCTGCCGGTTAAGTTTTTGAGGGCTGATTTCTTGTCCTGTGATAAAAAGCCTTCTGTTTCCATCGCCAAAGCTTTCAGGGGATCATTTGCAAGCTTCTGGCACCATTTTTGAATGAATTGCCAAAAGTCAGATTTTGGCTGAAATTGTGACCCCGTGCCTTAGGGATTTTTTCAAAAAAAACATTTTCTGCCGGTTATGTTTTTGAGGGATGAAATCTTGTCCTGTGATAAAAAGCCTTCTGTTTCCATCGCCAAAGCTTTCAGGGGATCATTTGCAAGCTTCTGGCACCATTTTTGAGTGAATTGCCAAAAGTCAGATTTTGGCTGAAATTGTGACCCCGGGGCTTAGGGATTTTTTCAAAAAAATATTTCCTGCCGGTTAAGTTTTTGAGGGCTGATTTCTCGTCCTGTGATAAAAAGCCTTCTGTTTCCATCGCCAAAGCTTTCAGGGGATCATTTGCAAGCTTCTGGCACCATTTTTGAGTGAATTGCCAAAAGTCAGATTTTTGCTGAAATTGTGTCCCCGGGGCTTAGTGATTTTTTCAAAAAAATATTTTCTGCCGGTTACGTTTTTGAGGGCTGATTTCTTGTCCTGTGATAAAAAGCCTTCTGTTTCCATCGCCACAGCTTTCAGGGGATCATTTGCAAGCTTCTGGCACCATTTTTGAGTGAATTGCCAAAAGTCAGATTTTTGCTGAAATTGTGACCCCGGGGCTTAGGGATTTTTTCAAAAAAACATTTTCTGACGGTTACGTTTTTGAGGGCTGATTTCTTGTCCTGTGATAAAAAGCCTTCTGTTTCCATCGCCAAAGCTTTCAGGGGATCATTTGCAAGCTTCTGGCACCATTTTTGAGTGAATTGCCAAAAGTCAGATTTTTGCTGAAATTGTGACCCCGGGGCTTAGGGATTTTTTTCAAAAAAATATTTTCTGCCGGTTAAGTTTTTGAGGGCTGATTTCTTGTCCTGTGATAAAAAGCCTTCTGTTTCCATCGCCAAAGCTTTCAGGGGATCATTTGCAAGCTTCTGGCACCATTTTTGAGTGAATTGCCAAAAGTCAGATTTTTGGCTTAAGGATTTTTTCAAAAAAATATTTTCTGCTGGTCACGTTTTTGAGGGCTGATTTCTTGTCCTGTGATAAAAAGCCTTCTGTTTCCATCGCCAAAGCTTTCAGGGGATCAATTGCAAGCTTCTGGCACCATTTTTGAGTGAATTGCCAAAAGTCAGATTTTTGCTGAAATTGTGACCCCGGGGCTGAGGGATTTTTTCAAAAAAATATTTTCTGCCGGTTAAGCTTTTGAGGGCTGATTTCTTGTCCTGTGATATAAAGCCTTCTGTTTCCATCGCCAAAGCTTTCAGGGGATCATTTGCAAGCTTCTGGCACCATTTTTGAGTGAATTGCCAAAAGTCAGATTTTTGCTGAAATTGTGACCCCGGGGCTTAGGGATTTTTTCAAAAAAATATTTTCTGCCGGTTACGTTTTTGAGGGCTGATTTCTTGTCCTGTGATAAAAAGCCTTCTGTTTCCATCGCCACAGCTTTCAGGGGATCATTTGCAAGCTTCTGGCACCATTTTTGAGTGAATTGCCGAAAATCAGATTTTTTCTGAAATTGTGACCCCGGGGCTTAGGGATTTTTTCAAAAAAATATTTTCTGCCGTTTAAGTTTTTGAGGGCTGATTTCTTGTCCTGTGATAAAAAGCCTTCTGTTTCCATCGCCACAGCTTTCAGGGGATCATTTGCAAGCTTCTGGCACCATTTTTGAGTGAATTGCCGAAAATCAGATTTTTTCTGAAATTGTGACCCCGGGGCTTAGGGATTTTTTCAAAAAAATATTTTCTGCCGTTTAAGTTTTTGAGGGCTGATTTCTTGTCCTGTGATAAAAAGCCTTCTGTTTCCATCGCCAAAGCTTTCAGGGGATCATTTGCAAGCTTCTGGCACCATTTTTGAATGAATTGCCAAAAGTCAGATTTTTGCTGAAATTGTGACCCCGGGGCTGAGGGATTTTTTCAAAAAAATATTTTCTGCCGGTTACGTTTTTGAGGGCTGATTTCTTGTCCTGTGATAAAAAGCCTTCTGTTTCCATCGCCAAAGCTTTCAGGGGATCATTTGCAAGCTTCTGGCACCATTTTTGAGTGAATTGCCAAAAGTCAGATTTTTGCTGAAATTGTGACCCCGGGGCTTAGGGATTTTTTCAAAAAAATATTTTCTGCCGGTTACGTTTTTGAGGGCTGATTTCTCGTCCTGTGATAAAAAGCCTTCTGTTTCCATCGCCAAAGCTTTCAGGGGATCATTTGCAAGCTTCTGGCACGATTTTTGAGTGAATTGCCAAAAATCAGATTTTTGCTGAAATTGTGACCCCGGGGCTTAGGGATTTTTTCAAAAAAATATTTCCTGCCGGTTAAGTTTTTGAGGGCTGATTTCTTGTCCTGTGATAAAAAGCCTTCTGTTTCCATCTCCAAAGCTTTCAGGGGATCATTTGCAAGCTTCTGGCACCATTTTTGAGTGAATTGCCAAAAGTCAGATTTTTGCTGAAATTGTGACCCCGGGGCTTAGTGATTTTTTCAAAAAAATATTTTCTGCCGGTTACGTTTTTGAGGGCTGATTTCTTGTCCTGTGATAAAAAGCCTTCTGTTTCCATCGCCACAGCTTTCAGGGGATCATTTGCAAGCTTCTGGCACCATTTTTGAGTGAATTGCCGAAAATCAGATTTTTTCTGAAATTGTGACCCCGGGGCTTAGGGATTTTTTCAAAAAAAACATTTTCTGCCGGTTATGTTTTTGAGGGCTGATTTCTTGTCCTGTGATAAAAAGCCTTCTGTTTCCATCGCCAAAGCTTTCAGGGGATCATTTGCAAGCTTCTGGCACCATTTTTGAATGAATTGCCAAAAGTCAGATTTTTGGCTTAAGGATTTTTTCAAAAAAATATTTTCTGCTGGTTACGTTTTTGAGGGCTGATTTCTTGTCCTGTGATAAAAAGCCTTCTGTTTCCATCGCCAAAGCTTTCAGGGGATCATTTGCAAGCTTCTGGCACCATTTTTGAGTGAATTGCCGAAAATCAGATTTTTGCTGAAATTGTGACCCCGGGGCTTAGGGATTTTTTCAAAAAAATATTTTCTGCCGTTTAAGTTTTTGAGGGCTGATTTCTTGTCCTGTGATAAAAAGCCTTCTGTTTCCATCGCCAAAGCTTTCAGGGGATCATTTGCAAGCTTCTGGCACCATTTTTGAATGAATTGCCAAAAGTCAGATTTTTGCTGAAATTGTGACCCCGGGGCTGAGGGATTTTTTCAAAAAAATATTTTCTGCCGGTTAAGTTTTTGAGGGCTGATTTCTTGTCCTGTGATAAAAAGCCTTCTGTTTCCATCGCCAAAGCTTTCAGGGGATCATTTGCAAGCTTCTGGCACCATTTTTGAGTGAATTGCCAAAAGTCAGATTTTTGCTGAAATTGTGACCCCGGGGCTTAGGGATTTTTTCAAAAAAATATTTTCTGCCGTTTAAGTTTTTGAGGGCTGATTTCTTGTCCTGTGATAAAAAGCCTTCTGTTTCCATCGCCAAAGCTTTCAGGGGATCATTTGCAAGCTTCTGGCACCATTTTTGAATGAATTGCCAAAAGTCAGATTTTTGCTGAAATTGTGACCCCGGGGCTGAGGGATTTTTTCAAAAAAATATTTTCTGCCGGTTAAGTTTTTGAGGGCTGATTTCTTGTCCTGTGATAAAAAGCCTTCTGTTTCCATCGCCAAAGCTTTCAGGGGATCATTTGCAAGCTTCTGGCACCATTTTTGAGTGAATTGCCAAAAGTCAGATTTTTGCTGAAATTGTGACCCCGGGGCTTAGGGATTTTTTCAAAAAAATATTTTCTGCCGGTTACGTTTTTGAGGGCTGATTTCTCGTCCTGTGATAAAAAGCCTTCTGTTTCCATCGCCAAAGCTTTCAGGGGATCATTTGCAAGCTTCTGGCACGATTTTTGAGTGAATTGCCAAAAATCAGATTTTTGCTGAAATTGTGACCCCGGGGCTTAGGGATTTTTTCAAAAAAATATTTTCTGCCGGTTAAGTTTTTGAGGGCTGATTTCTTGTCCTGTGATAAAAAGCCTTCTGTTTCCATCGCCAAAGCTTTCAGGGGATCATTTGCAAGCTTCTGGCACCATTTTTGAATGAATTGCCAAAAGTCAGATTTTTGCTGAAATTGTGACCGCGGGGCTTAGGGATTTTTTCAAAAAAATATTTTCTGCCGGTTAAGTTTTTGAGGGCTGATTTCTTGTCCTGTGATATAAAGCCTTCTGTTTCCATCGCCAAAGCTTTCAGGGGATCATTTGCAAGCTTCTGGCACCATTTTTGAGTGAATTGCCAAAAGTCAGATTTTTGCTGAAATTGTGACCCCGGGGCTTAGGGATTTTTTCAAAAAAATATTTTCTGCCGGATAAGTTTTTGAGGGCTGATTTCTTGTCCTGTGATAAAAAGCCTTCTGTTTCCATCGCCAAAGCTTTCAGGGGATCATTTGCAAGCTTCTGGCACCATTTTTGAGTGAATTGCCAAAAGTCAGATTTTTGCTGAAATTGTGACCCCGGGGCTTAGGGATTTTTTCAAAAAAATATTTTCTGCCGGTTACGTTTTTGAGGGCTGATTTCTCGTCCTGTGATAAAAAGCCTTCTGTTTCCATCGCCAAAGCTTTCAGGGGATCATTTGCAAGCTTCTGGCACCATTTTTGAGTGAATTGCCAAAAGTCAGATTTTTGCTGAAATTGTGACCCCGGGGCTTAGGGATTTTTTCAAAAAAATATTTTCTGCCGGTTAAGTTTTTGAGGGCTGATTTCTTGTCCTGTGATATAAAGCCTTCTGTTTCCATCGCCAAAGCTTTCAGGGGATCATTTGCAAGCTTCTGGCACCATTTTTGAGTGAATTGCCAAAAGTCAGATTTTTGCTGAAATTGTGACCCCGGGGCTTAGGGATTTTTTCAAAAAAATATTTTCTGCCGGTTACGTTTTTGAGGGCTGATTTCTTGTCCTGTGATAAAAAGCCTTCTGTTTCCATCGCCAAAGCTTTCAGGGGATCATTTGCAAGCTTCTGGCACCATTTTTGAATGAATTGCCAAAAGTCAGATTTTTGCTGAAATTGTGACCCCGGGGCTGAGGGATTTTTTCAAAAAAATATTTTCTGCCGGTTAAGTTTTTGAGGGCTGATTTCTTGTCCTGTGATAAAAAGCCTTCTGTTTCCATCGCCAAAGCTTTCAGGGGATCATTTGCAAGCTTCTGGCACCATTTTTGAGTGAATTGCCAAAAGTCAGATTTTTGCTGAAATTGTGACCCCGGGACTTAGGGATTTTTTCAAAAAAATATTTTCTGCCGGTTACGTTTTTGAGGGCTGATTTCTCGTCCTGTGATAAAAAGCCTTCTGTTTCCATCGCCAAGTTTTCAGGGGATCATTTGCAAGCTTCTGGCACCATTTTTGAGTGAATTGCCAAAAGTCAGATTTTTGCTGAAATTGTGACCCCGGGGCTTAGGGATTTTTTCAAAAAAATATTTTCTGCCGGTTAAGTTTTTGAGGGCTGATTTCTTGTCCTGTGATATAAAGCCTTCTGTTTCCATCGCCAAAGCTTTCAGGGGATCATTTGCAAGCTTCTGGCACCATTTTTGAGTGAATTGCCAAAAGTCAGATTTTTGCTGAAATTGTGACCCCGGGGCTTAGGGATTTTTTCAAAAAAATATTTTCTGCCGGTTACGTTTTTGAGGGCTGATTTCTTGTCCTGTGATAAAAAGCCTTCTGTTTCCATCGCCACAGCTTTCAGGGGATCATTTGCAAGCTTCTGGCACCATTTTTGAGTGAATTGCCGAAAATCAGATTTTTTCTGAAATTGTGACCCCGGGGCTTAGGGATTTTTTCAAAAAAATATTTTCTGCCGTTTAAGTTTTTGAGGGCTGATTTCTTGTCCTGTGATAAAAAGCCTTCTGTTTCCATCGCCAAAGCTTTCAGGGGATCATTTGCAAGCTTCTGGCACCATTTTTGAATGAATTGCCAAAAGTCAGATTTTTGCTGAAATTGTGACCCCGGGGCTGAGGGATTTTTTCAAAAAAATATTTTCTGCCGGTTAAGTTTTTGAGGGCTGATTTCTTGTCCTGTGATAAAAAGCCTTCTGTTTCCATCGCCAAAGCTTTCAGGGGATCATTTGCAAGCTTCTGGCACCATTTTTGAGTGAATTGCCAAAAGTCAGATTTTTGCCGAAATTGTGACCCCGGGGCTTAGGGATTTTTTCAAAAAAATATTTTCTGCCGGTTACGTTTTTGAGGGCTGATTTCTCGTCCTGTGATAAAAAGCCTTCTGTTTCCATCGCCAAAGCTTTCAGGGGATCATTTGCAAGCTTCTGGCACGATTTTTGAGTGAATTGCCAAAAATCAGATTTTTGCTGAAATTGTGACCCCGGGGCTTAGGGATTTTTTCAAAAAAATATTTCCTGCCGGTTAAGTTTTTGAGGGCTGATTTCTTGTCCTGTGATAAAAAGCCTTCTGTTTCCATCGCCAAAGCTTTCAGGGGATCATTTGCAAGCTTCTGGCACCATTTTTGAATGAATTGCCAAAAGTCAGATTTTTGCTGAAATTGTGACCCCGGGGCTGAGGGATTTTTTCAAAAAAATATTTTCTGCCGGTTAAGTTTTTGAGGGCTGATTTCTTGTCCTGTGATAAAAAGCCTTCTGTTTCCATCGCCAAAGCTTTCAGGGGATCATTTGCAAGCTTCTGGCACCATTTTTGAGTGAATTGCCAAAAGTCAGATTTTTGCTGAAATTGTGACCCCGGGGCTTAGGGATTTTTTCAAAAAAATATTTTCTGCCGGTTACGTTTTTGAGGGCTGATTTCTCGTCCTGTGATAAAAAGCCTTCTGTTTCCATCGCCAAAGCTTTCAGGGGATCATTTGCAAGCTTCTGGCACGATTTTTGAGTGAATTGCCAAAAATCAGATTTTTGCTGAAATTGTGACCCCGGGGCTTAGGGATTTTTTCAAAAAAATATTTCCTGCCGGTTAAGTTTTTGAGGGCTGATTTCTTGTCCTGTGATAAAAAGCCTTCTGTTTCCATCGCCAAAGCTTTCAGGGGATCATTTGCAAGCTTCTGGCACCATTTTTGAATGAATTGCCAAAAGTCAGATTTTTGCTGAAATTGTGACCCCGGGGCTGAGGGATTTTTTCAAAAAAATATTTTCTGCCGGTTAAGTTTTTGAGGGCTGATTTCTTGTCCTGTGATAAAAAGCCTTCTGTTTCCATCGCCAAAGCTTTCAGGGGATCATTTGCAAGCTTCTGGCACCATTTTTGAGTGAATTGCCAAAAGTCAGATTTTTGCTGAAATTGTGACCCCGGGGCTTAGGGATTTTTTCAAAAAAATATTTTCTGCCGGTTACGTTTTTGAGGGCTGATTTCTCGTCCTGTGATAAAAAGCCTTCTGTTTCCATCGCCAAAGCTTTCAGGGGATCATTTGCAAGCTTCTGGCACCATTTTTGAATGAATTGCCAAAAGTCAGATTTTTGCTGAAATTGTGACCCCGGGGCTGAGGGATTTTTTCAAAAAAATATTTTCTGCCGGTTAAGTTTTTGAGGGCTGATTTCTTGTCCTGTGATAAAAAGCCTTCTGTTTCCATCGCCAAAGCTTTCAGGGGATCATTTGCAAGCTTCTGGCACCATTTTTGAGTGAATTGCCAAAAGTCAGATTTTTGCTGAAATTGTGACCCCGGGGCTTAGGGATTTTTTCAAAAAAATATTTTCTGCCGGTTACGTTTTTGAGGGCTGATTTCTCGTCCTGTGATAAAAAGCCTTCTGTTTCCATCGCCAAAGCTTTCAGGGGATCATTTGCAAGCTTCTGGCACCATTTTTGAGTGAATTGCCAAAAGTCAGATTTTTGCTGAAATTGTGACCGCGGGGCTTAGGGATTTTTTCAAAAAAATATTTTCTGCCGGTTAAGTTTTTGAGGGCTGATTTCTTGTCCTGTGATATAAAGCCTTCTGTTTCCATCGCCAAAGCTTTCAGGCGATCATTTGCAAGCTTCTGGTACCATTTTTGAGTGAATTGCCAAAAGTCAGATTTTTGCTGAAATTGTGACCCCGGGGCTTAGGGATTTTTTCAAAAAAATATTTTCTGCCGGTTACGTTTTTGAGGGCTGATTTCTTGTCCTGTGATAAAAAGCCTTCTGTTTCCATCGCCACAGCTTTCAGGGGATCATTTGCAAGCTTCTGGCACCATTTTTGAGTGAATTGCCGAAAATCAGATTTTTTCTGAAATTGTGACCCCGGGGCTTAGGGATTTTTTCAAAAAAATATTTTCTGCCGGTTAAGTTTTTGAGGGCTGATTTCTCGTCCTGTGATAAAAAGCCTTCTGTTTCCATCGCCAAAGCTTTCAGGGGATCATTTGCAAGCTTCTGGCACCATTTTTGAGTGAATTGCCAAAAGTCAGATTTTTGCTGAAATTGTGACCCCGGGGCTTAGGGATTTTTTCAAAAAAATATTTCCTGCCGGTTAAGTTTTTGAGGGCTGATTTCTTGTCCTGTGATAAAAAGCCTTCTGTTTCCATCTCCAAAGCTTTCAGGGGATCATTTGCAAGCTTCTGGCACCATTTTTGAGTGAATTGCCGAAAATCAGATTTTTTCTGAAATTGTGACCCCGGGGCTTAGGGATTTTTTCAAAAAAATATTTTCTGCCGGTTAAGTTTTTGAGGGCTGATTTCTTGTCCTGTGATAAAAAGCCTTCTGTTTCCATCGCCAAAGCTTTCAGGGGATCATTTGCAAGCTTCTGCCACCATTTTTGAGTGAATTGCCAAAAGTCAGATTAGGGCTTAGGGGTCATTTGCAAGCTTCTGGCACCATTTTTGAGTGAATTGCCAAAAATTAGATTTTTGCTGAAATTGTGACCCCGGGGCTTAGGGATTTTTTCAAAAAAATATTTTCTGCTGGTTACGTTTTTGAGGGCTGATTTCTTGTCCTGTGATAAAAAGCCTTCTGTTTCCATCGCCACAGCTTTCAGGGGATCATTTGCAAGCTTCTGGCACCATTTTTGAGTGAATTGCCAAAAGTCAGATTTTTGCTGAAATTGTGACCCCGGGGCTTAGGGATTTTTTCAAAAAAACATTTTCTGCCGGTTAAGTTTTTGAGGGCTGATTTCTTGTCCTGTGATAAAAAGCCTTCTGTTTCCATCGCCAAAGCTTTCAGGGGATCATTTGCAAGCTTCTGGCACCATTTTTGAGTGAATTGCCAAAAGTCAGATTTTTGGCTTAAGGATTTTTTCAAAAAAATATTTTCTGCTGGTTACGTTTTTGAGGGCTGATTTCTTGTCCTGTGATAAAAAGCCTTCTGTTTCCATCGCCAAAGGTTTCAGGGGATCATTTGCAAGCTTCTGGCACCATTTTTGAGTGAATTGCCAAAAGTCAGATTTTTGCTGAAATTGTGACCCCGGGGCTGAGGGATTTTTTCAAAAAAATATTTTCTGCCGGTTAAGTTTTTGAGGGCTGATTTCTTGTCCTGTGATAAAAAGCCTTCTGTTTCCATCGCCAAAGCTTTCAGGGGATCATTTGCAAGCTTCTGGCACCATTTTTGAGTGAATTGCCAAAAGTCAGATTGTTGCTGAAATTGTGACCCCGGGGCTTAGGGATTTTTTCAAAAAAATATTTTCTGCCGGTTAAGTTTTTGATGGCTGATTTCTTGTCCTGTGATAAAAAGCCTTCTGTTTCCATCGCCAAAGCTTTCAGTGGATCATTTGCAAGCTTCTGGCACCATTTTTGAGTGAATTGCCAAAAGTCAGATTTTTGCTGAAATTTTGACCCCGGGGCTTAGGGATTTTTTCAAAAAAATATTTTCTGCCGGTTACGTTTTTGAGGGCTGATTTCTTGTCCTGTGATAAAAAGCCTTCTGTTTCCATCGCCAAAGCTTTCAGGGGATCATTTGCAAGCTTCTGGCACCATTTTTGAGTGAATTGCCAAAAGTCAGATTTTGGCTGAAATTGTGACCCCGGGGCTTAGGGATTTTTTCAAAAAAACATTTTCTGCCGGTTACGTTTTTGAGGGCTGATTTCTTGTCCTGTGATAAAAAGCCTTCTGTTTCCATCGCCACAGCTTTCAGGGGATCATTTGCAAGCTTCTGGCACCATTTTTGCGTGAATTGCCAAAAGTCAGATTTTGGCTGAAATTGTGACCCCGGGGCTTAGGGATTTTTTCAAAAAAACATTTTCTGCCGGTTACGTTTTTGAGGGCTGATTTCTTGTCCTGTGATAAAAAGCCTTCTGTTTCCATCGCCAAAGCTTTCAGGGGATCATTTGCAAGCTTCTGGCACCATTTTTGAGTGAATTGCCAAAAGTCAGATTTTTGCTGAAATTGTGACCGCGGGGCTTAGGGATTTTTTCAAAAAAACATTTTCTGCCGGTTAAGTTTTTGAGGGCTGATTTCTTGTCCTGTGATAAAAAGCCTTCTGTTTCCATCGCCACAGCTTTCAGGGGATCATTTGCAAGCTTCTGGCACCATTTTTGAGTGAATTGCCAAAAGTCAGATTTTTGCTGAAATTGTGACCCCGGGGCTTAGGGATTTTTTCAAAAAAATATTTTCTGCCGGTTACGTTTTTGAGGGCTGATTTCTTGTCCTGTGATAAAAAGCCTTCTGTTTCCATCGCCACAGCTTTCAGGGGATCATTTGCAAGCATCTGGCACCATTTTTGAGTGAATTGCCAAAAGTCAGATTTTGGCTGAAATTGTGACCCCGGGGCTTAGGGATTTTTTCAAAAAAATATTTTCTGCCGGTTACGTTTTTGAGGGCTGATTTCTTGTCCTGTGATAAAAAGCCTTCTGTTTCCATCGCCAAAGCTTTCAGGGGATCATTTGCAAGCTTCTGGCACCATTTTTGAGTGATTTGCCAAAAGTCAGATTTTGGCTGAAATTTTGACCCCGGGGCTTAGGGATTTTTTCAAAAAAAATATTTTATACCGGTTACGTTTTTGAGGGCTGATTTCTTGTCCTGTGATAAAAAGCCTTCTGTTTCCATCGCCAAAGCTTTCAGGGGATCATATGCAAGCTTCTGGCACCATTTTTGAGTGAATTGCCAAAAGTCAGATTGTTGCTGAAATTGTGACCCCGGGGCTTAGGGATTTTTTCAAAAAAATATTTTCTGCCGGTTACGTTTTTGAGGGCTGATTTCTTGTCCTGTGATAAAAAGCCTTCTGTTTCCATCGCCAAAGCTTTCAGGGGATCATTTGCAAGCTTCTGGCACCATTTTTGAGTGAATTGCCAAAAGTCAGATTTTGGCTGAAATTGTGACCCCGGGGCTTAGGGATTTTTTCAAAAAAATATTTTCTGCCGGTTACGTTTTTGAGGGCTGATTTCTTGTCCTGTGATAAAAAGCCTTCTGTTTCCATCACCAAAGCTTTCAGGGGATCATTTGCAAGCTTCTGGCACCATTTTTGAGTGAATTGCCAAAAGTCAGATTTTTGCTGAAATTGTGACCCCAGGGCTTAGGGATTTTTTCCAAAAAATATTTTCTGCCGGTTACGTTTTTGAGGGCTGATTTCTCGTCCTGTGATAAAAAGCCTTCTGTTTCCATCGCCAAAGCTTTCAGGGGATCATTTGCAAGCTTCTGGCACCATTTTTGAGTGAATTGCCAAAAGTCAGATTTTGGCTGAAATTGTGACCCCGGAGCTTAGGGATTTTTTCAAAAAAATATTTTCTGCCGGTTACGTTTTTGAGGGCTGATTTCTTGTCCCGTGATAAAAAGCCTTCTGTTTCCATCGCCACAGCTTTCAGGGGATCATTTGCAAGCTTCTGGCACCATTTTTGAGTGAATTGCCAAAAGTCAGATTTTGGCTGAAATTGTGACCCCGGGGCTTAGGGATTTTTTCAAAAAAATATTTTCTGCCGGTTAAGATTTTGAGGGCTGATTTCTTGTCCTGTGATAAAAAGCCTTCTGTTTCCATCGCCAAAACTTTCAGGGGATCATTTGCAAGCTTCTGGCACCATTTTTGAGTGAATTGCCAAAAGTCAGATTTTTGCTGAAATTGTGACCCCGGGGCTTAGGGATTTTTTCAAAAAAATATTTTCTGCCGGTTACGTTTTTGAGGGCTGATTTCTTGTCCTGTGATAAAAAGCCTTCTGTTTCCATCGCCACAGCTTTCAGGGGATCATTTGCAAGCTTCTGGCACCATTTTTGAGTGAATTGCTAAAAGTCAGATTTTGGCTGAAATTGTGACCCCGGGGCTTAGGGATTTTTTCAAAAAAATATTTTCTGCCGGTTACGTTTTTGAGGGCTGATTTCTTGTCCTGTGATAAAAAGCCTTCTGTTTCCATCGCCAAAGCTTTCAGGGGATCATTTGCAAGCTTCTGGCACCATTTTTGAGTGAATTGCCAAAAGTCAGATTTTGGCTGAAATTTTGACCCCGGGGCTTAGGGATTTTTTCAAAAAAAATATTTTCTGCCGGTTACGTTTTTGAGGGCTGATTTCTTGTCCTGTGATAAAAAGCCTTCTGTTTCCATCGCCAAAGCTTTCAGGGGATCATTTGCAAGCTTCTGGCACCATTTTTGAGTGAATTGCCAAAAGTCAGATTGTTGCTGAAATTGTGACCCCGGGGCTTAGGGATTTTTTCAAAAAAATATTTTCTGCCGGTTACGTTTTTGAGGGCTGATTTCTTGTCCTGTGATAAAAAGCCTTCTGTTTCCATCGCCAAAGCTTTCAGGGGATCATTTGCAAGCTTCTGGCACCATTTTTGAGTGAATTGCCAAAAGTCAGATTTTGGCTGAAATTGTGACCCCGGGGCTTAGGGATTTTTTCAAAAAAATATTTTCTGCCGGTTACGTTTTTGAGGGCTGATTTCTTGTCCTGTGATAAAAAGCCTTCTGTTTCCATCACCAAAGCTTTCAGGGGATCATTTGCAAGCTTCTGGCACCATTTTTGAGTGAATTGCCAAAAGTCAGATTTTTGCTGAAATTGTGACCCCGGGGCTTAGGGATTTTTTCAAAAAAATATTTTCTGCCGGTTACGTTTTTGAGGGCTGATTTCTCGTCCTGTGATAAAAAGCCTTCTGTTTCCATCGCCAAAGCTTTCAGGGGATCATTTGCAAGCTTCTGGCACCATTTTTGAGTGAATTGCCAAAAGTCAGATTTTGGCTGAAATTGTGACCCCGGGGCTTAGGGATTTTTTCAAAAAAATATTTTCTGCCGGTTACGTTTTTGAGGGCTGATTTCTTGTCCGGTGATAAAAAGCCTTCTGTTTCCATCGCCACAGCTTTCAGGGGATCATTTGCAAGCTTCTGGCACCATTTTTGACTGAATTGCCAAAAGTCAGATTTTTGCTGAAATTGTGACCCCGGGGCTTAGGGATTTTTTCAAAAAAATATTTTCTGCCGGTTAAGATTTTGAGGGCTGATTTCTTGTCCTGTGATAAAAAGCCTTCTGTTTCCATCGCCAAAGCTTTCAGGGGATCATTTGCAAGCTTCTGGCACCATTTTTGAGTGAATTGCCAAAAGTCAGATTTTTGCTGAAATTGTGACCGCGGGGCTTAGGGATTTTTTCAAAAAAATATTTTCTGCCGGTTACGTTTTTGAGGGCTGATTTCTTGTCCTGTGATAAAAAGCCTTCTGTTTCCATCGCCACAGCTTTCAGGGGATCATTTGCAAGCTTCTGGCACCATTTTTGAGTGAATTGCTAAAAGTCAGATTTTGGCTGAAATTGTGACCCCGGGGCTTAGGGATTTTTTCAAAAAAATATTTTCTGCCGGTTAAGATTTTGAGGGCTGATTTCTTGTCCTGTGATAAAAAGCCTTCTGTTTCCATCGCCAAAACTTTCAGGGGATCATTTGCAAGCTTCTGGCACCATTTTTGAGTGAATTGCCAAAAGTCAGATTTTTGCTGAAATTGTGACCCCGGGGCTTAGGGATTTTTTCAAAAAAATATTTTCTGCCGGTTACGTTTTTGAGGGCTGATTTCTTGTCCTGTGATAAAAAGCCTTCTGTTTCCATCGCCACAGCTTTCAGGGGATCATTTGCAAGCTTCTGGCACCATTTTTGAGTGAATTGCCAAAAGTCAGATTTTGGCTGAAATTGTGACCCCGGGGCTTAGGGATTTTTTCAAAAAAATATTTTCTGCCGGTTAAGATTTTGAGGGCTGATTTCTTGTCCTGTGATAAAAAGCCTTCTGTTTCCATCGCCAAAACTTTCAGGGGATCATTTGCAAGCTTCTGGCACCATTTTTGAGTGAATTGCCAAAAGTCAGATTTTGGCTGAAATTGTGACCCCGGGGCTTAGGGATTTTTTCAAAAAAATATTTTCTGCCTGTTACGTTTTTGAGGGCTGATTTCTTGTCCTGTGATAAAAAGCCTTCTGTTTCCATCACCAAAGCTTTCAGGGGATCATTTGCAAGCTTCTGGCACCATTTTTGAGTGAATTGCCAAAAGTCAGATTTTTGCTGAAATTGTGACCCCGGGGCTTAGGGATTTTTTCAAAAAAATATTTTCTGCCGGTTACGTTTTTGAGGGCTGATTTCTCGTCCTGTGATAAAAAGCCTTCTGTTTCCATCGCCAAAGCTTTCAGGGGATCATTTGCAAGCTTCTGGCACCATTTTTGAGTGAATTGCCAAAAGTCAGATTTTGGCTGAAATTTTGACCCCGGGGCTTAGGGATTTTTTCAAAAAAAATATTTTCTGCCGGTTACGTTTTTGAGGGCTGATTTCTTGTCCTGTGATAAAAAGCCTTCTGTTTCCATCGCCACAGCTTTCAGGGGATCATTTGCAAGCTTCTGGCACCATTTTTGAGTGAATTGCCAAAAGTCAGATTTTTGCTGAAATTGTGACCCCGGGGCTTAGGGATTTTTTCAAAAAAATATTTTCTGCCGGTTAAGATTTTGAGGGCTGATTTCTTGTCCTGTGATAAAAAGCCTTCTGTTTCCATCGCCAAAACTTTCAGGGGATCATTTGCAAGCTTCTGGCACCATTTTTGAGTGAATTGCCAAAAGTCAGATTTTGGCTGAAATTGTGACCCCGGGGCTTAGGGATTTTTTCAAAAAAATATTTTCTGCCGGTTACGTTTTTGAGGGCTGATTTCTTGTCCTGTGATAAAAAGCCTTCTGTTTCCATCGCCACAGCTTTCAGGGGATCATTTGCAAGCTTCTGGCACCATTTTTGAGTGAATTGCTAAAAGTCAGATTTTGGCTGAAATTGTGACCCCGGGGCTTAGGGATTTTTTCAAAAAAAAATTTCTGCCGGTTACGTTTTTGAGGGCTGATTTCTTGTCCTGTGATAAAAAGCCTTCTGTTTCCATCGCCAAAGCTTTCAGGGGATCATTTGCAAGCTTCTGGCACCATTTTTGAGTGAATTGCCAAAAGTCAGATTTTGGCTGAAATTTTGACCCCGGGGCTTAGGGATTTTTTCAAAAAAAATATTTTCTGCCGGTTACGTTTTTGAGGGCTGATTTCTTGTCTTGTGATAAAAAGCCTTCTGTTTCCATCGCCAAAGCTTTCAGGGGATCATTTGCAAGCTTCTGGCACCATTTTTGAGTGAATTGCCAAAAGTCAGATTGTTGCTGAAATTGTGACCCCGGGGCTTAGGGATTTTTTCAAAAAAATATTTTCTGCCGGTTACGTTTTTGAGGGCTGATTTCTTGTCCTGTGATAAAAAGCCTTCTGTTTCCATCGCCAAAGCTTTCAGGGGATCATTTGCAAGCTTCTGGCACCATTTTTGAGTGAATTGCCAAAAGTCAGATTTTGGCTGAAATTGTGACCCCGGGGCTTAGGGATTTTTTCAAAAAAATATTTTCTGCCGGTTACGTTTTTGAGGGCTGATTTCTTGTCCTGTGATAAAAAGCCTTCTGTTTCCATCACCAAAGCTTTCAGGGGATCATTTGCAAGCTTCTGGCACCATTTTTGAGTGAATTGCCAAAAGTCAGATTTTTGCTGAAATTGTGACCCCGGGGCTTAGGGATTTTTTCAAAAAAATATTTTCTGCCGGTTACGTTTTTGAGGGCTGATTTCTTGTCCTGTGATAAAAAGCCTTCTGTTTCCATCGCCAAAGCTTTCAGGGGATCATTTGCAAGCTTCTGGCACCATTTTTGAGTGAATTGCCAAAAGTCAGATTTTGGCTGAAATTGTGACCCCGGGGCTTAGGGATTTTTTCAAAAAAATATTTTCTGCCGGTTACGTTTTTGAGGGCTGATTTCTTGTCCTGTGATAAAAAGCCTTCTGTTTCTATCGCCACAGATTTCAGGGGATCATTTGCAAGCTTCTGGCACCATTTTTGAGTGAATTGCCAAAAGTCAGATTTTTGCTGAAATTGTGACCGCGGGGCTTAGGGATTTTTTCAAAAAAATATTTTCTGCCGGTTAAGTTTTTGAGGGCTGATTTCTTGTCCTGTGATAAAAAGCCTTCTGTTTCCATCGCCAAAGCTTTCAGGGGATCATTTGCAAGCTTCTGGCACCATTTTTGAGTGAATTGCCAAAAGTCAGATTTTTGCTGAAATTGTGACCCCGGGGCTTAGGGATTTTTTCAAAAAAATATTTTCTTCCGGTTACGTTTTTGAGGGCTGATGTCTTGTCCTGTGATAAAAAGCCTTCTGTTTCCATCGCCACAGCTTTCAGGGGATCATTTGCAAGCTTCTGGCACCATTTTTGAGTGAATTGCCAAAAGTCAGATTTTGGCTGAAATTGTGACCGCGGGGCTTAGGGATTTTTTCAAAAAAATATTTTCTGCCGGTTAAGTTTTTGAGGGCTGATTTCTTGTCCTGTGATAAAAAGCCTTCTGTTTCCATCGCCAAAGCTTTCAGGGGATCATTTGCAAGCTTCTGGCACCATTTTTGAGTGAATTGCCAAAAGTCAGATTTTGGCTGAAATTGTGACCCCGGGGCTTAGGGATTTTTTCAAAAAAATATTTTCTGCCGGTTACGTTTTTGAGGGCTGATTTCTTGTCCTGTGATAAAAAGCCTTCTGTTTCCATCACCAAAGCTTTCAGGGGATCATTTGCAAGCTTCTGGCACCATTTTTGAGTGAATTGCCAAAAGTCAGATTTTTGCTGAAATTGTGACCCCGGGGCTTAGGGATTTTTTCAAAAAAATATTTTCTGCCGGTTACGTTTTTGAGGGCTGATTTCTCGTCCTGTGATAAAAAGCCTTCTGTTTCCATCGCCAAAGCTTTCAGGGGATCATTTGCAAGCTTCTGGCACCAGTTTTGAGTGAATTGCCAAAAGTCAGATTTTGGCTGAAATTGTGACCCCGGGGCTTAGGGATTTTTTCAAAAAAATATTTTCTGCCGGTTACGTTTTTGAGGGCTGATGTCTTGTCCTGTGATAAAAAGCCTTCTGTTTCCATCGCCACAGCTTTCAGGGGATCATTTGCAAGCTTCTGGCACCATTTTTGAGTGAATTGCCAAAAGTCAGATTTTGGCTGAAATTGTGACCCCGGGGCTTAGGGATTTTTTCAAAAAAATATTTTCTGCCGGTTACGTTTTTGAGGGCTGATTTCTTGTCCTGTGATAAAAAGCCTTCTGTTTCCATCGCCACAGCTTTCAGGGGATCATTTGCAAGCTTCTGGCACCATTTTTGAGTGAATTGCCAAAAGTCAGATTTTTGCTGAAATTGTGACCGCGGGGCTTAGGGATTTTTTCAAAAAAATATTTTCTGCCGGTTACGTTTTTGAGGGCTGATTTCTTGTCCTGTGATAAAAAGCCTTCTGTTTCCATCGCCAAAGCTTTCAGGGGATCATTTGCAAGCTTCTGGCACCATTTTTGAGTGAATTGCCAAAAGTCAGATTTTGGCTGAAATTGTGACCCCGGGGCTTAGGGATTTTTTCAAAAAAATATTTTCTGCCGGTTACGTTTTTGAGGGCTGATGTCTTGTCCTGTGATAAAAAGCCTTCTGTTTCCATCGCCACAGCTTTCAGGGGATCATTTGCAAGCTTCTGGCACCATTTTTGAGTGAATTGCCAAAAGTCAGATTTTGGCTGAAATTGTGACCCCGGGGCTTAGGGATTTTTTCAAAAAAATATTTTCTGCCGGTTACGTTTTTGAGGGCTGATTTCTTGTCCTGTGATAAAAAGCCTTCTGTTTCCATCACCAAAGCTTTCAGGGGATCATTTGCAAGCTTCTGGCACCATTTTTGAGTGAATTGCCAAAAGTCAGATTTTTGCTGAAATTGTGACCCCGGGGCTTAGGGATTTTTTCAAAAAAATATTTTCTGCCGGTTACGTTTTTGAGGGCTGATTTCTCGTCCTGTGATAAAAAGCCTTCTGTTTCCATCGCCAAAGCTTTCAGGGGATCATTTGCAAGCTTCTGGCACCAGTTTTGAGTGAATTGCCAAAAGTCAGATTTTGGCTGAAATTGTGACCCCGGGGCTTAGGGATTTTTTCAAAAAAATATTTTCTGCCGGTTACGTTTTTGAGGGCTGATGTCTTGTCCTGTGATAAAAAGCCTTCTGTTTCCATCGCCACAGCTTTCAGGGGATCATTTGCAAGCTTCTGGCACCATTTTTGAGTGAATTGCCAAAAGTCAGATTTTGGCTGAAATTGTGACCCCGGGGCTTAGGGATTTTTTCAAAAAAATATTTTCTGCCGGTTACGTTTTTGAGGGCTGATTTCTTGTCCTGTGATAAAAAGCCTTCTGTTTCCATCACCAAAGCTTTCAGGGGATCATTTGCAAGCTTCTGGCACCATTTTTGAGTGAATTGCCAAAAGTCAGATTTTTGCTGAAATTGTGACCCCGGGGCTTAGGGATTTTTTCAAAAAAATATTTTCTGCCGGTTACGTTTTTGAGGGCTGATTTCTCGTCCTGTGATAAAAAGCCTTCTGTTTCCATCGCCAAAGCTTTCAGGGGATCATTTGCAAGCTTCTGGCACCATTTTTGAGTGAATTGCCAAAAGTCAGATTTTGGCTGAAATTGTGACCCCGGGGCTTAGGGATTTTTTCAAAAAAATATTTTCTGCCGGTTACGTTTTTGAGGGCTGATTTCTTGTCCTGTGATAAAAAGCCTTCTGTTTCCATCGCCACAGCTTTCAGGGGATCATTTGCAAGCTTCTGGCACCATTTTTGAGTGAATTGCCAAAAGTCAGATTTTTGCTGAAATTGTGACCGCGGGGCTTAGGGATTTTTTCAAAAAAATATTTTCTGCCGGTTACGTTTTTGAGGGCTGATTTCTTGTCCTGTGATAAAAAGCCTTCTGTTTCCATCGCCAAAGCTTTCAGGGGATCATTTGCAAGCTTCTGGCACCATTTTTGAGTGAATTGCCAAAAGTCAGATTTTGGCTGAAATTGTGACCCCGGGGCTTAGGGATTTTTTCAAAAAAATATTTTCTGCCGGTTACGTTTTTGAGGGCTGATGTCTTGTCCTGTGATAAAAAGCCTTCTGTTTCCATCGCCACAGCTTTCAGGGGATCATTTGCAAGCTTCTGGCACCATTTTTGAGTGAATTGCCAAAAGTCAGATTTTGGCTGAAATTGTGACCCCGGGGCTTAGGGATTTTTTCAAAAAAATATTTTCTGCCGGTTACGTTTTTGAGGGCTGATGTCTTGTCCTGTGATAAAAAGCCTTCTGTTTCCATCGCCACAGCTTTCAGGGGATCATTTGCAAGCTTCTGGCACCATTTTTGAGTGAATTGCCAAAAGTCAGATTTTGGCTGAAATTGTGACCCCGGGGCTTAGGGATTTTTTCAAAAAAATATTTTCTGCCGGTTACGTTTTTGAGGGCTGATTTCTTGTCCTGTGATAAAAAGCCTTCTGTTTCCATCACCAAAGCTTTCAGGGGATCATTTGCAAGCTTCTGGCACCATTTTTGAGTGAATTGCCAAAAGTCAGATTTTTGCTGAAATTGTGACCCCGGGGCTTAGGGATTTTTTCAAAAAAATATTTTCTGCCGGTTACGTTTTTGAGGGCTGATTTCTCGTCCTGTGATAAAAAGCCTTCTGTTTCCATCGCCAAAGCTTTCAGGGGATCATTTGCAAGCTTCTGGCACCATTTTTGAGTGAATTGCCAAAAGTCAGATTTTGGCTGAAATTGTTACCGCGGGGCTTAGGGATTTTTTCAAAAAAATATTTTCTGCCGGTTAAGTTTTTGAGGGCTGATTTCTTGTCCTGTGATAAAAAGCCTTCTGTTTCCATCGCCAAAGCTTTCAGGGGATCATTTGCAAGCTTCTGGCACCATTTTTGAGTGAATTGCCAAAAGTCAGATTTTGGCTGAAATTGTGACCCCGGGGCTTAGGGATTTTTTCAAAAAAATATTTTCTGCCGGTTACGTTTTTGAGGGCTGATGTCTTGTCCTGTGATAAAAAGCCTTCTGTTTCCATCGCCACAGCTTTCAGGGGATCATTTGCAAGCTTCTGGCACCATTTTTGAGTGAATTGCCAAAAGTCAGATTTTGGCTGAAATTGTGACCCCGGGGCTTAGGGATTTTTTCAAAAAA
Source organism: Podarcis vaucheri (assembly GCF_965113315.1). Lineage (NCBI taxonomy): Eukaryota > Metazoa > Chordata > Lepidosauria > Squamata > Lacertidae > Podarcis > Podarcis vaucheri. The sequence continues at coordinate 60,893 of NW_028118802.1, forward strand.
ATATTTTCTGCCGGTTACGTTTTTGAGGGCTGATTTCTTGTCCTGTGATAAAAAGCCTTCTGTTTCCATCACCAAAGCTTTCAGGGGATCATTTGCAACCTTCTGGCACCATTTTTGAGTGAATTGCCAAAAGTCAGATTTTTGCTGAAATTGTGACCCCGGGGCTTAGGGATTTTTTCAAAAAAATATTTTCTGCCGGTTACGTTTTTGAGGGCTGATTTCTCGTCCTGTGATAAAAAGCCTTCTGTTTCCATCGCCAAAGCTTTCAGGGGATCATTTGCAAGCTTCTGGCACCATTTTTGAGTGAATTGCCAAAAGTCAGATTTTGGCTGAAATTGTGACCCCGGGGCTTAGGGATTTTTTCAAAAAAATATTTTCTGCCGGTTACGTTTTTGAGGGCTGATTTCTTGTCCTGTGATAAAAAGCCTTCTGTTTCCATCGCCACAGCTTTCAGGGGATCATTTGCAAGCTTCTGGCACCATTTTTGAGTGAATTGCCAAAAGTCAGATTTTTGCTGAAATTGTGACCGCGGGGCTTAGGGATTTTTTCAAAAAAATATTTTCTGCCGGTTAAGTTTTTGAGGGCTGATTTCTTGTCCTGTGATAAAAAGCGTTCTGTTTCCATCGCCACAGCTTTCAGGGGATCATTTGCAAGCTTCTGGCACCATTTTTGAGTGAATTGCCAAAAGTCAGATTTTGGCTGAAATTGTGACCCCGGGGCTTAGGGATTTTTTCAAAAAAATATTTTCTGCCGGTTAAGTTTTTGAGGGCTGATTTCTTGTCCTGTGATAAAAAGCCTTCTGTTTCCATCGCCAAAGCTTTCAGGGGATCATTTGCAAGCTTCTGGCACCATTTTTGAGTGAATTGCCAAAAGTCAGATTTTGGCTGAAATTGTGACCCCGGGGCTTAGGGATTTTTTCAAAAAAATATTTTCTGCCGGTTACGTTTTTGAGGGCTGATGTCTTGTCCTGTGATAAAAAGCCTTCTGTTTCCATCGCCACAGCTTTCAGGGGATCATTTGCAAGCTTCTGGCACCATTTTTGAGTGAATTGCCAAAAGTCAGATTTTGGCTGAAATTGTGACCCCGGGGCTTAGGGATTTTTTCAAAAAAATATTTTCTGCCGGTTACGTTTTTGAGGGCTGATTTCTTGTCCTGTGATAAAAAGCCTTCTGTTTCCATCACCAAAGCTTTCAGGGGATCATTTGCAAGCTTCTGGCACCATTTTTGAGTGAATTGCCAAAAGTCAGATTTTTGCTGAAATTGTGACCCCGGGGCTTAGGGATTTTTTCAAAAAAATATTTTCTGCCGGTTACGTTTTTGAGGGCTGATTTCTCGTCCTGTGATAAAAAGCCTTCTGTTTCCATCGCCAAAGCTTTCAGGGGATCATTTGCAAGCTTCTGACACCATTTTTGAGTGAATTGCCAAAAGTCAGATTTTGGCTGAAATTGTGACCGCGGGGCTTAGGGATTTTTTCAAAAAAATATTTTCTGCCGGTTAAGTTTTTGAGGGCTGATTTCTTGTCCTGTGATAAAAAGCCTTCTGTTTCCATCGCCAAAGCTTTCAGGGGATCATTTGCAAGCTTCTGGCACCATTTTTGAGTGAATTGCCAAAAGTCAGATTTTGGCTGAAATTGTGACCCCGGGGCTTAGGGATTTTTTCAAAAAAATATTTTCTGCCGGTTACGTTTTTGAGGGCTGATGTCTTGTCCTGTGATAAAAAGCCTTCTGTTTCCATCGCCACAGCTTTCAGGGGATCATTTGCAAGCTTCTGGCACCATTTTTGAGTGAATTGCCAAAAGTCAGATTTTGGCTGAAATTGTGACCCCGGGGCTTAGGGATTTTTTCAAAAAAATATTTTCTGCCGGTTACGTTTTTGAGGGCTGATTTCTTGTCCTGTGATAAAAAGCCTTCTGTTTCCATCACCAAAGCTTTCAGGGGATCATTTGCAAGCTTCTGGCACCATTTTTGAGTGAATTGCCAAAAGTCAGATTTTTGCTGAAATTGTGACCCCGGGGCTTAGGGATTTTTTCAAAAAAATATTTTCTGCCGGTTACGTTTTTGAGGGCTGATTTCTCGTCCTGTGATAAAAAGCCTTCTGTTTCCATCGCCAAAGCTTTCAGGGGATCATTTGCAAGCTTCTGGCACCATTTTTGAGTGAATTGCCAAAAGTCAGATTTTGGCTGAAATTGTGACCCCGGGGCTTAGGGATTTTTTCAAAAAAATATTTTCTGCCGGTTACGTTTTTGAGGGCTGATTTCTTGTCCTGTGATAAAAAGCCTTCTGTTTCCATCGCCACAGCTTTCAGGGGATCATTTGCAAGCTTCTGGCACCATTTTTGAGTGAATTGCCAAAAGTCAGATTTTTGCTGAAATTGTGACCGCGGGGCTTAGGGATTTTTTCAAAAAAATATTTTCTGCCGGTTACGTTTTTGAGGGCTGATTTCTTGTCCTGTGATAAAAAGCCTTCTGTTTCCATCGCCACAGCTTTCAGGGGATCATTTGCAAGCTTCTGGCACCATTTTTGAGTGAATTGCCAAAAGTCAGATTTTGGCTGAAATTGTGACCCCGGGGCTTAGGGATTTTTTCAAAAAAATATTTTCTGCCGGTTACGTTTTTGAGGGCTGATTTCTTGTCCTGTGATAAAAAGCCTTCTGTTTCCATCACCAAAGCTTTCAGGGGATCATTTGCAAGCTTCTGGCACCATTTTTGAGTGAATTGCCAAAAGTCAGATTTTTGCTGAAATTGTGACCGCGGGGCTTAGGGATTTTTTCAAAAAAATATTTTCTGCCGGTTACGTTTTTGAGGGCTGATTTCTTGTCCTGTGATAAAAAGCCTTCTGTTTCCATCGCCAAAGCTTTCAGGGGATCATTTGCAAGCTTCTGGCACCATTTTTGAGTGAATTGCCAAAAGTCAGATTTTGGCTGAAATTGTGACCCCGGGGCTTAGGGATTTTTTCAAAAAAATATTTTCTGCCGGTTACGTTTTTGAGGGCTGATTTCTTGTCCTGTGATAAAAAGCCTTCTGTTTCCATCGCCACAGCTTTCAGGGGATCATTTGCAAGCTTCTGGCACCATTTTTGAGTGAAATGCCAAAAGTCAGATTTTGGCTGAAATTGTGACCGCGGGGCTTAGGGATTTTTTCAAAAAAATATTTTCTGCCGGTTAAGTTTTTGAGGGCTGATTTCTTGTCCTGTGATAAAAAGCCTTCTGTTTCCATCGCCAAAGCTTTCAGGGGATCATTTGCAAGCTTCTGGCACCATTTTTGAGTGAATTGCCAAAAGTCAGATTTTTGCTGAAATTGTGACCCCGGGGCTTAGGGATTTTTTCAAAAAAATATTTTCTGCCGGTTACGTTTTTGAGGGCTGATTTCTCGTCCTGTGATAAAAAGCCTTCTGTTTCCATCGCCAAAGCTTTCAGGGGATCATTTGCAAGCTTCTGGCACCATTTTTGAGTGAATTGCCAAAAGTCAGATTTTTGCTGAAATTGTGACCCCGGGGCTTAGGGATTTTTTCAAAAAAATATTTTCTGCCGGTTACGTTTTTGAGGGCTGATTTCTTGTCCTGTGATAAAAAGCCTTCTGTTTCCATCGCCAAAGCTTTCAGGGGATCATTTGCAAGCTTCTGGCACCATTTTTGAGTGAATTGCCAAAAGTCAGATTTTTGCTGAAATTGTGACCCCGGGGCTTAGGGATTTTTTCACAAAAAATATTTTCTGCCGGTTACGTTTTTGAGGGCTGATTTCTTGTCCTGTGATAAAAAGCCTCTTGTTTCCTTCGCCAAAGCTTTCAGGGGATCATTTGCAAGCTTCTGGCACCATTTTTGAGTGAATTGCCAAAAGTCAGATTTTTGCTGAAATTGTGACCCCGGGGCTTAGGGATTTTTTCAAAAAAATATTTTCTGCCGGTTACGTTTTTGAGGGCTGATTTCTTGTCCTGTGATAAAAACCCTTCTGTTTCCATCACCAAAGCTTTCAGGGGATCATTTGCAAGCTTCTGGCACCATTTTTGAGTGAATTGCAAAAAGTCAGATTTTTGCTGAAATAGTGACCCCGGGGCTTAGGGATTTTTTCAAAAAAATATTTTCTGCCGGTTACGTTTTTGAGGGCTGATTTCTTGTCCTGTGATAAAAAGCCTTCTGTTTCCATCACCAAAGCTTTCAGGGGATCATTTGCAAGCTTCTGGCACCATTTTTGAGTGAATTGCCAAAAGTCAGATTTTGGCTGAAATTGTGACCCCGGGGCTTAGGGATTTTTTCAAAAAAATATTTTCTGCCGGTTACGTTTTTGAGGGCTGATTTCTTGTCCTGTGATAAAAAGCCTTCTGTTTCCATCGCCAAAGCTTTCAGGGGATCATTTGCAAGCTTCTGGCACCATTTTTGAGTGAATTGCCAAAAGTCAGATTTTGGCTGAAATTGTGACCCCGGGGCTTAGGGATTTTTTCAAAAAAATATTTTCTGCCGGTAAAGTTTTTGAGGGCTGATTTCTTGTCCTGTGATAAAAAGCCTTCTGTTTCCATCGCCAAAGCTTTCAGGGGATCATTTGCAAGCTTCTGGCACCATTTTTGAGTGAAATGCCAAAAGTCAGATTTTTGCTGAAATTGTGACCCCGGGGCTTAGGGATTTTTTCAAAAAAATATTTTCTGCCGGTTACGTTTTTGAGGGCTGATTTCTTGTCCTGTGATAAAAAGCCTTCTGTTTCCATCGCCACAGCTTTCAGGGGATCATTTGCAAGCTTCTGGCACCATTTTTGAGTGAATTGCCAAAAGTCAGATTTTTGCTGAAATTGTGACCCCGGGGCTTAGGGATTTTTTCACAAAAAATATTTTCTGCCGGTTACGTTTTTGAGGGCTGATTTCTTGTCCTGTGATAAAAAGCCTCTTGTTTCCTTCTCCAAAGCTTTCAGGGGATCATTTACAAGCTTCTGGCACCATTTTTGAGTGAATTGCCAAAAGTCAGATTTTTGCTGAAATTGTGACCCCGGGGCTTAGGGATTTTTTCAAAAAAATATTTTCTGCCGGTTAAGTTTTTGAGGGCTGATTTCTTGTCCTGTGATAAAAAGCCTTCTGTTTCCATCGCCAAAGCTTTCAGGGGATCATTTGCAAGCTTCTGGCACCATTTTTGAGTGAATTGCCAAAAGTCAGATTTTTGCTGAAATTGTGACCCCGGGGCTTAGGGATTTTTTCACAAAAAATATTTTCTGCCGGTTACGTTTTTGAGGGCTGATTTCTTGTCCTGTGATATAAAGCCTTCTGTTTCCATCGCCAAAGCTTTCAGGCGATCATTTGCAAGCTTCTGGTACCATTTTTGAGTGAATTGCCAAAAGTCAGATTTTTGCTGAAATTGTGACCCCGGGGCTTAGGGATTTTTTCAAAAAAATATTTTCTGCCGGTTACGTTTTTGAGGGCTGATTTCTTGTCCTGTGATAAAAAGCCTTCTGTTTCCATCGCCACAGCTTTCAGGGGATCATTTGCAAGCTTCTGGCACCATTTTTGAGTGAATTGCCGAAAATCAGATTTTTTCTGAAATTGTGACCCCGGGGCTTAGGGATTTTTTCAAAAAAATATTTTCTGCCGGTTAAGTTTTTGAGGGCTGATTTCTCGTCCTGTGATAAAAAGCCTTCTGTTTCCATCGCCAAAGCTTTCAGGGGATCATTTGCAAGCTTCTGGCACCATTTTTGAGTGAATTGCCAAAAGTCAGATTTTTGCTGAAATTGTGACCCCGGGGCTTAGGGATTTTTTCAAAAAAATATTTTCTGCCGGTTACGTTTTTGAGGGCTGATTTCTTGTCCTGTGATAAAAAGCCTTCTGTTTCCATCGCCACAGCTTTCAGGGGATCATTCGCAAGCTTCTGGCACCATTTTTGAGTGAATTGCCAAAAGTCAGATTTTGGCTGAAATTGTGACCCCGGGGCTTAGGGATTTTTTCAAAAAAATATTTTCTGCCGGTTACGTTTTTGAGGGCTGATTTCTTGTCCTGTGATAAAAAGCCTTCTGTTTCCATCGCCAAAGCTTTCAGGGGATCATTTGCAAGCTTCTGGCACCATTTTTGAGTTAATTGCCAAAAGTCAGATTTTTGCTGAAATTGTGACCCCGGGGATTAGGGATTTTTTCAAAAAAATATTTTCTGCCGGTAAAGTTTTTGAGGGCTGATTTCTTGTCCTGTGATAAAAAGCCTTCTGTTTCCATCGCCAAAGCTTTCAGGGGATCATTTGCAAGCTTCTGGCACCATTTTTGAGTGAAATGCCAAAAGTCAGATTTTTGCTGAAATTGTGACCCCGGGGCTTAGGGATTTTTTCAAAAAAATATTTTCTGCCGGTTACGTTTTTGAGGGCTGATTTCTTGTCCTGTGATAAAAAGCCTTCTGTTTCCATGGCCACAGCTTTCAGGGGATCATTTGCAAGCTTCTGGCACCATTTTTGAGTGAATTGCCAAAAGTCAGATTTTTGCTGAAATTGTGACCGCGGGGCTTAGGGATTTTTTCAAAAAAATATTTTCTGCCGGTTAAGTTTTTGAGGGCTGATTTCTTGTCCTGTGATAAAAAGCCTTCTGTTTCCATCGCCAAAGCTTTCAGGGGATCATTTGCAAGCTTCTGGCACCATTTTTGAGTGAATTGCCAAAAGTCAGATTTTTGCTGAAATTGTGACCGCGGGGCTTAGGGATTTTTTCAAAAAAATATTTTCTGCCGGTTACGTTTTTGAGGGCTGATTTCTTGTCCTGTGATAAAAAGCCTTCTGTTTCCATCGCCAAAGCTTTCAGGGGATCATTTGCAAGCTTCTGGCACCATTTTTGAGTGAATTGCCAAAAGTCAGATTAGGGCTTAGGGATCATTTGCAAGCTTCTGGCACCATTTTTGAGTGAATTGCCAAAAGTCAGATTTTTGCTGAAATTGTGACCCCGGGGCTTAGGGATTTTTTCAAAAAAATATTTTCTGCCGGTTACGTTTTTGAGGGCTGATTTCTTGTCCTGTGATAAAAAGCCTTCTGTTTCCATCGCCACAGCTTTCAGGGGATCATTTGCAAGCTTCTGGCACCATTTTTGAGTGAATTGCCAAAAGTCAGATTTTTGCTGAAATTGTGACCCCGGGGCTTAGGGATTTTTTCAAAAAAATATTTTCTGCCGGTTACGTTTTTGAGGGCTGATTTCTCGTCCTGTGATAAAAAGCCTTCTGTTTCCATCGCCAAAGCTTTCAGGGGATCATTTGCAAGCTTCTGGCACTATTTTTGAGTGAATTGCCAAAAGTCAGATTTTGGCTGAAATTGTGATCGCGGGGCTTAGGGATTTTTTCAAAAAAATATTTTCTGCCGGTTAAGTTTTTGATTGCTGATTTCTTCTCCTGTGATAAAAAGCCTTCTGTTTCCATCGCCACAGCTTTCAGGGGATCATTTGCAAGCTTCTGGCACCATTTTTGAGTGAATTGCCAAAAGTCAGATTTTTGCTGAAATTGTGATCGCGGGGCTTAGGGATTTTTTCAAAAAAATATTTTCTGCCGGTTAAGTTTTTGAGGGCTGATTTCTTGTCCTGTGATAAAAAGCCTTCTGTTTCCATCGCCAAAGCTTTCAGGGGATCATTTGCAAGCTTCTGGCACCATTTTTGAGTGAATTGCCAAAAGTCAGATTTTTGCTGAAATTGTGACCCCGGGGCTTAGGGATTTTTTCAAAAAAATATTTTCTGCCGGTTACGTTTTTGAGGGCTGATTTCTTGTCCTGTGATAAAAAGCCTTCTGTTTCCATCGCCACAGCTTTCAGGGGATCATTTGCAAGCTTCTGGCACCATTTTTGAGTGAATTGCCAAAAGTCAGATTGTTGCTGAAATTGTGACCCCGGGGCTTAGGGATTTTTTCAAAAAAATATTTTCTGCCGGTTACGTTTTTGAGGGCTGATTTCTCGTCCTGTGATAAAAAGCCTTCTGTTTCCATCGCCAAAGCTTTCAGGGGATCATTTGCAAGCTTCTGGCACCATTTTTGAGTGAATTGCCAAAAGTCAGATTTTGGCTGAAATTGTGACCCCGGGGCTTAGGGATTTTTTCAAAAAAATATTTTCTGCCGGTTACGTTTTTGAGGGCTGATTTCTTGTCCTGTGATAAAAAGCCTTCTGTTTCCATCGCCACAGCTTTCAGGGGATCATTTGCAAGCTTCTGGCACCATTTTTGAGTGAATTGCCAAAAGTCAGATTTTTGCTGAAATTGTGACCCCGGGGCTTAGGGATTTTTTCAAAAAAATATTTTCTGCCGGTTACGTTTTTGAGGGCTGATTTCTTGTCCTGTGATAAAAAGCCTTCTGTTTCCATCGCCAAAGCTTTCAGGGGATCATTTGCAAGCTTCTGGCACCATTTTTGAGTGAATTGCCAAAAGTCAGATTTTTGCTGAAATTTTGTCCCCGGGGCTTAGGGATTTTTTCAAAAAAAATATTTTCTGCCGGTTACGTTTTTGAGGGCTGATTTCTTGTCCTGTGATAAAAAGCCTTCTGTTTCCATCGCCAAAGCTTTCAGGGGATCATTTGCAAGCTTCTGGCACCATTTTTGAGTGAATTGCCAAAAGTCAGATTGTTGCTGAAATTGTGACCCCGGGGCTTAGGGATTTTTTCAAAAAAATATTTTCTGCCGGTTACGTTTTTGAGGGCTGATTTCTTATCCTGTGATAAAAAGCCTTCTGTTTCCATCGCCAAAGCTTTCAGGGGATCATTTGCAAGCTTCTGGCACCATTTTTGAGTGAATTGCCAAAAGTCAGATTTTGGCTGAAATTGTGACCCCGGGGCTTAGGGATTTTTTCAAAAAAATATTTTCTGCCGGTTACGTTTTTGAGGGCTGATTTCTTGTCCTGTGATAAAAAGCCTTCTGTTTCCATCGCCACAGCTTTCAGGGGATCATTTGCAAGCTTCTGGCACCATTTTTGAGTGAATTGCCAAAAGTCAGATTTTGGCTGAAATTGTGACCCCGGGGCTTAGGGATTTTTTCAAAAAAATATTTTCTGCCGGTTACGTTTTTGAGGGTTGATTTCTTGTCCTGTGATAAAAAGCCTTCTGTTTCCATCGCCAAAGCTTTCAGGGGATCATTTGCAAGCTTCTGGCACCATTTTTGAGTGAATTGCCAAAAGTCAGATTTTTGCTGAAATTGTGACCCCGGGGCTTAGGGATTTTTTCAAAAAAATATTTTCTGCCGGTTACGTTTTTGAGGGTTGATTTCTTGTCCTGTGATAAAAAGCCTTCTGTTTCCATCGCCACAGCTTTCAGGGGATCATTTGCAAGCTTCTGGCACCATTTTTGAGTGAATTGCCAAAAGTCAGATTTTGGCTGAAATTGTGACCCCGCGGCTTAGGGATTTTTTCAAAATAATATTTTCTTCCGGTTACGTTTTTGAGGGCTGATTTCTTGTCCTGTGATAAAAAGCCTTCTGTTTCCATCGCCAAAGCTTTCAGGGGATCATTTGCAAGCTTCTGGCACCATTTTTGAGTGAATTGCCAAAAGTCAGATTTTTGCTGAAATTGTGACCCCGGGGCTTAGGGATTTTTTCAAAAAAATATTTTCTTCCGGTTACGTTTTTGAGGGCTGATTTCTTGTCCTGTGATAAAAAGCCTTCTGTTTCCATCGCCAAAGCTTTCAGGGGATCATTTGCAAGCTTCTGGCACCATTTTTGAGTGAATTGCCAAAAGTCAGATTTTTGCTGAAATTGTGACCCCGGGGCTTAGGGATTTTTTCAAAAAAATATTTTCTGCCGGTTACGTTTTTGAGGGCTGATTTCTTGTCCTGTGATAAAAAACCTTCTGTTTCCATCACCAAAGCTTTCAGGGGATCATTTGCAAGCTTCTGGCACCATTTTTGAGTGAATTGCAAAAAGTCAGATTTTTGCTGAAATAGTGACCCCGGGGCTTAGGGATTTTTTCAAAAAAATATTTTCTGCCGGTTACGTTTTTGAGGGCTGATTTCTTGTCCTGTGATAAAAAGCCTTCTGTTTCCATCACCAAAGCTTTCAGGGGATCATTTGCAAGCTTCTGGCACCATTTTTGAGTGAATTGCCAAAAGTCAGATTTTGGCTGAAATTGTGACCCCGGGGCTTAGGGATTTTTTCAAAAAATATTTTCTGCCGGTTACGTTTTTGAGGGCTGATTTCTTGTCCTGTGATAAAAAGCCTTCTGTTTCCATCGCCAAAGCTTTCAGGGGATCATTTGCAAGCTTCTGGCACCATTTTTGAGTGAATTGCCAAAAGTCAGATTTTGGCTGAAATTGTGACCCCGGGGCTTAGGGATTTTTTCAAAAAAATATTTTCTGCCGGTTACGTTTTTGAGGGCTGATTTCTTGTCCTGTGATAAAAAGCCTTCTGTTTCCATCGCCACAGCTTTCAGGGGATCATTTGCAAGCTTCTGGCACCATTTTTGAGTGAATTGCCAAAAGTCAGATTTTGGCTGAAATTGTGACCCCGCGGCTTAGGGATTTTTTCAAAATAATATTTTCTTCCGGTTACGTTTTTGAGGGCTGATTTCTTGTCCTGTGATAAAAAGCCTTCTGTTTCCATCGCCAAAGCTTTCAGGGGATCATTTGCAAGCTTCTGGCACCATTTTTGAGTGAATTGCCAAAAGTCAGATTTTTGCTGAAATTGTGACCCCGGGGCTTAGGGATTTTTTCAAAAAAATATTTTCTGCCGGTTACGTTTTTGAGGGCTGATTTCTTGTCCTGTGATAAAAAGCCTTCTGTTTCCATCGCCAAAGCTTTCAGGGGATCATTTGCAAGCTTCTGGCACCATTTTTGAGTGAATTGCCAAAAGTCAGATTTTTGCTGAAATTGTGACCCCGGGGCTTAGGGATTTTTTCAAAAAAATATTTTCTGCCGGTTACGTTTTTGAGGGCTGATTTCTTGTCCTGTGATAAAAAACCTTCTGTTTCCATCACCAAAGCTTTCAGGGGATCATTTGCAAGCTTCTGGCACCATTTTTGAGTGAATTGCAAAAAGTCAGATTTTTGCTGAAATAGTGACCCCGGGGCTTAGGGATTTTTTCAAAAAAATATTTTCTGCCGGTTACGTTTTTGAGGGCTGATTTCTTGTCCTGTGATAAAAAGCCTTCTGTTTCCATCACCAAAGCTTTCAGGGGATCATTTGCAAGCTTCTGGCACCATTTTTGAGTGAATTGCCAAAAGTCAGATTTTGGCTGAAATTGTGACCCCGGGGCTTAGGGATTTTTTCAAAAAAATATTTTCTGCCGGTTACGTTTTTGAGGGCTGATTTCTTGTCCTGTGATAAAAAGCCTTCTGTTTCCATCGCCAAAGCTTTCAGGGGATCATTTGCAAGCTTCTGGCACCATTTTTGAGTGAATTGCCAAAAGTCAGATTTTGGCTGAAATTGTGACCCCGGGGCTTAGGGATTTTTTCAAAAAAATATTTTCTGCCGGTAAAGTTTTTGAGGGCTGATTTCTTGTCCTGTGATAAAAAGCCTTCTGTTTCCATCGCCAAAGCTTTCAGGGGATCATTTGCAAGGTTCTGGCACCATTTTTGAGTGAAATGCCAAAAGTCAGATTTTTGCTGAAATTGTGACCCCGGGGCTTAGGGATTTTTTCAAAAAAATATTTTCTGCCGGTTACGTTTTTGAGGGCTGATTTCTTGTCCTGTGATAAAAAGCCTTCTGTTTCCATCGCCACAGCTTTCAGGGGATCATTTGCAAGCTTCTGGCACCATTTTTGAGTGAATTGCCAAAAGTCAGATTTTTGCTGAAATTGTGACCGCGGGGCTTAGGGATTTTTTCAAAAAAATATTTTCTGCCGGTTAAGTTTTTGAGGGCTGATTTCTTGTCCTGTGATAAAAAGCCTTCTGTTTCCATCGCCAAAGCTTTCAGGGGATCATTTGCAAGCTTCTGGCACCATTTTTGAGTGAATTGCCAAAAGTCAGATTTTTGCTGAAATTGTGACCCCGGGGCTTAGGGATTTTTTCAAAAAAATATTTTCTGCCGGTTACGTTTTTGAGGGCTGATTTCTTGTCCTGTGATAAAAAGCCTTCTGTTTCCATCGCCACAGCTTTCAGGGGATCATTTGCAAGCTTCTGGCACCATTTTTGAGTGAATTGCCAAAAGTCAGATTTTTGCTGAAATTGTGACCCCGGGGCTTAGGGATTTTTTCAAAAAAATATTTTCTGCCGGTTACGTTTTGAGGGCTGATTTCTTGTCCTGTGATAAAAAGCATTCTGTTTCCATCGCCACAGCTTTCAGGGGATCATTTGCAAGCTTCTGGCACCATTTTTGAGTGAATTGCCAAAAGTCAGATTTTTGCTTAAATTGTGACCCCGGGGCTTAGGGATTTTTTCAAAAAAATATTTTCTGCCGGTTACGTTTTTGAGGGCTGATTTCTTGTCCTGTGATAAAAAGCCTTCTGTTTCCATCGCCAAAGCTTTCAGGGGATCATTTGCAAGCTTCTGGCACCATTTTTGAGTGAATTGCCAAAAGTCAGATTTTTGCTTAAATTGTGACCCCGGGGCTTAGGGATTTTTTCAAAAAAATATTTTCTGCCGGTTACGTTTTTGAGGGCTGATTTCTTGTCCTGTGATAAAAAGCCTTCTGTTTCCATCACCAAAGCTTTCAGGGGATCATTTGCAAGCTTCTGGCACCATTTTTGAGTGAATTGCCAAAAGTCAGATTTTTGCTGAAATTGTGACCGCGGGGCTTAGGGATTTTTTCAAAACAATATTTTCTGCCGTTTACATTTTTGAGGGCTGATTTCTTGTCCTGTGATAAAAAGCCTTCTGTTTCCATCGCCACAGCTTTCAGGGGATCATTTGTAAGCTTCTGGCACCATTTTTGAGTGAATTGCCAAAAGTCAGATTTTTGCTGAAATTGTGACCCCGGGGCTTAGGGATTTTTTCAAAAAAATATTTTCTGCCGGTTACGTTTTTGAGGGCTGATTTCTCGTCCTGTGATAAAAAGCCTTCTGTTTCCATCGCCAAAGCTTTCAGGGGATCATTTGCAAGCTTCTGGCACCATTTTTGAGTGAATTTCCAAAAGTCAGATTTTGGCTGAAATTGTGACCCCGGGGCTTAGGGATTTTTTCAAAAAAATATTTTCTGCCGGTTACGTTTTTGAGGGCTGATTTCTTGTCCTGTGATAAAAAGCCTTCTGTTTCCATCGCCAAAGCTTTCAGGGGATCATTTGCAAGCTTCTGGCACCATTTTTGAGTGAATTGCCAAAAGTCAGATTTTTGCTTAAATTGTGACCCCGGGGCTTAGGGATTTTTTCAAAAAAATATTTTCTGCCGGTTACGTTTTTGAGGGCTGATTTCTTGTCCTGTGATAAAAAGCCTTCTGCTTCCATCACCAAAGCTTTCAGGGGATCATTTGCAAGCTTCTGGCACCATTTTTGAGTGAATTGCCAAAAGTCAGATTTTTGCTGAAATTGTGACCGCGGGGCTTAGGGATTTTTTCAAAAAAATATTTTCTGCCGTTTACATTTTTGAGGGCTGATTTCTTGTCCTGTGATAAAAAGCCTTCTGTTTCCATCGCCACAGCTTTCAGGGGATCATTTGCAAGCTTCTGGCACCATTTTTGAGTGAATTGCCAAAAGTCAGATTTTTGCTGAAATTGTGACCCCGGGGCTTAGGGATTTTTTCAAAAAAATATTTTCTGCCGGTTACGTTTTTGAGGGCTGATTTCTTGTCCTGTGATAAAAAGCCTTCTGTTTCCATCGCCACAGCTTTCAGGGGATCATTTGCAAGCTTCTGGCACCATTTTTGAGTGAATTGCCAAAAGTCAGATTTTGGCTGAAATTGTGACCCCGGGGCTTAGGGATTTTTTCAAAAAAATATTTTCTGCCGGTTACGTTTTTGAGGGCTGATTTCTTGTCCTGTGATAAAAAGCCTTCTGTTTCCATCGCCACAGCTTTCAGGGGATCATTCGCAAGCTTCTGGCACCATTTTTGAGTGAATTGCCAAAAGTCAGATTAGGGCTTAGGGATCATTTGCAAGCTTCTGGCACCATTTTTGAGTGAATTGCCAAAAGTCAGATTTTTGCTGAAATTGTGACCCTGGGGCTTAGGGATTTTTTCAAAAAAATATTTTCTGCCGGTTACGTTTTTGAGGGCTGATTTCTTGTCCTGTGATAAAAAGCCTTCTGTTTCCATCGCCAAAGCTTTCAGGGGATCATTTGCAAGCTTCTGGCACCATTTTTGAGTGAATTGCCAAAAGTCAGATTTTTGCTTAAATTGTGACCCCGGGGCTTAGGGATTTTTTCACAAAAATATTTTCTGCCGGTTAAGTTTTTGAGGGCTGATTTCTTGTCCTGTGATAAAAAGCCTTCTGTTTCCATCGCCAAAGCTTTCAGGGGATCATTTGCAAGCTTCTGGCACCATTTTTGAGTGAATTGCCAAAAGTCAGATTTTTGCTGAAATTGTGACCCCGGGGCTTAGGGATTTTTTCAAAAAAATATTTTCTGCCGGTTACGTTTTTGAGGGCTGATTTCTTGTCCTGTGATAAAAAGCCTTCTGTTTCCATCGCCAAAGCTTTCAGGGGATCATTTGCAAGCTTCTGGCACCATTTTTGAGTGAATTGCCAAAAGTCAGATTTTTGCTGAAATTGTGACCCCGGGGCTTAGGGATTTTTTCAAAAAAATATTTTCTGCCGGTTACGTTTTTGAGGGCTGATTTCTTGTCCTGTGATAAAAAACCTTCTGTTTCCATCACCAAAGCTTTCAGGGGATCATTTGCAAGCTTCTGGCACCATTTTTGAGTGAATTGCAAAAAGTCAGATTTTTGCTGAAATAGTGACCCCGGGGCTTAGGGATTTTTTCAAAAAAAATATTTTCTGCCGGTTACGTTTTTGAGGGCTGATTTCTTGTCCTGTGATAAAAAGCCTTCTGTTTCCATCACCAAAGCTTTCAGGGGATCATTTGCAAGCTTCTGGCACCATTTTTGAGTGAATTGCCAAAAGTCAGATTTTGGCTGAAATTGTGACCCCGGGGCTTAGGGATTTTTTCAAAAAAATATTTTCTGCCGGTTACGTTTTTGAGGGCTGATTTCTTGTCCTGTGATAAAAAGCCTTCTGTTTCCATCGCCAAAGCTTTCAGGGGATCATTTGCAAGCTTCTGGCACCATTTTTGAGTGAATTGCCAAAAGTCAGATTTTGGCTGAAATTGTGACCCCGGGGCTTAGGGATTTTTTCAAAAAAATATTTTCTGCCGGTTACGTTTTTGAGGGCTGATTTCTTGTCCTGTGATAAAAAGCCTTCTGTTTCCATCGCCACAGCTTTCAGGGGATCATTTGCAAGCTTCTGGCACCATTTTTGAGTGAATTGCCAAAAGTCAGATTTTGGCTGAAATTGTGACCCCGCGGCTTAGGGATTTTTTCAAAATAATATTTTCTTCCGGTTACGTTTTTGAGGGCTGATTTCTTGTCCTGTGATAAAAAGCCTTCTGTTTCCATCGCCAAAGCTTTCAGGGGATCATTTGCAAGCTTCTGGCACCATTTTTGAGTGAATTGCCAAAAGTCAGATTTTTGCTGAAATTGTGACCCCGGGGCTTAGGGATTTTTTCAAAAAAATATTTTCTGCCGGTTACGTTTTTGAGGGCTGATTTCTTGTCCTGTGATAAAAAGCCTTCTGTTTCCATCGCCAAAGCTTTCAGGGGATCATTTGCAAGCTTCTGGCACCATTTTTGAGTGAATTGCCAAAAGTCAGATTTTTGCTGAAATTGTGACCCCGGGGCTTAGGGATTTTTTCAAAAAAATATTTTCTGCCGGTTACGTTTTTGAGGGCTGATTTCTTGTCCTGTGATAAAAAACCTTCTGTTTCCATCACCAAAGCTTTCAGGGGATCATTTGCAAGCTACTGGCACCATTTTTGAGTGAATTGCAAAAAGTCAGATTTTTGCTGAAATAGTGACCCCGGGGCTTAGGGATTTTTTCAAAAAAATATTTTCTGCCGGTTACGTTTTTGAGGGCTGATTTCTTGTCCTGTGATAAAAAGCCTTCTGTTTCCATCACCAAAGCTTTCAGGGGATCATTTGCAAGCTTCTGGCACCATTTTTGAGTGAATTGCCAAAAGTCAGATTTTGGCTGAAATTGTGACCCCGGGGCTTAGGGATTTTTTCAAAAAAATATTTTCTGCCGGTTACGTTTTTGAGGGCTGATTTCTTGTCCTGTGATAAAAAGCCTTCTGTTTCCATCGCCAAAGCTTTCAGGGGATCATTTGCAAGCTTCTGGCACCATTTTTGAGTGAATTGCCAAAAGTCAGATTTTGGCTGAAATTGTGACCCCGGGGCTTAGGGATTTTTTCAAAAAAATATTTTCTGCCGGTAAAGTTTTTGAGGGCTGATTTCTTGTCCTGTGATAAAAAGCCTTCTGTTTCCATCGCCAAAGCTTTCAGGGGATCATTTGCAAGGTTCTGGCACCATTTTTGAGTGAAATGCCAAAAGTCAGATTTTTGCTGAAATTGTGACCCCGGGGCTTAGGGATTTTTTCAAAAAAATATTTTCTGCCGGTTACGTTTTTGAGGGCTGATTTCTTGTCCTGTGATAAAAAGCCTTCTGTTTCCATCGCCACAGCTTTCAGGGGATCATTTGCAAGCTTCTGGCACCATTTTTGAGTGAATTGCCAAAAGTCAGATTTTTGCTGAAATTGTGACCGCGGGGCTTAGGGATTTTTTCAAAAAAATATTTTCTGCCGGTTAAGTTTTTGAGGGCTGATTTCTTGTCCTGTGATAAAAAGCCTTCTGTTTCCATCGCCAAAGCTTTCAGGGGATCATTTGCAAGCTTCTGGCACCATTTTTGAGTGAATTGCCAAAAGTCAGATTTTTGCTGAAATTGTGACCCCGGGGCTTAGGGATTTTTTCAAAAAAATATTTTCTGCCGGTTACGTTTTTGAGGGCTGATTTCTTGTCCTGTGATAAAAAGCCTTCTGTTTCCATCGCCACAGCTTTCAGGGGATCATTTGCAAGCTTCTGGCACCATTTTTGAGTGAATTGCCAAAAGTCAGATTTTTGCTGAAATTGTGACCCCGGGGCTTAGGGATTTTTTCAAAAAAATATTTTCTGCCGGTTACGTTTTTGAGGGCTGATTTCTTGTCCTGTGATAAAAAGCATTCTGTTTCCATCGCCACAGCTTTCAGGGGATCATTTGCAAGCTTCTGGCACCATTTTTGAGTGAATTGCAAAAAGTCAGATTTTGGCTGAAATTGTGACCCCGGGGCTTAGGGATTTTTTCAAAAAAATATTTTCTGCCGGTTACGTTTTTGAGGGCTGATTTCTTGTCCTGTGATAAAAAGCCTTCTGTTTCCATCGCCAAAGCTTTCAGGGGATCATTTGCAAGCTTCTGGCACCATTTTTGAGTGAATTGCCAAAAGTCAGATTTTGGCTGAAATTTTGACCCCGGGGCTTAGGGATTTTTTCAAAAAAATATTTTCTGCCGGTTACGTTTTTGAGGGCTGATTTCTTGTCCTGTGATAAAAAGCCTTCTGTTTCCATCGCCAAAGCTTTAAGGGGATCATTTGCAAGCTTCTGGCACCATTTTTGAGTGAATTGCCAAAAGTCAGATTGTTGCTGAAATTGTGACCCCGGGGCTTAGGGATTTTTTCAAAAAAATATTTTCTGCCGGTTACGTTTTTGAGGGCTGATTTCTTGTCCTGTGATAAAAAGCCTTCTGTTTCCATCGCCAAAGCTTTCAGGGGATCATTTGCAAGCTTCTGGCACCATTTTTGAGTGAATTGCCAAAAGTCAGATTTTGGCTGAAATTGTGACCCCGGGGCTTAGGGATTTTTTCAAAAAAATATTTTCTGCCGGTAAAGTTTTTGAGGGCTGATTTCTTGTCCTGTGATAAAAAGCCTTCTGTTTCCATCGCCAAAGCTTTCAGGGGATCATTTGCAAGCTTCTGGCACCATTTTTGAGTGAATTGCCAAAAGTCAGATTTTGGCTGAAATTGTGACCCCGGGGCTTAGGGATTTTTTAAAAAAAATATTTTCTGCCGGTCACGTTTTTGAGGGCTGATTTCTTGTCCTGTGATAAAAAGCCTTCTGTTTCCATCGCCAAAGCTTTCAGGGGATCATTTGCAAGCTTCTGGCACCATTTTTGAGTGAAATGCCAAAAGTCAGATTTTTGCTGAAATTGTGACCCCGGGGCTTAGGGATTTTTTCAAAAAAATATTTTCTGCCGGTTACGTTTTTGAGGGCTGATTTCTTGTCCTGTGATAAAAAGCCTTCTGTTTCCATCGCCACAGCTTTCAGGGGATCATTTGCAAGCTTCTGGCACCATTTTTGAGTGAATTGCCAAAAGTCAGATTTTTGCTGAAATTGTGACCCCGGGGCTTAGGGATTTTTTCAAAAAAATATTTTCTGCCGGTTACGTTTTTGAGGGCTGATTTCTTGTCCTGTGATAAAAAGCCTTCTGTTTCCATCACCAAAGCCTTCAGGGGATCATTTGCAAGCTTCTGGCACCATTTTTGAGTGAATTGCAAAAAGTCAGATTTTGGCTGAAATTGTGACCCCGGGGCTTAGGGATTTTTTCAAAAAAATATTTTCTGCCGGTTACGTTTTTGAGGGCTGATTTCTTGTCCTGTGATAAAAAGCCTTCTGTTTCCATCACCAAAGCTTTCAGGGGATCATTTGCAAGCTTCTGGCCCCATTTTTGAGTGAATTGCCAAAAGTCAGATTTTGGCTGAAATTGTGACCCCGGGGCTTAGGGATTTTTTCAAAAAAATATTTTCTGCCGGTTACGTTTTTGAGGGCTGATTTCTTGTCCTGTGATAAAAAGCCTTCTGTTTCCATCGCCAAAGCTTTCAGGGGATCATTTGCAAGGTTCTGGCACCATTTTTGAGTGAAATGCCAAAAGTCAGATTTTTGCTGAAATTGTGACCCCGGGGCTTAGGGATTTTTTCAAAAAAATATTTTCTGCCGGTTACGTTTTTGAGGGCTGATTTCTTGTCCTGTGATAAAAAGCCTTCTGTTTCCATCGCCACAGCTTTCAGGGGATCATTTGCAAGCTTCTGGCACCATTTTTGAGTGAATTGCCAAAAGTCAGATTTTTGCTGAAATTGTGACCGCGGGGCTTAGGGATTATTTCAAAAAAATATTTTCTGCCGGTTAAGTTTTTGAGGGCTGATTTCTTGTCCTGTGATAAAAAGCCTTCTGTTTCCATCGCCAAAGCTTTCAGGTGATCATTTGCAAGCTTCTGGCACCATTTTTGAGTGAATTGCCAAAAGTCAGATTTTTGCTGAAATTGTGACCCCGGGGCTTAGGGATTTTTTCAAAAAAATATTTTCTGCCGGTTACGTTTTTGAGGGCTGATTTCCTGTCCTGTGATAAAAAGCCTTCTGTTTCGATCGCCCCAGCTTTCAGGGGATCATTTGCGAGCTTCTGGCACCATTTTTGAGTGAATTGCCAAAAGTCAGATTTTGGCTGAAATTGTGACCCCGGGGCTTAGGGATTTTTTCAAAAAAATATTTTCTGCCGGTTACGTTTTTGAGGGCTGATTTCTTGTCCTGTGATAAAAAGCCTTCTGTTTCCATCGCCAAAGCTTTCAGGGGATCATTTGCAAGCTTCTGGCACCATTTTTGAGTGAATTGCCAAAAGTCAGATTTTTGCTGAAATTGTGACCCCGGGGCTTAGGGATTTTTTCAAAAAAATATTTTCTGCCGGTTACGTTTTTGAGGGCTGATTTCTTGTCCTGTGATAAAAAGCCTTCTGTTTCCATCGCCAAAGCTTTCAGGGGATCATTTGCAAGCTTCTGGCACCATTTTTGAGTGAATTGCCAAAAGTCAGATTTTTGCTGAAATTGTGACCCCGGGGCTTAGGGATTTTTTCAAAAAAATATTTTCTGCCGGTTACGTTTTTGAGGGCTGATTTCTTGTCCTGTGATAAAAAGCCTTCTGTTTCCATCGCCAAAGCTTTCAGGGGATCATTTGCAAGCTTCTGGCACCATTTTTGAGTGAATTGCAAAAAGTCAGATTTTTGCTGAAATAGTGACCCCGGGGCTTAGGGATTTTTTCAAAAAAATATTTTCTGCCGGTTACGTTTTTGAGGGCTGATTTCTTGTCCTGTGATAAAAAGCCTTCTGTTTCCATCACCAAAGCTTTCAGGGGATCATTTGCAAGCTTCTGGCACCATTTTTGAGTGAATTGCCAAAAGTCAGATTTTGGCTGAAATTGTGACCCCGGGGCTTAGGGATTTTTTCAAAAAAATATTTTCTGCCGGTTACGTTTTTGAGGGCTGATTTCTTGTCCTGTGATAAAAAGCCTTCTGTTTCCATCGCCAAAGCTTTCTGGGGATCATTTGCAAGCTTCTGGCACCATTTTTGAGTGAATTGCCAAAAGTCAGATTTTTGCTGAAATTGTGACCCCGGGGCTTAGGGATTTTTTCAAAAAAATATTTTCTGCCGGTTACGTTTTTGAGGGCTGATTTCTTGTCCTGTGATAAAAAGCCTTCTGTTTCCATCGCCACAGCTTTCAGTGGATCATTTGCAAGCTTCTGGCACCATTTTTGAGCGAATTGCCAAAAGTCAGATTTTGGCTGAAATTGTGACCCCGGGGCTTAGGGATTTTTTCAAAAAAATATTTTCTGCCGGTTACGTTTTTGAGGGCTGATTTCTTGTCCTGTGATAAAAAGCCTTCTGTTTCCATCGCCAAAGCTTTCAGGGGATCATTTGCAAGCTTCTGGCACCATTTTTGAGTGAATTGCCAAAAGTCAGATTTTTGCTGAAATTGTGACCCCGGGGCTTAGGGATTTTTTCAAAAAAATATTTTCTGCCGGTTACGTTTTTGAGGGCTGATTTCTTGTCCTGTGATAAAAAGCCTTCTGTTTCCATCGCCAAAGCTTTCAGGGGATCATTTGCAAGCTTCTGGCACCATTTTTGAGTGAATTGCCAAAAGTCAGATTTTTGCTGAAATTGTGACCCCGGGGCTTAGGGATTTTTTCAAAAAAATATTTTCTGCCGGTTACGTTTTTGAGGGCTGATTTCTTGTCCTGTGATAAAAAGCCTTCTGTTTCCATCGCCAAAGCTTTCAGGGGATCATTTGCAAGCTTCTGGCACCATTTTTGAGTGAATTGCCAAAAGTCAGATTTTTGCTGAAATTGTGACCCCGGGGCTTAGGGATTTATTCAAAAAAATATTTTCTGCCGGTTACGTTTTTGAGGGCTGATTTCTTGTCCTGTGATAAAAAGCCTTCTGTTTCCATCGCCAAAGCTTTCAGGGGATCATTTGCAAGCTTCTGGCACCATTTTTGAGTGAATTGCCAAAAGTCAGATTAGGGCTTAGGGATCATTTGCAAGCTTCTGGCACCATTTTTGAGTGAATTGCCAAAAGTCAGATTTTTGCTGAAATTGTGACCCCGGGGCTTAGGGATTTTTTCAAAAAAATATTTTCTGCCGTTTACGTTTTTGAGGGCTGATTTCTTGTCCTGTGATAAAAAGCCTTCTGTTTCCATCGCCACAGCTTTCAGGGGATCATTTGCAAGCTTCTGGCACCATTTTTGAGTGAATTGCCAAAAGTCAGATTTTTGCTGAAATTGTGACCCCGGGGCTTAGGGATTTTTTCAAAAAAATATTTTCTGCCGGTTACGTTTTTGAGGGCTGATTTCTCGTCCTGTGATAAAAAGCCTTCTGTTTCCATCGCCAAAGCTTTCAGGGGATCATTTGCAAGCTTCTGGCACCATTTTTGAGTGAAATGCCAAAAGTCAGATTTTGGCTGAAATTGTGACCCCGGGGCTTAGGGATTTTTTCAAAAAAATATTTTCTGCCGGTTACGTTTTTGAGGGCTGATTTCTTGTCCTGTGATAAAAAGCCTTCTGTTTCCATCACCAAAGCCTTCAGGGGATCATTTGCAAGCTTCTGGCACCATTTTTGAGTGAATTGCAAAAAGTCAGATTAGGGCTTAGGGATCATTTGCAAGCTTCTGGCACCATTTTTGAGTGAATTGCCAAAAGTCAGATTTTTGCTGAAATTGTGACCGCGGGGCTTAGGGATTTTTTCAAAAAAATATTTTCTGCCGGTTAAGTTTTTGAGGGCTGATTTCTTGTCCTGTGATAAAAAGCCTTCTGTTTCCATCGCCAAAGCTTTCAGGGGGTCATTTGCAAGCTTCTGGCACCATTTTTGAGTGAAATGCCAAAAGTCAGATTTTGGCTGAAATTGTGACCCCGGGGCTTAGGGATTTTTTCAAAAAAATATTTTCTGCCGGTTACGTTTTTGAGGGCTGATTTCTTGTCCTGTGATAAAAAGCCTTCTGTTTCCATCACCAAAGCCTTCAGGGGATCATTTGCAAGCTTCTGGCACCATTTTTGAGTGAATTGCAAAAAGTCAGATTAGGGCTTAGGGATCATTTGCAAGCTTCTGGCACCATTTTTGAGTGAATTGCCAAAAGTCAGATTTTTGCTGAAATTGTGACCGCGGGGCTTAGGGATTTTTTCAAAAAAATATTTTCTGCCGGTTAAGTTTTTGAGGGCTGATTTCTTGTCCTGTGATAAAAAGCCTTCTGTTTCCATCGCCAAAGCTTTCAGGGGATCATTTGCAAGCTTCTGGCACCATTTTTGAGTGAATTGCCAAAAGTCAGATTAGGGCTTAGGGATCATTTGCAAGCTTCTGGCACCATTTTTGAGTGAATTACCAAAAGTCAGATTTTTGCTGAAATTGTGACCCCGGGGCTTAGGGATTTTTTCAAAAAAATATTTTCTGCCGTTTACGTTTTTGAGGGCTGATTTCTTGTCCTGTGATAAAAAGCCTTCTGTTTCCATCGCCACAGCTTTCAGGGGATCATTTGCAAGCTTCTGGCACCATTTTTGAGTGAATTGCCAAAAGTCAGATTTTTGCTGAAATTGTGACCCCGGGGCTTAGGGATTTTTTCAAAAAAATATTTTCTGCCGGTTACGTTTTTGAGGGCTGATTTCTCGTCCTGTGATAAAAAGCCTTCTGTTTCCATCGCCAAAGCTTTCAGGGGATCATTTGCAAGCTTCTGGCACCATTTTTGAGTGAATTGCCAAAAGTCAGATTTTGGCTGAAATTGTGACCCCGGGGCTTAGGGATTTTTTCAAAAAAATATTTTCTGCCGGTTACGTTTTTGAGGGCTGATTTCTTGTCCTGTGATAAAAAGCCTTCTGTTTCCATCACCAAAGCCTTCAGGGGATCATTTGCAAGCTTCTGGCACCATTTTTGAGTGAATTGCCAAAAGTCAGATTTTTGCTGAAATTGTGACCCCGGGGCTTAGGGATTTTTTCAAAAAAATATTTTCTGCCGGTTACGTTTTTGAGGGCTGATTTCTCGTCCTGTGATAAAAAGCCTTCTGTTTCCATCGCCAAAGCTTTCAGGGGATCATTTGCAAGCTTCTGGCACCATTTTTGAGTGAAATGCCAAAAGTCAGATTTTGGCTGAAATTGTGACCCCGGGGCTTAGGGATTTTTTCAAAAAAATATTTTCTGCCGGTTAAGTTTTTGAGGGCTGATTTCTTGTCCTGTGATAAAAAGCCTTCTGTTTCCATCGCCAAAGCTTTCAGGGGGTCATTTGCAAGCTTCTGGCACCATTTTTGAGTGAACTGCCAAAAGTCAGATTTTTGCTGAAATTGTGACCCCGGGGCTTAGGGATTTTTTCAAAAAAATATTTTCTGCCGGTTAAGTTTTTGAGGGCTGATTTCTTGTCCTGTGATAAAAAGCCTTCTGTTTCCATCGCCAAAGCTTTCAGGGGATCATTTGCAAGCTTCTGGCACCATTTTTGAGTGAATTGCCAAAAGTCAGATTAGGGCTTAGGGATCATTTGCAAGCTTCTGGCACCATTTTTGAGTGAATTGCCAAAAGTCAGATTTTTGCTGAAATTGTGACCGCGGGGCTTAGGGATTTTTTCAAAAAAATATTTTCTGCCGGTTAAGTTTTTGAGGGCTGATTTCTTGTCCTGTGATAAAAAGCCTTCTGTTTCCATCGCCAAAGCTTTCAGGGGGTCATTTGCAAGCTTCTGGCACCATTTTTGAGTGAATTGCCAAAAGTCAGATTTTTGCTGAAATTGTGACCTCGGGGCTTAGGGATTTTTTCAAAAAAATATTTTCTGCCAGTTACGTTTTTGAGGGCTGATTTCTTGTCCTGTGATAAAAAGCCTTCTGTTTCCATCGCCAAAGCTTTCAGGGGATCATTTGCAAGCTTCTGGCACCATTTTTGAGTGAATTGCCAAAAGTCAGATTTTGGCTGAAATTGTGACCCCGGGGCTTAGGGATTTTTTCCAAAAAATATTTTCTGCCGGTTACGTTTTTGAGGGCTGATTTCTTGTCCTGTGATAAAAAGCCTTCTGTTTCCATCGCCAAAGCTTTCAGGGGATCATTTGCAAGCTTCTGGCACCATTTTTGAGTGAATTGCCAAAAGTCAGATTTTGGCTGAAATTGTGACCCCGGGGCTTAGGGATTTTTTCAAAAAAATATTTTCTGCCGGTTACGTTTTTGAGGGCTGATTTCTTGTCCTGTGATAAAAAGCCTTCTGTTTCCATCGCCAAAGCTTTCAGGGGATTATTTGCAAGCTTCTGGCACCATTTTTGAGTGAATTGCCAAAAGTCAGATTAGGGCTTAGGGATCATTTGCAAGCTTCCCGGCACCATTTTTGAGTGAATTGCCAAAAGTCAGATTTTTGCTGAAATTGTGACCCCGGGGCTTAGGGATTTTTTCAAAAAAATATTTTCTACCGTTTACGTTTTTGAGGGCTGATTTCTTGTCCTGTGATATAAAGCCTTCTGTTTCCATCGCCACAGCTTTCAGGGGATCATTTGCAAGCTTCTGGCACCATTTTTGAGTGAATTGCCAAAAGTCAGATTTTTGCTGAAATTGTGACCCCGGGGCTTAGGGATTTTTTCAAAAAAATATTTTCTGCCGGTTACGTTTTTGAGGGCTGATTTCTCGTCCTGTGATAAAAAGCCTTCTGTTTCCATCGCCAAAGCTTTCAGGGGATCATTTGCAAGCTTCTGGCACCATTTTTGAGTGAAATGCCAAAAGTCAGATTTTTGCTGAAATTGTGACCCCGGGGCTTAGGGATTTTTTCAAAAAAATATTTTCTGCAGGTTACGTTTTTGAGGGCTGATTTCTTGTCCTGTGATAAAAAGCCTTCTGTTTCCATCGCCAAAGCTTTCAGGGGATCATTTGCAAGCTTCTGGCACCATTTTTGAGTGAATTGCCAAAAGTCAGATTAGGGCTTAGGGATCATTTTCAAGCTTCTGGCACCATTTTTGAGTGAATTGCCAAAAGTCAGATTTTTGCTGAAATTGTGACCCCGGGGCTTAGGGATTTTTTCAAAAAAATATTTTCTGCCGTTTACGTTTTTGAGGGCTGATTTCTTGTCCTGTGATAAAAAGCCTTCTGTTTCCATCGCCACAGCTTTCAGGGGATCATTTGCAAGCTTCTGGCACCATTTTTGAGTGAAATGCCAAAAGTCAGATTTTTGCTGAAATTGTGACCCCGGGGCTTAGGGATTTTTTCAAAAAAATATTTTCTGCAGGTTACGTTTTTGAGGGCTGATTTCTTGTCCTGTTATAAAAAGCCTTCTGTTTCCATCGCCAAAGCTTTCAGGGGATCATTTGCAAGCTTCTGGCACCATTTTTGAGTGAATTGCCAAAAGTCAGATTTTTCCTGAAATTGTGACCCCGGGGCTTAGGGATTTTTTCCAAAAAATATTTTCTGCCGGTTACGTTTTTGAGGGCTGATTTCTTGTCCTGTGATAAAAAGCCTTCTGTTTCCATCGCCAAAGCTTTCAGGGGATCATTTGCAAGCTTCTGGCACCATTTTTGAGTGAATTGCCAAAAGTCAGATTTTTGCTGAAATTGTGACCCCGGGGCTTAGGGATTTTTTCAAAAAAATATTTTCTCCCGGTTACGTTTTTGAGGGCTGATTTCTTGTCCTGTGATATAAAGCCTTCTGTTTCCATCGCCACAGCTTTCAGGGGATAATTTGCAAGCTTCTGGCACCATTTTTGAGTGAATTGCCAAAAGTCAGATTAGGGCTTAGGGATCATTTGCAAGCTTCCCGGCACCATTTTTGAGTGAATTGCCAAAAGTCAGATTTTTGCTGAAATTGTGACCCCGGGGCTTAGGGATTTTTTCAAAAAAATATTTTCTGCCGTTTACGTTTTTGAGGGCTGATTTCTTGTCCTGTGATATAAAGCCTTCTGTTTCCATCGCCACAGCTTTCAGGGGATCATTTGCAAGCTTCTGGCACCATTTTTGAGTGAATTGCCAAAAGTCAGATTTTTGCTGAAATTGTGAACCCGGGGCTTAGGGATTTTTTCAAAAAAATATTTTCTGCCGGTTACGTTTTTGAGGGCTGATTTCTCGTCCTGTGATAAAAAGCCTTCTGTTTCCATCGCCAAAGCTTTCAGGGGATCATTTGCAAGCTTCTGGCACCATTTTTGAGTGAAATGCCAAAAGTCAGATTTTTGCTGAAATTGTGACCCCGGGGCTTAGGGATTTTTTCAAAAAAATATTTTCTGCAGGTTACGTTTTTGAGGGCTGATTTCTTGTCCTGTGATAAAAAGCCTTCTGTTTCCATCGCCAAAGCTTTCAGGGGATCATTTGCAAGCTTCTGGCACCATTTTTGAGTGAATTGCCAAAAGTCAGATTTTTGCTGAAATTGTGACCCCGGGGCTTAGGGATTTTTTCAAAAAAATATTTTCTGCCGGTTATGTTTTTGAGGGCTGAATTCTTGTCCTGTGATAAAAAGCCTTCTGTTTCCATCGCCAAAGCTTTCAGGGGATCATTTGCAAGCTTCTGGCACCATTTTTGAGTGAATTGCCAAAAGTCAGATTTTTGCTGAAATTGTGACCCCGGGGCTTAGGGATTTTTTCAAAAAAATATTTTCTGCCGGTTACGTTTTTGAGGGCTGATTTCTTGTCCTGTGATAAAAAGCCTTCTGTTTCCATCGCCAAAGCTTTCAGGGGATCATTTGCAAGCTTCTGGCACCATTTTTGAGTGAAATGCCAAAAGTCAGATTTTGGCTGAAATTGTGACCCCGGGGCTTAGGGATTTTTTCAAAAAAATATTTTCTGCCGGTTAAGTTTTTGAGGGCTGATTTCTTGTCCTGTGATAAAAAGCCTTCTGTTTCCATCGCCACAGCTTTCAGGGGATCATTTGCAAGCTTCTGGCACCATTTTTGAGTGAATTGCCAAAAGTCAGATTTTTGCTGAAATTGTGACCCCGGGGCTTATGGATTTTTTCAAAAAAATATTTTCTGCCGTTTACGTTTTTGAGGGCTGATTTCTTGTCCTGTGATAAAAAGCCTTCTGTTTCCATCGCCACAGCTTTCAGGGGATCATTTGCAAGCTTCTGGCACCATTTTTGAGTGAAATGCCAAAAGTCAGATTTTTGCTGAAATTGTGACCCCGGGGCTTAGGGATTTTTTCAAAAAAATATTTTCTGCAGGTTACGTTTTTGAGGGCTGATTTCTTGTCCTGTGATAAAAAGCCTTCTGTTTCCATCGCCAAAGCTTTCAGGGGATCATTTGCAAGCTTCTGGCACCATTTTTGAGTGAATTGCCAAAAGTCAGATTTTTCCTGAAATTGTGACCCCGGGGCTTAGGGATTTTTTCAAAAAAATATTTTCTGCCGGTTACGTTTTTGAGGGCTGATTTCTTGTCCTGTGATAAAAAGCCTTCTGTTTCCATCGCCAAAGCTTTCAGGGGATCATTTGCAAGCTTCTGGCACCATTTTTGAGTGAATTGCCAAAAGTCAGATTTTGGCTGAAATTGTGACCCCGGGGCTTAGGGATTTTTTCAAAAAAATATTTTCTGCCGGTTACGTTTTTGAGGGCTGATTTCTTGTCCTGTGATAAAAAGCCTTCTGTTTCCATCGCCAAAGCTTTCAGGGGATCATTTGCAAGCTTCTGCCACCATTTTTGAGTGAATTGCCAAAAGTCAGATTTTTGCTGAAATTGTGACCCCGGGGCTTAGGGATTTTTTCAAAAAAATATTTTCTGCCGGTTACGTTTTTGAGGGCTGATTTCTTGTCCTGTGATAAAAAGCCTTCTGTTTCCATCGCCACAGCTTTCAGGGGATCATTTGCAAGCTTCTGGCACCATTTTTGAGTGAATTGCCAAAAGTCAGATTTTTGCTGAAATTGTGACCCCGGGGCTTAGGGATTTTTTCAAAAAAATATTTTCTGCCGGTTACGTTTTTGAGGGCTGATTTCTTGTCCTGTGATAAAAAGCCTTCTGTTTCCATCGCCAAAGCTTTCAGGGGATCATTTGCAAGCTTCTGGCACCATTTTTGAGTGAATTGCCAAAAGTCAGATTAGGGCTTAGGGATCATTTGCAAGCTTCTGGCACCATTTTTGAGTGAATTGCCAAAAGTCAGATTTTTGCTGAAATTGTGACCCCGGGGCTTAGGGATTTTTTCAAAAAAATATTTTCTGCCGTTTACGTTTTTGAGGGCTGATTTCTTGTCCTGTGATAAAAAGCCTTCTGTTTCCATCGCCACAGCTTTCAGGGGATCATTTGCAAGCTTCTGGCACCATTTTTGAGTGAAATGCCAAAAGTCAGATTTTTGCTGAAATTGTGACCCCGGGGCTTAGGGATTTTTTCAAAAAAATATTTTCTGCAGGTTACGTTTTTGAGGGCTGATTTCTTGTCCTGTGATAAAAAGCCTTCTGTTTCCATCGCCAAAGCTTTCAGGGGATCATTTGCAAGCTTCTGGCACCATTTTTGAGTGAATTGCCAAAAGTCAGATTTTTCCTGAAATTGTGACCCCGGGGCTTAGGGATTTTTTCAAAAAAATATTTTCTGCCGGTTACGTTTTTGAGGGCTGATTTCTTGTCCTGTGATAAAAAGCCTTCTGTTTCCATCGCCAAAGCTTTCAGGGGATCATTTGCAAGCTTCTGGCACCATTTTTGAGTGAATTGCCAAAAGTCAGATTTTGGCTGAAATTGTGACCCCGGGGCTTAGGGATTTTTTCAAAAAAATATTTTCTGCCGGTTACGTTTTTGAGGGCTGATTTCTTGTCCTGTGATAAAAAGCCTTCTGTTTCCATCGCCAAAGCTTTCTGGGGATCATTTGCAAGCTTCTGGCACCATTTTTGAGTGAATTGCCAAAAGTCAGATTTTTGCTGAAATTGTGACCCCGGGGCTTAGGGATTTTTTCAAAAAAATATTTTCTGCCGGTTACGTTTTTGAGGGCTGATTTCTTGTCCTGTGATAAAAAGCCTTCTGTTTCCATCGCCAAAGCTTTCAGGGGATCATTTGCAAGCTTCTGGCACCATTTTTGAGTGAATTGCCAAAAGTCAGATTTTTGCTGAAATTGTGACCCCGGGGCTTAGGGATTTTTTCAAAAAAATATTTTCTGCCGGTTAAGTTTTTGAGGGCTGATTTCTTGTCCTGTGATAAAAAGCCTTCTGTTTCCATCGCCAAAGCTTTCAGGGGATCATTTGCAAGCTTCTGGCACCATTTTTGAGTGAATTGCCAAAAGTCAGATTTTTGCTGAAATTGTGACCCCGGGGCTTAGGGATTTTTTCAAAAAAATATTTTCTGTCGGTTGCGTTTTTGAGGGCTGATTTCTTGTCCTGTGATAAAAAGCCTTCTGTTTCCATCGCCAAAGCTTTCAGGGGATCATTTGCAAGCTTCTGGCACCATTTTTGAGTGAATTGCCAAAAGTCAGATTTTTGCTGAAATTGTGACCCCGGGGCTTAGGGATTTTTTCAAAAAAATATTTTCTGCCGGTTACGTTTTTGAGGGCTGATTTCTTGTCCTGTGATAAAAAGCCTTCTGTTTCCATCGCCACAGCTTTCAGGGGATCATTTGCAAGCTTCTGGCACCATTTTTGAGTGAATTGCCAAAAGTCAGATTTTTGCTGAAATTGTGACCCCGGGGCTTAGGGATTTTTTCAAAAAAATATTTTCTGCCGGTTAAGTTTTTGAGGGCTGATTTCTTGTCCTGTGATAAAAAGCCTTCAGTTTCCATCGCCACAGCTTTCAGGGGATCATTTGCAAGCTTCTGGCACCATTTTTGAGTGAATTGCCAAAAGTCAGATTTTTGCTGAAATTGTGACCCCGGGGCTTAGGGATTTTTTCAAAAAAATATTTTCTGCCGGTTAAGTTTTTGAGGGCTGATTTCTTGTCCTGTGATAAAAAGCCTTCTGTTTCCATCGCCAAAGCTTTCAGGGGATCATTTGCAAGCTTCTGGCACCATTTTTGAGTGAATTGCCAAAAGTCAGATTTTTGCTGAAATTGTGACCCCGGGGCTTAGGGATTTTTTCAAAAAAATATTTTCTGCCGGTTACGTTTTTGAGGGCTGATTTCTTGTCCTGTGATAAAAAGCCTTCTGTTTCCATCGCCACAGCTTTCAGGGGATCATTTGCAAGCTTCTGGCACCATTTTTGAGTGAATTGCCAAAAGTCAGATTTTTGCTGAAATTGTGACCCCGGGGCTTAGGGATTTTTTCAAAAAAATATTTTCTGCCGGTTAAGTTTTTGAGGGCTGATTATTTGTCCTGTGATAAAAAGCCTTCTGTTTCCATCGCCAAAGCTTTCAGGGGATCATTTGCAAGCTTCTGGCACCATTTTTGAGTGAATTGCCAAAAGTCAGATTTTTGCTGAAATTGTGACCCCGGGGCTTAGGGATTTTTTCAAAAAAATATTTTCTGCCGGTTACGTTTTTGAGGGCTGATTTCTTGTCCTGTGATAAAAAGCCTTCTGTTTCCATCGCCAAAGCTTTCAGGGGATCATTTGCAAGCTTCTAGCACCATTTTTGAGTGAATTGCCAAAAGTCAGATTTTGGCTGAAATTGTGACCCCGGGGCTTAGTGATTTTTTCAAAAAAATATTTTCTGCCGGTTACGTTTTTGAGGGCTGATTTCTTGTCCTGTGATAAAAAGCCTTCTGTTTCCATCGCCACAGCTTTCAGGGGATCATTTGCAAGCTTCTGGCACCATTTTTGAGTGAATTGCCGAAAATCAGATTTTTTCTGAAATTGTGACCCCGGGGCTTAGGGATTTTTTCAAAAAAATATTATCTGCCGGTTAAGTTTTTGAGGGCTGATTTCTTGTCCTGTGATAAAAAGCCTTCTGTTTCCATCGCCAAAGCTTTCAGGGGATCATTTGCAAGCTTCTGGCACCATTTTTGAGTGAATTGCCAAAAGTCAGATTTTTGCTGAAATTGTGACCCCGGAGCTTAGGGATTTTTTCAAAAAAATATTTTCTGCCGGTTATGTTTTTGAGGGCTGAATTCTTGTCCTGTGATAAAAAGCCTTCTGTTTCCATCGCCAAAGCTTTCAGGGGATCATTTGCAAGCTTCTGGCACCATTTTTGAGTGAATTGCCAAAAGTCAGATTTTTGCTGAAATTGTGACCCCGGGGCTTAGGGATTTTTTCAAAAAAATATTTTCTGCCGGTTACGTTTTTGAGGGCTGATTTCTTGTCCTGTCATAAAAAGCCTTCTGTTTCCATCGCCAAAGCTTTCAGGGGATCATTTGCAAGCTTCTGCCACCATTTTTGAGTGAATTGCCAAAAGTCAGATTAGGGCTTAGGGGTCATTTGCAAGCTTCTGGCACCATTTTTGAGTGAATTGCCAAAAGTCAGATTTTTGCTGAAATTGTGACCCCGGGGCTTAGGGATTTTTTCAAAAAAATATTTTCTGCCGGTTAAGTTTTTGAGGGCTGATTTCTTGTCCTGTGATAAAAAGCCTTCTGTTTCCATCGCCACAGCTTTCAGGGGATCATTTGCAAGCTTCTGGCACCATTTTTGAGTGAATTGCCAAAAATCAGATTTTTGCTGAAATTGTGACCCCGGGGCTTAGGGATTTTTTCAAAAAAATATTTCCCGCCGGTTAAGTTTTTGAGGGCTGATTTCTTGTCCTGTGATAAAAAGCCTTCTGTTTCCATCGCCAAAGCTTTCAGGGGATCATTTGCAAGCTTCTGGCACCATTTTTGAGTGAATTGCCAAAAGTCAGATTTTTGCTGAAATTATGACCCCGGGGCTTAGGGATTTTTCCAAAAAAATATTTTATGCCGGTTAAGCTTTTGAGGGCTGATTTCTTGTCCTGTGATAAAAAGCCTTCTGTTTCCATCGCCAAAGCTTTCAGGGGATCATTTGCAAGCTTCTGGCACCATTTTTAAGTGAATTGCCAAAATTCAGATTTTTGCTGAAATTGTGACCCCGGGGCTTAGGGATTTTTTCAAAAAAATATTTTCTGCCGGTTACGTTTTTGAGGGCTGATTTCTTGTCCTGTGATAAAAAGCCTTCTGTTTCCATCGCCAAAGCTTTCAGGGGATCATTTGCAAGCTTCTGGCACCATTTTTGAGTGAATTGCCAAAAATCAGATTTTTGCTGAAATTGTGACCCCGGGGCTTAGGGATTTTTTCAAAAAAATATTTCCTGCCGGTTAAGTTTTTGAGGGCTGATTTCTTGTCCTGTGATAAAAAGCCTTCTGTTTCCATCGTCAAAGCTTTCAGGGGATCATTTGCAAGCTTCTGGCACCATTTTTGAGTGAATTGCCAAAAGTCAGATTTTTGCTGAAATTGTGACCCCGGGGCTTAGTGATTTTTTCAAAAAAATATTTTCTGCCGGTTACGTTTTTGAGGGCTGATTTCTT
This sequence comes from Podarcis vaucheri, assembly GCF_965113315.1. Taxonomy (NCBI): domain Eukaryota; kingdom Metazoa; phylum Chordata; class Lepidosauria; order Squamata; family Lacertidae; genus Podarcis; species Podarcis vaucheri. The sequence goes on from NW_028118802.1 coordinate 93,340, forward strand.
GTCCTGTGATAAAAAGCCTTCTGTTTCCATCGCCACAGCTTTCAGGGGATCATTTGCAAGCTTCTGGCACCATTTTTGAGTGAATTGCCGAAAATCAGATTTTTTCTGAAATTGTGACCCCGGGGCTTAGGGATTTTTTCAAAAAAATATTTTCTGCCGGTTAAGTTTTTGAGGGCTGATTTCTTGTCCTGTGATAAAAAGCCTTCTGTTTCCATCGCCAAAGCTTTCAGGGGATCATTTGCAAGCTTCTGGCACCATTTTTGAATGAATTGCCAAAAGTCAGATTTTTGCTGAAATTGTGACCCCGGGGCTTAGGGATTTTTTCAAAAAAATATTTTCTGCCGGTTATGTTTTTGAGGGCTGATTTCTTGTCCTGTGATAAAAAGCCTTCTGTTTCCATCGCCAAAGCTTTCAGGGGGTCATTTGCAAGCTTCTGGCACCATTTTTGAGTGAATTGCCAAAAGTCAGATTTTTGCTGAAATTGTGACCCCGGGGCTTAGGGATTTTTTCAAAAAAATATTTTCTGCCGGTTACGTTTTTGAGGGCTGATTTCTTGTCCTGTGATAAAAAGCCTTCTGTTTCCATCGCCAAAGCTTTCAGGGGATCATTTGCAAGCTTCTGCCACCATTTTTGAGTGAATTGCCAAAAGTCAGATTAGGGCTTAGGGGTCATTTGCAAGCTTCTGGCACCATTTTTGAGTGAATTGCCAAAAGTCAGATTTTTGCTGAAATTGTGACCCCGGGGCTTAGGGATTTTTTCAAAAAAATATTTTCTGCCGGTTAAGTTTTTGAGGGCTGATTTCTTGTCCTGTGATAAAAAGCCTTCTGTTTCCATCGCCACAGCTTTCAGGGGATCATTTGCAAGCTTCTGGCACCATTTTTGAGTGAATTGCCAAAAATCAGATTTTTGCTGAAATTGTGACCCAGGGGCTTAGGGATTTTTTCAAAAAAATATTTCCCGCCGGTTACGATTTTGAGGGCTGATTTCTTGTCCTGTGATAAAAAGCCTTCTGTTTCCATCGCCAAAGCTTTCAGGGGATCATTTGCAAGCTTCTGGAACCATTTTTGAGTGAATTGCCAAAAATCAGATTTTTGCTGAAATTGTGACCCCGGGGCTTAGGGATTTTTTCAAAAAAATATTTCCTGCCGGTTAAGTTTTTGAGGGCTGATTTCTTGTCCTGTGATAAAAAGCCTTCTGTTTCCATCGCCAAAGCTTTCAGGGGATCATTTGCAAGCTTCTGGCACCATTTTTGAGTGAATTGCCAAAAGTCAGATTTTTGCTGAAATTGTGACCCCGGGGCTTAGTGATTTTTTCAAAAAAATATTTTCTGCCGGTTACGTTTTTGAGGGCTGATTTCTTGTCCTGTGATAAAAAGCCTTCTGTTTCCATCGCCACAGCTTTCAGGGGATCATTTGCAAGCTTCTGGCACCATTTTTGAGTGAATTGCCGAAAATCAGATTTTTACTGAAATTGTGACCCCGGGGCTTAGGGATTTTTTCAAAAAAATATTTTCTGCCGGTTAAGTTTTTGAGGGCTGATTTCTTGTCCTGTGATAAAAAGCCTTCTGTTTCCATCGCCAAAGCTTTCAGGGGATCATTTGCAAGCTTCTGGCACCATTTTTGAGTGAATTGCCAAAAGTCAGATTTTTGCTGAAATTGTGACCCCGGGGCTTAGGGATTTTTTCAAAAAAATATTTTCTGCCGGTTACGTTTTTGAGGGCTGATTTCTTGTCCTGTGATAAAAAGCCTTCTGTTTCCATCGCCAAAGCTTTCAGGGGATCATTTGCAAGCTTCTGCCACCATTTTTGAGTGAATTGCCAAAAGTCAGATTAGGGCTTAGGGGTCATTTGCAAGCTTCTGGCACCATTTTTGAGTGAATTGCCAAAAGTCAAATTTTTGCTGAAATTGTGACCCCGGGGCTTAGGGATTTTTTCAAAAAAATATTTTCTGCCGGTTACGTTTTTGAGGGCTGATTTCTTGTCCTGTGATAAAAAGCCTTCTGTTTCCATCGCCACAGCTTTCAGGGGATCATTTGCAAGCTTCTGGCACCATTTTTGAGTGAATTGCCAAAAGTCAGATTTTTGCTGAAATTGTGACCCCGGGGCTTAGGGATTTTTTCAAAAAAACATTTTCTGACGGTTACGTTTTTGAGGGCTGATTTCTTGTCCTGTTATAAAAAGCCTTCTGTTTCCATCGCCACAGCTTTCAGGGGATCATTTGCAAGCTTCTGGCACCATTTTTGAGTGAATTGCCGAAAATCAGATTTTTTCTGAAATTGTGACCCCGGGGCTTAGGGATTTTTTCAAAAAAATATTTTCTGCCGGTTACGTTTTTGAGGGCTGATTTCTTGTCCTGTGATAAAAAGCCTTCTGTTTCCATCGCCACAGCTTTCAGGGGATCATTTGCAAGCTTCTGGCACCATTTTTGAGTGAATTGCCGAAAATCAGATTTTTGCTGAAATTGTGACCCCGGGGCTTAGGGATTTTTTCAAAAAAATATTTTCTGCCGGTTAAGTTTTTGAGGGCTGATTTCTTGTCCTGTGATAAAAAGCCTTCTGTTTCCATCGCCAAAGCTTTCAGGGGATCATTTGCAAGCTTCTGGCACCATTTTTGAATGAATTGCCAAAAGTCAGATTTTTGCTGAAATTGTGACCCCGGGGCTGAGGGATTTTTTCAAAAAAATATTTTCTGCCGGTTAAGTTTTTGAGGGCTGATTTCTTGTCCTGTGATATAAAGCCTTCTGTTTCCATCGCCAAAGCTTTCAGGGGATCATTTGCAAGCTTCTGGCACCATTTTTGAGTGAATTGCCAAAAGTCAGATTTTTGCTGAAATTGTGACCCCGGGGCTTAGGGATTTTTTCAAAAAAATATTTTCTGCCGGTTACGTTTTTGAGGGCTGATTTCTCGTCCTGTGATAAAAAGCCTTCTGTTTTCATCGCCAAAGCTTTCAGGGGATCATTTGCAAGCTTCTGGCACCATTTTTGAGTGAATTGCCAAAAGTCAGATTTTTGCTGAAATTGTGACCCCAGGGCTTAGGGATTTTTTCAAAAAAATATTTTCTGCCGGTTATGTTTTTGAGGGCTGATTTCTTGTCCTGTGATAAAAAGCCTTCTGTTTCCATCGCCAAAGCTTTCAGGGGATCATTTGCAAGCTTCTGGCACCATTTTTGAGTGAATTGCCAAAAGTCAGATTTTTGCTGAAATTGTGACCCCGGGGCTTAGGGATTTTTTCAAAAAAATATTTTCTGCCGGTTACGTTTTTGGGGGTGATTTCTTGTCCTGTGATAAAAAGCCTTCTGTTTCCATCGCCAAAGCTTTCAGGGGATCATTTGCAAGCTTCTGCCACCATTTGTGAGTGAATTGCCAAAAGTCAGATTAGGGCTTAGGGGTCATTTGCAAGCTTCTGGCACCATTTTTGAGTGAATTGCCAAAAGTCAGATTTTTGCTGAAATTGTGACCCCGGGGCTGAGGGATTTTTTCAAAAAAATATTTTCTGCCGGTTAAGTTTTTGAGGGCTGATTTCTTGTCCTGTGATATAAAGCCTTCTGTTTCCATCGCCAAAGCTTTCAGGGGATCATTTGCAAGCTTCTGGCACCATTTTTGAGTGAATTGCCAAAAGTCAGATTTTTGCTGAAATTGTGACCCCGGGGCTGAGGGATTTTTTCAAAAAAATATTTTCTGCCGGTTACGTTTTTGAGGGCTGATTTCTTGTCCTGTGATAAAAAGCCTTCTGTTTCCATCGCCACAGCTTTCAGGGGATCATTTGCAAGCTTCTGGCACCATTTTTGAGTGAATTGCCGAAAATCAGATTTTTACTGAAATTGTGACCCCGGGGCTTAGGGATTTTTTCAAAAAAATATTTTCTGCCGGTTAAGTTTTTGAGGGCTGATTTCTTGTCCTGTGATAAAAAGTCTTCTGTTTCCATCGCCAAAGCTTTCAGGGGATCATTTGCAAGCTTCTGGCACCATTTTTGAGTGAATTGCCAAAAGTCAGATTTTTGCTGAAATTGTGACCCCGGGGCTTAGGGATTTTTTCAAAAAAATATTTTCTGCCGGTTACGTTTTTGAGGGCTGATTTCTTGTCCTGTGATAAAAAGCCTTCTGTTTCCATCGCCAAAGCTTTCAGGGGATCATTTGCAAGCTTCTGCCACCATTTTTGAGTGAATTGCCAAAAGTCAGATTAGGGCTTAGGGGTCATTTGCAAGCTTCTGGCACCATTTTTGAGTGAATTGCCAAAAGTCAAATTTTTGCTGAAATTGTGACCCCGGGGCTTAGGGATTTTTTCAAAAAAATATTTTCTGCCGGTTACGTTTTTGAGGGCTGATTTCTTGTCCTGTGATAAAAAGCCTTCTGTTTCCATCGCCACAGCTTTCAGGGGATCATTTGCAAGCTTCTGGCACCATTTTTGAGTGAATTGCCAAAAGTCAGATTTTTGCTGAAATTGTGACCCCGGGGCTTAGGGATTTTTTCAAAAAAACATTTTCTGACGGTTACGTTTTTGAGGGCTGATTTCTTGTCCTGTTATAAAAAGCCTTCTGTTTCCATCGCCACAGCTTTCAGGGGATCATTTGCAAGCTTCTGGCACCATTTTTGAGTGAATTGCCGAAAATCAGATTTTTTCTGAAATTGTGACCCCGGGGCTTAGGGATTTTTTCAAAAAAATATTTTCTGCCGGTTACGTTTTTGAGGGCTGATTTCTTGTCCTGTGATAAAAAGCCTTCTGTTTCCATCGCCACAGCTTTCAGGGGATCATTTGCAAGCTTCTGGCACCATTTTTGAGTGAATTGCCGAAAATCAGATTTTTGCTGAAATTGTGACCCCGGGGCTTAGGGATTTTTTCAAAAAAATATTTTCTGCCGGTTAAGTTTTTGAGGGCTGATTTCTTGTCCTGTGATAAAAAGCCTTCTGTTTCCATCGCCAAAGCTTTCAGGGGATCATTTGCAAGCTTCTGGCACCATTTTTGAATGAATTGCCAAAAGTCAGATTTTTGCTGAAATTGTGACCCCGGGGCTGAGGGATTTTTTCAAAAAAATATTTTCTGCCGGTTAAGTTTTTGAGGGCTGATTTCTTGTCCTGTGATACAAAGCCTTCTGTTTCCATCGCCAAAGCTTTCAGGGGATCATTTGCAAGCTTCTGGCACCATTTTTGAGTGAATTGCCAAAAGTCAGATTTTTGCTGAAATTGTGACCCCGGGGCTTAGGGATTTTTTCAAAAAAATATTTTCTGCCGGTTACGTTTTTGAGGGCTGATTTCTCGTCCTGTGATAAAAAGCCTTCTGTTTTCATCGCCAAAGCTTTCAGGGGATCATTTGCAAGCTTCTGGCACCATTTTTGAGTGAATTGCCAAAAGTCAGATTTTTGCTGAAATTGTGACCCCAGGGCTTAGGGATTTTTTCAAAAAAATATTTTCTGCCGGTTATGTTTTTGAGGGCTGATTTCTTGTCCTGTGATAAAAAGCCTTCTGTTTCCATCGCCAAAGCTTTCAGGGGATCATTTGCAAGCTTCTGGCACCATTTTTGAGTGAATTGCCAAAAGTCAGATTTTTGCTGAAATTGTGACCCCGGGGCTTAGGGATTTTTTCAAAAAAACATTTTCTGACGGTTACGTTTTTGAGGGCTGATTTCTTGTCCTGTTATAAAAAGCCTTCTGTTTCCATCGCCACAGCTTTCAGGGGATCATTTGCAAGCTTCTGGCACCATTTTTGAGTGAATTGCCGAAAATCAGATTTTTTCTGAAATTGTGACCCCGGGGCTTAGGGATTTTTTCAAAAAAATATTTTCTGCCGGTTACGTTTTTGAGGGCTGATTTCTTGTCCTGTGATAAAAAGCCTTCTGTTTCCATCGCCACAGCTTTCAGGGGATCATTTGCAAGCTTCTGGCACCATTTTTGAGTGAATTGCCGAAAATCAGATTTTTGCTGAAATTGTGACCCCGGGGCTTAGGGATTTTTTCAAAAAAATATTTTCTGCCGGTTAAGTTTTTGAGGGCTGATTTCTTGTCCTGTGATAAAAAGCCTTCTGTTTCCATCGCCAAAGCTTTCAGGGGATCATTTGCAAGCTTCTGGCACCATTTTTGAATGAATTGCCAAAAGTCAGATTTTTGCTGAAATTGTGACCCCGGGGCTGAGGGATTTTTTCAAAAAAATATTTTCTGCCGGTTAAGTTTTTGAGGGCTGATTTCTTGTCCTGTGATACAAAGCCTTCTGTTTCCATCGCCAAAGCTTTCAGGGGATCATTTGCAAGCTTCTGGCACCATTTTTGAGTGAATTGCCAAAAGTCAGATTTTTGCTGAAATTGTGACCCCGGGGCTTAGGGATTTTTTCAAAAAAATATTTTCTGCCGGTTACGTTTTTGAGGGCTGATTTCTCGTCCTGTGATAAAAAGCCTTCTGTTTTCATCGCCAAAGCTTTCAGGGGATCATTTGCAAGCTTCTGGCACCATTTTTGAGTGAATTGCCAAAAGTCAGATTTTTGCTGAAATTGTGACCCCAGGGCTTAGGGATTTTTTCAAAAAAATATTTTCTGCCGGTTATGTTTTTGAGGGCTGATTTCTTGTCCTGTGATAAAAAGCCTTCTGTTTCCATCGCCAAAGCTTTCAGGGGATCATTTGCAAGCTTCTGGCACCATTTTTGAGTGAATTGCCAAAAGTCAGATTTTTGCTAAAATTGTGACCCCGGGGCTTAGGGATTTTTTCAAAAAAATATTTTCTGCCGGTTACGTTTTTGGGGGTGATTTCTTGTCCTGTGATAAAAAGCCTTCTGTTTCCATCGCCAAAGCTTTCAGGGGATCATTTGCAAGCTTCTGCCACCATTTGTGAGTGAATTGCCAAAAGTCAGATTAGGGCTTAGGGGTCATTTGCAAGCTTCTGGCACCATTTTTGAGTGAATTGCCAAAAGTCAGATTTTTGCTGAAATTGTGACCCCGGGGCTGAGGGATTTTTTCAAAAAAATATTTTCTGCCGGTTAAGTTTTTGAGGGCTGATTTCTTGTCCTGTGATATAAAGCCTTCTGTTTCCATCGCCAAAGCTTTCAGGGGATCATTTGCAAGCTTCTGGCACCATTTTTGAGTGAATTGCCAAAAGTCAGATTTTTGCTGAAATTGTGACCCCGGGGCTGAGGGATTTTTTCAAAAAAATATTTTCTGCCGGTTACGTTTTTGAGGGCTGATTTCTTGTCCTGTGATAAAAAGCCTTCTGTTTCCATCGCCACAGCTTTCAGGGGATCATTTGCAAGCTTCTGGCACCATTTTTGAGTGAATTGCCGAAAATCAGATTTTTACTGAAATTGTGACCCCGGGGCTTAGGGATTTTTTCAAAAAAATATTTTCTGCCGGTTAAGTTTTTGAGGGCTGATTTCTTGTCCTGTGATAAAAAGTCTTCTGTTTCCATCGCCAAAGCTTTCAGGGGATCATTTGCAAGCTTCTGGCACCATTTTTGAGTGAATTGCCAAAAGTCAGATTTTTGCTGAAATTGTGACCCCGGGGCTTAGGGATTTTTTCAAAAAAATATTTTCTGCCGGTTACGTTTTTGAGGGCTGATTTCTTGTCCTGTGATAAAAAGCCTTCTGTTTCCATCGCCAAAGCTTTCAGGGGATCATTTGCAAGCTTCTGCCACCATTTTTGAGTGAATTGCCAAAAGTCAGATTAGGGCTTAGGGGTCATTTGCAAGCTTCTGGCACCATTTTTGAGTGAATTGCCAAAAGTCAAATTTTTGCTGAAATTGTGACCCCGGGGCTTAGGGATTTTTTCAAAAAAATATTTTCTGCCGGTTACGTTTTTGAGGGCTGATTTCTTGTCCTGTGATAAAAAGCCTTCTGTTTCCATCGCCACAGCTTTCAGGGGATCATTTGCAAGCTTCTGGCACCATTTTTGAGTGAATTGCCAAAAGTCAGATTTTTGCTGAAATTGTGACCCCGGGGCTTAGGGATTTTTTCAAAAAAACATTTTCTGACGGTTACGTTTTTGAGGGCTGATTTCTTGTCCTGTTATAAAAAGCCTTCTGTTTCCATCGCCACAGCTTTCAGGGGATCATTTGCAAGCTTCTGGCACCATTTTTGAGTGAATTGCCGAAAATCAGATTTTTTCTGAAATTGTGACCCCGGGGCTTAGGGATTTTTTCAAAAAAATATTTTCTGCCGGTTACGTTTTTGAGGGCTGATTTCTTGTCCTGTGATAAAAAGCCTTCTGTTTCCATCGCCACAGCTTTCAGGGGATCATTTGCAAGCTTCTGGCACCATTTTTGAGTGAATTGCCGAAAATCAGATTTTTGCTGAAATTGTGACCCCGGGGCTTAGGGATTTTTTCAAAAAAATATTTTCTGCCGGTTAAGTTTTTGAGGGCTGATTTCTTGTCCTGTGATAAAAAGCCTTCTGTTTCCATCGCCAAAGCTTTCAGGGGATCATTTGCAAGCTTCTGGCACCATTTTTGAATGAATTGCCAAAAGTCAGATTTTTGCTGAAATTGTGACCCCGGGGCTGAGGGATTTTTTCAAAAAAATATTTTCTGCCGGTTAAGTTTTTGAGGGCTGATTTCTTGTCCTGTGATACAAAGCCTTCTGTTTCCATCGCCAAAGCTTTCAGGGGATCATTTGCAAGCTTCTGGCACCATTTTTGAGTGAATTGCCAAAAGTCAGATTTTTGCTGAAATTGTGACCCCGGGGCTTAGGGATTTTTTCAAAAAAATATTTTCTGCCGGTTACGTTTTTGAGGGCTGATTTCTCGTCCTGTGATAAAAAGCCTTCTGTTTTCATCGCCAAAGCTTTCAGGGGATCATTTGCAAGCTTCTGGCACCATTTTTGAGTGAATTGCCAAAAGTCAGATTTTTGCTGAAATTGTGACCCCAGGGCTTAGGGATTTTTTCAAAAAAATATTTTCTGCCGGTTATGTTTTTGAGGGCTGATTTCTTGTCCTGTGATAAAAAGCCTTCTGTTTCCATCGCCAAAGCTTTCAGGGGATCATTTGCAAGCTTCTGGCACCATTTTTGAGTGAATTGCCAAAAGTCAGATTTTTGCTGAAATTGTGACCCCGGGGCTTAGGGATTTTTTCAAAAAACATTTTCTGACGGTTACGTTTTTGAGGGCTGATTTCTTGTCCTGTTATAAAAAGCCTTCTGTTTCCATCGCCACAGCTTTCAGGGGATCATTTGCAAGCTTCTGGCACCATTTTTGAGTGAATTGCCGAAAATCAGATTTTTTCTGAAATTGTGACCCCGGGGCTTAGGGATTTTTTCAAAAAAATATTTTCTGCCGGTTACGTTTTTGAGGGCTGATTTCTTGTCCTGTGATAAAAAGCCTTCTGTTTCCATCGCCACAGCTTTCAGGGGATCATTTGCAAGCTTCTGGCACCATTTTTGAGTGAATTGCCGAAAATCAGATTTTTGCTGAAATTGTGACCCCGGGGCTTAGGGATTTTTTCAAAAAAATATTTTCTGCCGGTTAAGTTTTTGAGGGCTGATTTCTTGTCCTGTGATAAAAAGCCTTCTGTTTCCATCGCCAAAGCTTTCAGGGGATCATTTGCAAGCTTCTGGCACCATTTTTGAATGAATTGCCAAAAGTCAGATTTTTGCTGAAATTGTGACCCCGGGGCTGAGGGATTTTTTCAAAAAAATATTTTCTGCCGGTTAAGTTTTTGAGGGCTGATTTCTTGTCCTGTGATACAAAGCCTTCTGTTTCCATCGCCAAAGCTTTCAGGGGATCATTTGCAAGCTTCTGGCACCATTTTTGAGTGAATTGCCAAAAGTCAGATTTTTGCTGAAATTGTGACCCCGGGGCTTAGGGATTTTTTCAAAAAAATATTTTCTGCCGGTTACGTTTTTGAGGGCTGATTTCTTGTCCTGTGATAAAAAGCCTTCTGTTTCCATCGCCAAAGCTTTCAGGGGATCATTTGCAAGCTTCTGCCACCATTTTTGAGTGAATTGCCAAAAGTCAGATTAGGGCTTAGGGGTCATTTGCAAGCTTCTGGCACCATTTTTGAGTGAATTGCCAAAAGTCAAATTTTTGCTGAAATTGTGACCCCGGGGCTTAGGGATTTTTTCAAAAAAATATTTTCTGCCGGTTACGTTTTTGAGGGCTGATTTCTTGTCCTGTGATAAAAAGCCTTCTGTTTCCATCGCCACAGCTTTCAGGGGATCATTTGCAAGCTTCTGGCACCATTTTTGAGTGAATTGCCAAAAGTCAGATTTTTGCTGAAATTGTGACCCCGGGGCTTAGGGATTTTTTCAAAAAAACATTTTCTGACGGTTACGTTTTTGAGGGCTGATTTCTTGTCCTGTTATAAAAAGCCTTCTGTTTCCATCGCCACAGCTTTCAGGGGATCATTTGCAAGCTTCTGGCACCATTTTTGAGTGAATTGCCGAAAATCAGATTTTTTCTGAAATTGTGACCCCGGGGCTTAGGGATTTTTTCAAAAAAATATTTTCTGCCGGTTACGTTTTTGAGGGCTGATTTCTTGTCCTGTGATAAAAAGCCTTCTGTTTCCATCGCCACAGCTTTCAGGGGATCATTTGCAAGCTTCTGGCACCATTTTTGAGTGAATTGCCGAAAATCAGATTTTTGCTGAAATTGTGACCCCGGGGCTTAGGGATTTTTTCAAAAAAATATTTTCTGCCGGTTAAGTTTTTGAGGGCTGATTTCTTGTCCTGTGATAAAAAGCCTTCTGTTTCCATCGCCAAAGCTTTCAGGGGATCATTTGCAAGCTTCTGGCACCATTTTTGAATGAATTGCCAAAAGTCAGATTTTTGCTGAAATTGTGACCCCGGGGCTGAGGGATTTTTTCAAAAAAATATTTTCTGCCGGTTAAGTTTTTGAGGGCTGATTTCTTGTCCTGTGATACAAAGCCTTCTGTTTCCATCGCCAAAGCTTTCAGGGGATCATTTGCAAGCTTCTGGCACCATTTTTGAGTGAATTGCCAAAAGTCAGATTTTTGCTGAAATTGTGACCCCGGGGCTTAGGGATTTTTTCAAAAAAATATTTTCTGCCGGTTACGTTTTTGAGGGCTGATTTCTCGTCCTGTGATAAAAAGCCTTCTGTTTTCATCGCCAAAGCTTTCAGGGGATCATTTGCAAGCTTCTGGCACCATTTTTGAGTGAATTGCCAAAAGTCAGATTTTTGCTGAAATTGTGACCCCAGGGCTTAGGGATTTTTTCAAAAAAATATTTTCTGCCGGTTATGTTTTTGAGGGCTGATTTCTTGTCCTGTGATAAAAAGCCTTCTGTTTCCATCGCCAAAGCTTTCAGGGGATCATTTGCAAGCTTCTGGCACCATTTTTGAGTGAATTGCCAAAAGTCAGATTTTTGCTGAAATTGTGACCCCGGGGCTTAGGGATTTTTTCAAAAAAACATTTTCTGACGGTTACGTTTTTGAGGGCTGATTTCTTGTCCTGTTATAAAAAGCCTTCTGTTTCCATCGCCACAGCTTTCAGGGGATCATTTGCAAGCTTCTGGCACCATTTTTGAGTGAATTGCCGAAAATCAGATTTTTTCTGAAATTGTGACCCCGGGGCTTAGGGATTTTTTCAAAAAAATATTTTCTGCCGGTTACGTTTTTGAGGGCTGATTTCTTGTCCTGTGATAAAAAGCCTTCTGTTTCCATCGCCACAGCTTTCAGGGGATCATTTGCAAGCTTCTGGCACCATTTTTGAGTGAATTGCCGAAAATCAGATTTTTGCTGAAATTGTGACCCCGGGGCTTAGGGATTTTTTCAAAAAAATATTTTCTGCCGGTTAAGTTTTTGAGGGCTGATTTCTTGTCCTGTGATAAAAAGCCTTCTGTTTCCATCGCCAAAGCTTTCAGGGGATCATTTGCAAGCTTCTGGCACCATTTTTGAATGAATTGCCAAAAGTCAGATTTTTGCTGAAATTGTGACCCCGGGGCTGAGGGATTTTTTCAAAAAAATATTTTCTGCCGGTTAAGTTTTTGAGGGCTGATTTCTTGTCCTGTGATACAAAGCCTTCTGTTTCCATCGCCAAAGCTTTCAGGGGATCATTTGCAAGCTTCTGGCACCATTTTTGAGTGAATTGCCAAAAGTCAGATTTTTGCTGAAATTGTGACCCCGGGGCTTAGGGATTTTTTCAAAAAAATATTTTCTGCCGGTTACGTTTTTGAGGGCTGATTTCTCGTCCTGTGATAAAAAGCCTTCTGTTTTCATCGCCAAAGCTTTCAGGGGATCATTTGCAAGCTTCTGGCACCATTTTTGAGTGAATTGCCAAAAGTCAGATTTTTGCTGAAATTGTGACCCCAGGGCTTAGGGATTTTTTCAAAAAAATATTTTCTGCCGGTTATGTTTTTGAGGGCTGATTTCTTGTCCTGTGATAAAAAGCCTTCTGTTTCCATCGCCAAAGCTTTCAGGGGATCATTTGCAAGCTTCTGGCACCATTTTTGAGTGAATTGCCAAAAGTCAGATTTTTGCTGAAATTGTGACCCCGGGGCTTAGGGATTTTTTCAAAAAAATATTTTCTGCCGGTTACGTTTTTGGGGGTGATTTCTTGTCCTGTGATAAAAAGCCTTCTGTTTCCATCGCCAAAGCTTTCAGGGGATCATTTGCAAGCTTCTGCCACCATTTGTGAGTGAATTGCCAAAAGTCAGATTAGGGCTTAGGGGTCATTTGCAAGCTTCTGGCACCATTTTTGAGTGAATTGCCAAAAGTCAGATTTTTGCTGAAATTGTGACCCCGGGGCTGAGGGATTTTTTCAAAAAAATATTTTCTGCCGGTTAAGTTTTTGAGGGCTGATTTATTGTCCTGTGATATAAAGCCTTCTGTTTCCATCGCCAAAGCTTTCAGGGGATCATTTGCAAGCTTCTGGCACCATTTTTGAGTGAATTGCCAAAAGTCAGATTTTTGCTGAAATTGTGACCCCGGGGCTGAGGGATTTTTTCAAAAAAATATTTTCTGCCGGTTAAGTTTTTGAGGGCTGATTTCTTGTCCTGTGATATAAAGCCTTCTGTTTCCATCGCCAAAGCTTTCGGGGGATCATTTGCAAGCTTCTGGCACCATTTTTGAGTGAATTGCCAAAAGTCAGATTTTTGCTGAAATTGTGACCCCGGAGCTTAGGGATTTTTTCAAAAAAATATTTTCTGCCGGTTACGTTTTTGAGGGCTGATTTCTCGTCCTGTGATAAAAACCCTTCTGTTTCCATCGCCAAAGCTTTCAGGGGATCATTTGCAAGCTTCTGGCACCATTTTTGAGTGAATTGCCAAAAATCAGATTTTTGCTGAAATTGTGACCCCGGGGCTTAGGGATTTTTTCAAAAAAATATTTCCTGCCGGTTAAGTTTTTGAGGGCTGATTTCCTGTCCTGTGATAAAAAGCCTTCTGTTTCCATCGCCAAAGCTTTCAGGGGATCATTTGCAAGCTTCTGGCACCATTTTTGAGTGAATTGCCAAAAGTCAGATTTTTGCTGAAATTGTGACCCCGGGGCTTAGGGATTTTTTCAAAAAAATATTTTCTGCCGGTTATGTTTTTGAGGGCTGATTTCTTGTCCTGTGATAAAAAGCCTTCTGTTTCCATCGCCACAGCTTTCAGGGGATCATTTGCAAGCTTCTGGCACCATTTTTGAGTGAATTGCCAAAAGTCAGATTTTTGCTGAAATTGTGACCCCGGGGCTTAGGGATTTTTTCAAAAAAACATTTTCTGCCGGTTAAGTTTTTGAGGGTGATTTCTTGTCCTGTGATAAAAAGCCTTCTGTTTCCATCGCCAAAGCTTTCAGGGGATCATTTGCAAGCTTCTGCCACCATTTTTGAGTGAATTGCCAAAAGTCAGATTTTTGGCTTAAGGATTTTTTCAAAAAAATTTTTTCTGCTGGTTACGTTTTTGAGGGCTGATTTCTTGTCCTGTGATAAAAAGCCTTCTGTTTCCATCGCCAAAGGTTTCAGGGGATCATTTGCAAGCTTCTGGCACCATTTTTGAGTGAATTGCCAAAAGTCAGATTTTTGCTGAAATTGTGACCCCGGGGCTGAGGGATTTTTTCAAAAAAATATTTTCTGCCGGTTAAGTTTTTGAGGGCTGATTTCTTGTCCTGTGATAAAAAGCCTTCTGTTTCCATCGCCAAAGCTTTCAGGGGATCATTTGCAAGCTTCTGGCACCATTTTTGAGTGAATTGCCAAAAGTCAGGTTGTTGCTGACATTGTGACCCCGGGGCTTAGGGATTTTTTCAAAAAAATATTTTCTGCCGGTTAAGTTTTTGAGGGCTGATTTCTTGTCCTGTGATAAAAAGCCTTCTGTTTCCATCGCCACAGCTTTCAGGGGATCATTTGCAAGCTTCTGGCACCATTTTTGAGTGAATTGCCAAAAGTCAGATTTTTGCTGAAATTGTGACCCCGGGGCTTAGGGATTTTTTCAAAAAAACATTTTCTGCCGGTTAAGTTTTTGAGGGTGATTTCTTGTCCTGTGATAAAAAGCCTTCTGTTTCCATCGCCAAAGCTTTCAGGGGATCATTTGCAAGCTTCTGCCACCATTTTTGAGTGAATTGCCAAAAGTCAGATTTTTGGCTTAAGGATTTTTTCAAAAAAATATTTTCTGCTGGTTACGTTTTTGAGGGCTGATTTCTTGTCCTGTGATAAAAAGCCTTCTGTTTCCATCGCCAAAGCTTTCAGGGGATCATTTGCAAGCTTCTGGCACCATTTTTGAGTGAATTGCCAAAAGTCAGATTTTTGCTGAAATTGTGACCCCGGGGCTGAGGGATTTTTTCAAAAAAATATTTTCTGCCGGTTAAGTTTTTGAGGGCTGATTTCTTGTCCTGTGATAAAAAGCCTTCTGTTTCCATCGCCAAAGCTTTCAGGGGATCATTTGCAAGCTTCTGGCACCATTTTTGAGTGAATTGCCAAAAGTCAGATTGTTGCTGAAATTGTGACCCCGGGGCTTAGGGATTTTTTTCAAAAAAATATTTTCTGCCGGTTAAGTTTTTGAGGGCTGATTTCTTGTCCTGTGATAAAAAGCCTTCTGTTTCCATCGCCAAAGCTTTCAGGGGATCATTTGCAAGCTTCTGGCACCATTTTTGAGTGAATTGCCAAAAGTCAGATTTTTGCTGAAATTGTGACCCCGGGGCTTAGGGATTTTTTCAAAAAAATATTTTCTGCCGGTTACGTTTTTGAGGGCTGATTTCTTGTCCTGTGATAAAAAGCCTTCTGTTTCCATCGCCAAAGCTTTCAGGGGATCATTTGCAAGCTTCTGGCACCATTTTTGAGTGAATTGCCAAAAGTCAGATTTTTGCTGAAATTGTGACCCAGTGCCTTAGGGATTTTTTCAAAAAAACATTTTCTGCCGGTTACGTTTTTGAGGGCTGATTACTTGTCCTGTGATAAAAAGCCTTCTGTTTCCATCGCCAAAGCTTTCAGGGGATCATTTGCAAGCTTCTGGCACCATTTTTGAGTGAATTGCCAAAAGTCAGATTTTTGCTGAAATTGTGACCCCGGGGCTTAGGGATTTTTTCAAAAAAATATTTTCTGCCGGTTACGTTTTTGAGGGCTGATTTCTTGTCCTGTGATAAAAAGCCTTCTGTTTCCATTGCCAAAGCTTTCAGGGGATCATTTGCAAGCTTCTGGCACCATTTTTGAGTGAATTGCCAAAAGTCAGATTTTTGCTGAAATTGTGACCCCGGGGCTTAGGGATTTTTTCAAAAAAATATTTTCTGCCGGTTACGTTTTTGAGGGCTGATTTCTTGTCCTGTGATAAAAAGCCTTCTGTTTCCATGGCCAAAGCTTTCAGGGGATCATTTGCAAGCTTCTGGCACCATTTTTGAGTGAATTGCCAAAAGTCAGATTTTTGCTGAAATTGTGACCCCGGGGCTTAGGGATTTTTTCAAAAAAATATTTTCTGCCGGTTATGTTTTTGAGGGCTGATTTCTTGTCCTGTGATAAAAAGCCTTCTGTTTCCATCGCCAAAGCTTTCAGGGGATCATTTGCAAGCTTCTGCCACCATTTTTGAGTGAATTGCCAAAAGTCAGATTAGGGCTTAGGGGTCATTTGCAAGCTTCTGGCACCATTTTTGAGTGAATTGCCAAAAGTCAGATTTTTGCTGAAATTGTGACCCCGGGGCTTAGGGATTTTTTCAAAAAATTATTTTCTGCCGGTTACGTTTTTGAGGGCTGATTTCTTGTACTGTGATAAAAAGCCTTCTGTTTCCATCGCCAAAGCTTTCAGGGGATCATTTGCAAGCTTCTGGCACCATTTTTGAGTGAATTGCCAAAAGTCAGATTTTTGCTGAAATTGTGACCCCGGGGCTTAGGGATTTTTTTCAAAAAAATATTTTCTGCCGGTTAAGTTTTTGAGGGCTGATTTCTTGTCCTGTGATAAAAAGCCTTCTGTTTCCATCGCCAAAGCTTTCAGGGGATCATTTGCAAGCTTCTGGCACCATTTTTGAGTGAATTGCCAAAAGTCAGATTTTTGGCTTAAGGATTTTTTCAAAAAAATATTTTCTGCTGGTTACGTTTTTGAGGGCTGATTTCTTGTCCTGTGATAAAAAGCCTTCTGTTTCCATCGCCAAAGGTTTCAGGGGATCATTTGCAAGCTTCTGGCACCATTTTTGAGTGAATTGCCAAAAGTCAGATTTTTGCTGAAATTGTGACCCCGGGGCTTAGGGATTTTTTCAAAAAAACATTTTCTGCCGGTTACGTTTTTGAGGGCTGATTTCTTGTCCTGTGATAAAAAGCCTTCTGTTTCCATCGCCAAAGCTTTCAGGGGATCATTTGCAAGCTTCTGGCACCATTTTTGAGTGAATTGCCAAAAGTCAGATTTTTGCTGAAATTGTGACCCCGTGCCTTAGGGATTTTTTCAAAAAAATATTTTCTGCCGGTTAAGTTTTTGAGGGCTGATTTCTTGTCCTGTGATAAAAAGCCTTCTGTTTCCATCGCCAAAGCTTTCAGGGGATCATTTCAAAGCTTCTGGCACCATTTTTGAGTGAATTGCCAAAAGTCAGATTTTTGCTGAAATTGTGACCCCGGGGCTTAGGGATTTTTTCAAAAAAATATTTTCTGCCGGTTAGGTTTTTGAGGGCTGATTTCTTGTCCTGTGATAAAAAGCCTTCTGTTTCCATGGCCAAAGCTTTCAGTGGATCATTTGCAAGCTTCTGGCACCATTTTTGAGTGAATTGCCAAAAGTCAGATTTTGGCTGAAATTGTGACCCCGGTGCTTAGGGATTTTTTCAAAAAAAAATTTCTGCCGGTTAAGTTTTTGAGGGCTGATTTCTTGTCCTGTGATAAAAAGCCTTCTGTTTCCATCGCCAAAGCTTTCAGGGGATCATTTGCAAGCTTCTGGCACCTTTTTTGAGTGAATTGCCAAAAGTCAGATTTTTGCTGAAATTGTGACCCCGTGCCTTAGGGATTTTTTCAAAAAAACATTTTCTGCCGATTACGTTTTTGAGGGCTGATTTCTTGTCCTGTGATAAAAAGCCTTCTGTTTCCATCGCCAAAGCTTTCAGGGGATCATTTGCAAGCTTCTGGCACCATTTTTGAGTGAATTGCCAAAAGTCAGATTTTTGCTGAAATTGTGACCCCGGGGCTTAGGGATTTTTTCAAAAAAACATTTTCTGCCGGTTAAGTTTTTGAGGGCTGATTTCTTGTCCTGTGATAAAAAGCCTTCTGTTTCCATTGCCAAAGCTTTCAGGGGATCATTTGCAAGCTTCTGGCACCATTTTTGAGTGAATTGCCAAAAGTCAGATTTTTGCTGAAATTGTGACCCCGGGGCTTAGGGATTTTTTCAAAAAAATATTTTCTGCCGGTTAAGTTTTTGAGGGCTGATTTCTTGTCCTGTGATAAAAAGCCTTCTGTTTCCATTGCCAAAGCTTTCAGGGGATCATTTGCAAGCTTCTGGCACCATTTTTGAGTGAATTGCCAAAAGTCAGATTTTTGCTGAAATTGTGACCCCGGGGCTTAGGGATTTTTTCAAAAAAATATTTTCTGCCGGTTACGTTTTTGAGGGCTGATTTCTTGTCCTGTGATAAAAAGCCTTCTGTTTCCATCGCCAAAGCTTTCAGGGGATCATTTGCAAGCTTCTGGCACCTTTTTTGAGTGAATTGCCAAAAGTCAGATTTTTGCTGAAATTGTGACCCCGTGCCTTAGGGATTTTTTCAAAAAAACATTTTCTGCCGGTTACGTTTTTGAGGGCTGATTTCTTGTCCTGTGATAAAAAGCCTTCTGTTTCCATCGCCAAAGCTTTCAGGGGATCATTTGCAAGCTTCTGGCACCATTTTTGAGTGAATTGCCAAAAGTCAGATTTTGGCTGAAATTGTGACCCCGGGGCTTAGGGATTTTTTCAAAAAAATATTTTCTGCCGGTTAAGTTTTTGAGGGCTGATTTCTTGTCCTGTGATAAAAAGCCTTCTGTTTCCATCGCCAAAGCTTTCAGGGGATCATTTGCAAGCTCCTGGCACCATTTTTGAGTGAATTGCCAAAAGTCAGATTTTTGCTGAAATTGTGACCCCGGGGCTTAGGGATTTTTTCAAAAAAATATTTTCTGCCGGTTAAGTTTTTGAGGGCTGATTTCTTGTCCTGTGATAAAAAGCCTTCTGTTTCCATCGCCAAAGCTTTCAGGGGATCATTTGCAAGCTTCTGGCACCATTTTTGAGTGAATTGCCAAAAGTAAGATTTTTGCTGAAATTGTGACCCCGGGGCTTAGGGATTTTTTCAAAAAAACATTTTCTGCCGGTTACGTTTTTGAGGGCTGATTTCTTGTCCTGTGATAAAAAGCCTTCTGTTTCCATGGCCAAAGCTTTCAGGGGATCATTTGCAAGCTTCTGGCACCATTTTTGAGTGAATTGCCAAAAGTCAGATTTTTGCTGAAATTGTGACCCCGGGGCTTAGGGATTTTTTCAAAAAAACATTTTCTGCCGGTTAAGTTTTTGAGGGCTGATTTCTTGTCCTGTGATAAAAAGCCTTCTGTTTCCATTGCCAAAGCATTCAGGGGATCATTTGCAAGCTTCTGGCACCATTTTTGAGTGAATTGTCAAAAGTCAGATTTTTGCTGAAATTGTGACCCCGGGGCTTAGGGATTTTTTCAAAAAAATATTTTCTGCCGGTTAAGCTTTTGAGGGCTGATTTCTTGTCCTGTGATAAAAAGCCTTCTGTTTCCATTGCCAAAGCTTTCAGGGGATCATTTGCAAGCTTCTGGCACCATTTTTGAGTGAATTGCCAAAAGTCAGATTGTTGCTGAAATTGTGACCCCGGGGCTTAGGGATTTTTTCAAAAAAACATTTTCTGCCGGTTAAGTTTTTGAGGGCTGATTTCTTGTCCTGTGATAAAAAGCCTTCTGTTTCCATTGCCAAAGCATTCAGGGGATCATTTGCAAGCTTCTGGCACCATTTTTGAGTGAATTGTCAAAAGTCAGATTTTTGCTGAAATTGTGACCCCGGGGCTTAGGGATTTTTTCAAAAAAATATTTTCTGCCGGTTAAGCTTTTGAGGGCTGATTTCTTGTCCTGTGATAAAAAGCCTTCTGTTTCCATTGCCAAAGCTTTCAGGGGATCATTTGCAAGCTTCTGGCACCATTTTTGAGTGAATTGCCAAAAGTCAGATTGTTGCTGAAATTGTGACCCCGGGGCTTAGGGATTTTTTCAAAAAAACATTTTCTGCCGGTTAAGTTTTTGAGGGCTGATTTCTTGTCCTGTGATAAAAAGCCTTCTGTTTCCATTGCCAAAGCATTCAGGGGATCATTTGCAAGCTTCTGGCACCATTTTTGAGTGAATTGCCAAAAGTCAGATTTTTGCTGAAATTGTGACCCCGGGGATTAGGGATTTTTTCAAAAAAATATTTTCTGCCGGTTAAGCTTTTGAGGGCTGATTTCTTGTCCTGTGATAAAAAGCCTTCTGTTTCCATTGCCAAAGCTTTCAGGGGATCATTTGCAAGCTTCTGGCACCATTTTTGAGTGAATTGCCAAAAGTCAGATTTTTGCGGAAATTGTGACCCCGGGGCTTAGGGATTTTTTCAAAAAAATATTTTCTGCCAGTTACGTTTTTGAGGGCTGATTTCTTGTCCTGTGATAAAAAGCCTTCTGTTTCGAGTGCCAAACCTTTCAGGGGAGCATTTTTAAGCTCTTGGAACCATTTTTGAGTGAATTGCCAAAAGTCAGATTTTTGCTGAAATTGTGACCCCGGGGCTTAAGGATTTTTTCAAAAAAATATTTTCTGCCGGTTACGTTTTTGAGGGCTGATTTCTTGTCCTGTGATAAAAAGCCTTCTGTTTCCATCGCCAAAGCTTTCTGGGGATCATTTGCAAGCTTCTGGCACCATTTTTGAGTGAATTGCCAAAAGTCAGATTTTTGCTGAAATTGTGACCCCGGGGCTTAGGGATTTTTTCAAAAAAATATTTTCTGCCGGTTAAGTTTTTGAGGGCTGATTTCTTGTCCTGTGATAAAAAGCCTTCTGTTTCCATCGCCACAGCTTTCAGGGGATCATTTGCAAGCTTCTGGCACCATTTTTGAGTGAATTGCCAAAAGTCAGATTTTTGCTGAAATTGTGACCCCGGGGCTTAGGGATTTTTTCCAAAAAATATTTTCTGCCGGTTACGTTTTTGAGGGCTGATTTCTTGTCCTGTGATAAAAAGCCTTCTGTTTCCATCGCCACAGCTTTCAGGGGATCATTTGCAAGCTTCTGCCACAATTTTTGAGTGAATTGCCAAAAGTCAGATTAGGGCTTAGGGATCATTTGCAAGCTTCTGGCACCATTTTTGAGTGAATTGCCAAAAGTCAGATTTTTGCTGAAATTGTGACCCCGGGGCTTAGGGATTTTTTCAAAAAAACATTTTCTGCCGGTTAAGTTTTTGAGGGCTGATTTCTTGTCCTGTGATAAAAAGCCTTCTGTTTCCATTGCCAAAGCATTCAGGGGATCATTTGCAAGCTTCTGGCACCATTTTTGAGTGAATTGCCAAAAGTCAGATTTTGGCTGAAATTGTGACCCCGGGGCTTAGGGATTTTTTCAAAAAAACATTTTCGGCCGGTTAAGTTTTTGAGGGCTGATTTCTTGTCCTGTGATAAAAAGCCTTCTGTTTCCATTGCCAAAGCTTTCAGGGGATCATTTGCAAGCTTCTGGCACCATTTTTGAGTGAAATGCCAAAAGTCAGATTTTTGCTGAAATTGTGACCCCGGGGCTTAGGGATTTTTTCAAAAAAATATTTTCTGCCGGTTACGTTTTTGAGGGCTGATTTCTTGTCCTGTGATAAAAAGCCTTCTGTTTCCATCGCCAAAGCTTTCAGGGGATCATTTGCAAGCTTCTGGCACCATTTTTGAGTGAATTGCCAAAAGTCAGATTTTTGCTGAAATTGTGACCCCGGGGCTTAGGGATTTTTTCAAAAAAATATTTTCTGCCGGTTACGTTTTTGAGGGCTGATTTCTTGTCCTGTGATAAAAAGCCTTCTGTTTCCATCGCCAAAGCTTTCTGGGGATCATTTGCAAGCTTCTGGCACCATTTTTGAGTGAATTGCCAAAAGTCAGATTTTTGCTGAAATTGTGACCCCGGGGCTTAAGGATTTTTTCAAAAAAATATTTTCTGCCGGTTACGTTTTTGAGGGCTGATTTCTTGTCCTGTGATAAAAAGCCTTCTGTTTCGAGTGCCAAACCTTTCAGGGGAGCATTTTTAAGCTCTTGGAACCATTTTTGAGTGAATTGCCAAAAGTCAGATTTTTGCTGAAATTGTGACCCCGGGGCTTAAGGATTTTTTCAAAAAAATATTTTCTGCCGGTTACGTTTTTGAGGGCTGATTTCTTGTCCTGTGATAAAAAGCCTTCTGTTTCCATCGCCAAAGCTTTCAGGGCATCATTTTCAAGCATCTGGCACCATTTTTGTTTTTTTTTTATAATGATTTTTATTACATTTTTCCAAATTACAGAGAAAACAGAAGAAAAAGTAGAATAGAAGGAAAAAAAAGAAAAAAGAACAGAAAATCACATCCATTTCAACAGCTTATTTCAGATTTCCATTGGACTTCCCCACATCTCCCGCATAATGCATTCTTGATAATAAAGTCATCAGCAAATTATACCCTTATTTCGTGTGTTTCTTTATATTTTCAGTTGCAATTTAAGTTTAAATCTCTTATTCTCCATTTACTCTAAAAATATAACATGATATCATTTTTACCCATTTAAACTTTGATTCTTTCACAAATGTTAGCAATTTCATAAATAATTAAATTTCATTGCTGGGGCTAACGTTCCAAATCATACGACGTCTTATGTTTCATACAACTTATAATGCTTTTGCAAATAGTCTTTAAATTTTTTCCAGTCCTCCTCCATTGCCTCTTCTCCCAGGTCTCGGATTCTTGCAGTCATCTCGGCCAGTTCCATGTAGTTCATCAATTGCGTCTGCCACTCCTCCAGTGTGGGCAAATCTTGGGTCTTCCAATGCTTGGCGATAAGAATTCTTGCTGCAGTTGTCGCATACAGAAAAAAAGTTCTGTCCTTTTTTGACACCTTCTGGCCGACAATGCCCAGAAGGAAGGCCTCTGGTTTCTTGGGAAAGGTGTACTTAAACACCTTTTTTAACTCGTTATAGATCATTTCCCAAAAGGCCTTCAATCTTGGACAAGTCCACCAGAGGTGAAAGAATGTCCCTTCAGCCTCCTTACATTTCCAACATTTATTATCAGACAAATGGTATATCTTAGCGAGCTTAACTGGGGTCATGTACCACCTGTATACCATTTTCATAATGTTTTCTTTCAAGGCATTACATGCCGTAAACTTCATACCGGTGGTCCATAACCTTTCCCAGTCCTCAGACATAATATTGTAACCAATGTCTTGAGCCCATTTTATCATGGCTGATTTAACTGTCTCATCCTGAGTGTTCCATTTAAGCAGCAAGTTGTACATTCTCGATATTACCTTAGTCTTTGGTTCTAGCAACTCTGTCTCAAGTTTCGATTTTTCCACCTGGAATCCTATTTTTTTATCTAGCTTAAAAACCTCATTAATTTGGGCATAATGTAGCCAATTTTGCACCTTATCCTTTAATTTTTCAAAGCTCTGCAACCTCCAATTACCTCCAATGTTTTCTATTATTTCCCAATATTTCGGCCAATATGCCTCCATATTGGATGTTTTCCGAGCTTTGGCCTCTATTGGTGAAATCCACCTCGGGGTTTTACTTTCCAATAAGTCTTTGTATTTTTTCCAGACCATAAATATTGGTTTTCTGACAATATGGTTTTTAAACATTCCATGTGTTTTCCCCTTGTCATACCACAAATACGCATGCCAACCTAACGAATTGTTAAAGCCTTCCAGATCTAGGACATCAGTGTTTTCCAATAAAATCCAATCTTTCATCCAGCAGAAGGCCGCAGCTTCATAGTATAACCTTAAGTCCGGCAGGGCAAACCCCCCTCTCTCCTTTGCATCAGTTAGTATTTTAAACTTTATTCGGGGCTTTTTGCCCTGCCAGACAAATTTAGAGATGTCCTTCTGCCACTTTCCAAAACAATCCACTCTGTCCACAATCTGCAAGGCCTGAAACAAAAACAACATTTTTGGCAAAACGTTCATTTTTATAGCTACGATTCGGCCTAACAAGGATAGTTTCAATCTTGACCAAATTTCTAGATCTTTTTTAACTTCTGACCAACATTTTTCATAATTATCTTTAAATAAATTCAAATTCTTGGAGGACAGATTGACCCCCAGGTATTTCACTTTTTTAACAATGTTTAGTTCTGTTTCCTTCTGAAACCCCTCTGTTTCAGTAACCGTCAAGTTTTTCCCTAACACCTTAGTTTTTTGTTTGTTCAGCTTAAAACCCGCCACCCGACCAAATTTCTGAATCAATTCCAAAACTCTTTTTGTACTGGGTTCTGGCTCCTGTAATGTTAAAACCAAGTCATCTGCAAATGCTTTCAGTTTATATTGTTTCGCTCCGACCCGTATTCCTTGTACCTGCCGATCCTCCCTTATCATATTCAGCAAAACCTCCAGGACTGAAATAAACAACAGAGGGGATAGGGGGCACCCCTGGCGTGTTCCTTTTTCAATATGAAGTTCTTCTGTCACCACATTGTTCACTATCAACTTAGCTTTTTGTTCTGAATAGATTGCCTCTATTCCATTCTCAAACCCCTTTCCCACTCCCATCCCTTCCAAGTTTTTCTTCATAAATTTCCAAGAGATGTTGTCAAAGGCCTTCTCCGCGTCAATAAAAATTAACACTGCTTTGGTGTTAATATTTGTTTGTAAAAGTTCCAGAATATCGATAATGTTCCTGGTATTATCATACAAATGTCTACCTGGGAGAAAGCCTGCTTGGTCCTTATGGATTACTTCATTTAGTACTTTTTTAAATCTGTTAGCCAAAACATCGGCAAATATTTTGTAATCCACGTTTAGGAGTGAGATGGGGCGGTAGTTCTTAAGTTGAGTCTTTTCAGTTTCCACTTTAGGTATCAGTGTGATGAATGCTTCTTTCCACGTATCCGGTGCCCTCCCTCCCCCCATAATCTGGTTGCAAACCTCCATTAATGGTTGTATCAAATAGTCTTTTAAAATCTTGTAGTACTTGGAGGTGAGTCCATCAGGGCCCGGAGATTTGCCTAGTTGCATATTCTGAATGGCATCCTCGATTTCCTGTTGTGTTATTTTACAATTCAAGATTGATCTCTTCTCTTGAGATAATTTTGGTAGGCCGTTATCTTTCAAGAATTGTTCTATCTCAGTTGCTTCCTCGGATTCTTGTGTGTACAGTTTTTTAAAGTATTTCTGGAAACACCTTCTAATTTCTCCCGGTTTCTGGATGTTTTTCCCTTCAACTTCTAAGTTGGTGACATAATTTAATTTTTGTCTCTTTTTCAACTGCCAAGCGAGCAGTTTCCCACATTTGTTCGCAGATTCAAAAGATCTTTGTTTCATTTGTTTGATTTTCCATTCCACTTCTTGGTTAATCAATTTCGCATATTGTGACTGGTGAAATTTGATTTCTCTTAAAGTCTCTTTTGATTTTGGATTCACTCTTAATTTTTTCTCTCCATCACTTATCTTCTCCAATATCTTGTCTTTTTTACTATTCCAAAGTTTTTTCTTGATTGTATTCTGTTGTATCAGAAACCCTCTCATAACAGCTTTGCTTGCGTCCCAGATAATTCTTTTTTCCACCGAGGTATTCAGGTTAATTTCAAAATAATCCTTTAAAGTTTTTTGGGCCTTCTTTACGATCTCTTGATCTCTTAACAGGTTGTCATTCATTTTCCATCTGAAGGAGTCGGCAGTAGTAAATCTCATTTCCATTTTCAAAGTGTTATGGTCGGAGCAAGTCTTTGGGCAGATTTCTATTTTTGTAGTCTTAGGTGCCAGCCCTCTAGTTGCCCAGATTTGGTCGATTCTTGTCCATGACAGGTGGGCCTCAGAAAAGAAAGTTCCTTCTTTACCTAGGGGGTTTCTCGTCCTCCATAGATCAATTAGGTCCATATTGTCAGTTAGTTCAAAGAAAGTTTTTGGTAGTCTTCCATCTTTAGTCAGATTCTGGTTCTGTGACTTATCCATCAAAGTAGAGACGACCCCATTCATGTCTCCCATCATAATGATGTTGGAATAGTCCAGATAGTCCAGTAGTGTCTCATGCAGCTTCTTATAAAATTCTGATTTCCCCTCATTTGGTGCATAAATTCCTAATATCAAAACTTTTTCTCCTTGGGTCGAAATTTCAATAGCCAGGATTCTTCCTTGTTCATCTTTAAACAAAAATTTTGGTGATAGATTCTCTTTGGCGTAAATCACCACGCCTCTCTTCTTAACTCTGTCTGATGAAATAAATTCTTGGCCTAATCTTTTATTTGTTAACACCTTCCTGTGTAGCCTGGTCACATGGGTTTCTTGCAAACAAATTATATCCAAATTCTCTTTCTTTAGGATATGGAAGATCCTTTTGCGTTTTTCTGGGGAATTCGCGCCGTTAATGTTCCAACTATACAGCTGCAGAGACATCCTGTGTCAATCTGTTGTTACTCTTGTTGGGTGTCTTCTTTTTTGTCCAAATCCGAGGGTGGTAACTCTTTTCCTAACTCTGGTGGTGGCCAAATAGCTGCCGCTCCTTTCTGCAAGTCTTCTCCGTGGTCGTGTAGGAACTTCTGGCTATCCTCTTTCGTTTTGATTTTTATCTTCTTTCCTTTGTATTTGAATGAGAGACCTTGTGGGAACTCCCACCTGTAAGGTATTCCGTTACCTCTCAAAAGTCCAGCTAGGTCAGTGTAGTTAGATCTTAGATCCAGTAATTGTTTAGGAATATCCTTGTAAATTTGTGCTCTTCTGTCCTGGATCACAAGTGCTTTGTTAAAATGTAGGTCAAGTATCTTGTCTCTCTCCTGCTTAGTCCTTAAAATAATCAAACAGTCTCTAGGTCTGTCCTTCCCGGCAGCCCTTCCCAATCTGAATGCAGTTGTTATTTTGAAGTCTATATCTTCGTTTATACCCCAGAATTTAGAAAATTCTGCTGTTAAAAAGCCAATCAAGTCTTCTTTCTCAATCTCTGGGATAGAGCGTAATCTCAAATTATTTTCCCTGTTTCGCAGTTCCACCAAAGACAGATAGGCCTGCTGGTCAGTAATATGTTTATGGAGCGGCCTTACCTCTCCTTTCAATTCCTCCACTTCTTTAGTTACTGCTTCTACTTTTTCATTCGCAGCCTCGGCCAATTTTCGATTTTCGGATATAACGTCCTTTAGGTTTCCAATATCTTGTGAATGCTTAGCCACCTGTTCAGAGAGTTTGGTAATTGAGGATGTGGCTAAGTCAATTTTTGCAGTTTGGTCATCCACTTTTTTGTTCAAAATTGCAAATTGTTGTAGCATTTCCTCTAGGAGAATGTTGGATCCCCCAGCTGCCATATCTTCACTTGTTAATTGTTCTGATTCTTCAGCTGGGGTTGTTGGTAATGGTACAGCCTGTAGAACCGCAGGGACTGAAGATCTGCGGGCCTGGGAAACCAAAGTTGTTTGTACCAATTTGCCTTTCCCTGCTTTCGACGCAGCTCTTGTTTTTGGTTTACCACTCATTCCACACTCATTCCACACCTGTCTTTGGATTCAAGGTCAAGCTGTCAAAAGTTCCATGGGAAAGACAGACCTCAGAGTGAGTAACCAGACCACAGAGAGACAAAACAAAGTCAGTTCTCAGGAAATTGTAAATCCCAAACTCCACAAGGGGGAGTGCTGTTCAGTTCATGAAAGAAGAAACAAAGTTTCAGTCGCCATTAAAGTTCCTACAATTAGTTAAATTAATCAGTGTCTTTAGAGAAGATCTTTTCCCTCTGGCAGAGCCCTCTCAATTTTGCCACAATAGTTTCTTAAAAGGTGCAAAATACAGTTACTTAATTGTATCCACCGGTAATGCCTCTAAGTGTCTGTTTCAGCTTTGTAAGTGTATCCGCAACACAACTTTTTGCCCGCTGCAAGTCCGGGACTAGGGATTTTCAAGTCTTTAAAGTTTTTTAAAAAAGTTTTAGCGGAGAAGAAACCCCAAGCAGAATAGACACGATCACAGGAAAATAAGGATAACTTGCCTTTCCCTTCAGTTTCCAAACTTCTCCAGACGTATGCTGTCTCTCATTTAAAAACCCTTTTGTACTGCTTCCAGCTTGTCAATTCCTTTGCCTTTGATCATCAAGCACCTCCGGGAGACGGACTTCCTTTTTCTCGTCTCCCGCTTTCAGCCGAATTTACAATTTGTAATCCAATCTCAAATAAATCCTACTCACGAGTAGTTGATTTGTAATCCAATGTGAAGGAAGAAAGGTCGGCGCTCATCGGTAACAGCCGCGCGGCTTCACTCCCGCAGAAAGAGCGATGAATCCACAGCACCGCTTCCCCTCCGCGCTTCCGGAGCCCCTTACGGGGTCCCTTCTTCGTTTTGGGGGTCGCTCTCGGTGCCCGCCGGATCCCACGGCCACGAGCTCGCTCTGCTCGTGGTTTAACTTAATGGGTCGTCGCTTCGCCGTAGCGAACAACCCTTTTCTGCGGAGCCCCTCTTTGCTGCGCAAAGAGGACCGCCATTACTCGTTTCGCGCCGCCTCCGGAAGTCATCTGGCACCATTTTTGAGTGAATTGCCAAAAGTCAGATTTTTGCTGAAATTGTGACCCCGGGGCTTAGGGATTTTTTCAAAAAAATATTTTCTGCCGGTTACGTTTTTGAGGGCTGATTTCTTGTCCTGTGATAAAAAGCCTTCTGTTTCCATCGCCACAGCTTTCAGGGGATCATTTGCAAGCTTCTGGCACCATTTTTGAGTGAATTGCCAAAAGTCAGATTTTTGCTGAAATTGTGACCCCGGGGCTTAGGGATTTTTTCAAAAAAATATTTTCTGCCGGTTACGTTTTTGAGGGCTGATTTCTTGTCCTGTGATAAAAAGCCTTCTGTTTCCATTGCCAAAGCATTCAGGGGATCATTTGCAAGCTTCTGGCACCATTTTTGAGTGAATTGCCAAAAGTCAGATTTTTGCTGAAATTGTGACCCCGGGGCTTAGGGATTTTTTCAAAAAAATATTTTCTGCCGGTTACGTTTTTGAGGGCTGATTTCTTGTCCTGTGATAAAAAGCCTTCTGTTTCCATGGCCAAAGCTTTCAGGGGATCATTTGCAAGCTTCTGGCACCATTTTTGAGTGAATTGCCAAAAGTCAGATTTTTGCTGAAATTGTGACCCCGGGGCTTAGGGATTTTTTCAAAAAAATATTTTCTGCCGGTTACGTTTTTGAGGGCTGATTTCTCGTCCTGTGATAAAAAGCCTTCTGTTTCCATCGCCAAAGCTTTCTGGGGATCATTTGCAAGCTTCTGGCACCATTTTTGAGTGAAATGCCAAAAGTCAGATTTTTGCTGAAATTGTGACCCCGGGGCTTAGGGATTTTTTCAAAAAAATATTTTCTGCCGGTTAAGTTTTTGAGGGCTGATTTCTTGTCCTGTGATAAAAAGCCTTCTGTTTCGAGTGCCAAACCTTTCAGGGGAGCATTTTTAAGCTCTTGGAACCATTTTTGAGTGAAATGCCAAAAGTCAGATTTTTGCTGAAATTCTGACCCCGGGGCTTAGGGATTTTTTCAAAAAAATATTTTCTGCCGGTTACGTTTTTGAGGGCTGATTTCTTGTCCTGTGATAAAAAGCCTTCTGTTTCCATCGCCAAAGCTTTCAGGGGATCATTTGCAAGCTTCTGGCACCATTTTTGAGTGAAATGCCAAAAGTCAGATTTTTGCTGAAATTGTGACCCCGGGGCTTAGGGATTTTTTCAGAAAAATATTTTCTGCCGGTTACGTTTTTGATGGCTGATTTCTTGTCCTGTGATAAAAAGCCTTCTGTTTCCATGGCCAAAGCTTTCAGGGGATCATTTGCAAGCTTCTGGCACCATTTTTGAGTGAATTGCCAAAAGTCAGATTTTTGCTGAAATTGTGACCCCGGGGCTTAGGGATTTTTTCAAAAAAATATTTTCTGCCGGTTACGTTTTTGAGGGCTGATTTCTTGTCCTGTGATAAAAAGCCTTCTGTTTCGAGTGCCAAACCTTTCAGGGGAGCATTTTTAAGCTCTTGGAACCATTTTTGAGTGAATTGCCAAAAGTCAGATTTTTGCTGAAATTGTGACCCCGGGGCTTAAGGATTTTTTCAAAAAAATATTTTCTGCCGGTTACGTTTTTGAGGGCTGATTTCTTGTCCTGTGATAAAAAGCCTTCTGTTTCCATCGCCAAAGCTTTCAGGGGATCATTTGCAAGCTTCTGCCACCATTTTTGAGTGAATTGCCAAAAGTCAGATTTTTGCTGAAATTGTGACCCCGGGGCTTAGGGATTTTTTCAAAAAAATATTTTCTGCCGGTTACGTTTTTGAGGGCTGATTTCTTGTCCTGTGATAAAAAGCCTTCTGTTTCCATCGCCACAGCTTTCAGGGGATCATTTGCAAGCTTCTGGCACCATTTTTGAGTGAATTGCCAAAAGTCAGATTTTTGCTGAAATTGTGACCCCGGGGCTTAGGGATTTTTTCAAAAAAATATTTTCTGCCGGTTACGTTTTTGAGGGCTGATTTCTTGTCCTGTGATAAAAAGCCTTCTGTTTCCATCGCCAAAGCTTTCAGGGGATCATTTGCAAGCTTCTGCCACCATTTTTGAGTGAATTGCCAAAAGTCAGATTAGGGCTTAGGGATCATTTGCAAGCTTCTGGCACCATTTTTGAGTGAATTGCCAAAAGTCAGATTTTTGCTGAAATTGTGACCCCGGGGCTTAGGGATTTTTTCAAAAAAACATTTTCTGCCGGTTAAGTTTTTGAGGGCTGATTTCTTGTCCTGTGATAAAAAGCCTTCTGTTTCCATTGCCAAAGCATTCAGGGGATCATTTGCAAGCTTCTGGCACCATTTTTGAGTGAATTGCCAAAAGTCAGATTTTTGCTGAAATTGTGACCCCGGGGCTTAGGGATTTTTTCAAAAAAGCATTTTCTGCCGGTTAAGTTTTTGAGGGCTGATTTCTTGTCCTGTGATAAAAAGCCTTCTGTTTCCATCGCCACAGCTTTCAGGGGATCATTTGCAAGCTTCTGGCACCATTTTTGAGTGAATTGCCAAAAGTCAGATTTTTGCTGAAATTGTGACCCCGGGGCTTAGGGATTTTTTCAAAAAAATATTTTCTGCCGGTTACGTTTTTGAGGGCTGATTTCTTGTCCTGTGATAAAAAGCCTTCTGTTTCCATGGCCAAAGCTTTCAGGGGATCATTTGCAAGCTTCTGGCACCATTTTTGAGTGAATTGCCAAAAGTCAGATTTTTGCTGAAATTGTGACCCCGGGGCTTAGGGATTTTTTCAAAAAAATATTTTATGCCGGTTACATTTTTGAGGGCTGATTTCTTGTGTGTGATAAAAAGCCTTCTGTTTCCATGGCCAAAGCTTTCAGGGGATCATTTGCAAGCTTCTGGCACCATTTTTGAGTGAATTGCCAAAAGTCAGATTTTTGCTGAAATTGTGACCCCGGGGCTTAGGGATTTTTTCAAAAAAATATTTTCTGCCGGTTACGTTTTTGAGGGCTGATTTCTTGTCCTGTGATAAAAAGCCTTCTGTTTCTATCGCCAAAGCTTTCTGGGGATCATTTGCAAGCTTCTGGCACCATTTTTGAGTGAATTGCCAAAAGTCAGATTTTTGCTGAAATTGTGACCCCGGGGCTTAGGGATTTTTTCAAAAAAATATTTTCTGCCGGTTAAGTTTTTGAGGGCTGATTTCTTGTCCTGTGATAAAAAGCCTTCTGTTTCCATCGCCACAGCTTTCAGGGGAT
Source organism: Podarcis vaucheri (assembly GCF_965113315.1). Classification (NCBI taxonomy): domain Eukaryota; kingdom Metazoa; phylum Chordata; class Lepidosauria; order Squamata; family Lacertidae; genus Podarcis; species Podarcis vaucheri. The sequence continues at coordinate 124,502 of NW_028118802.1, forward strand.
CATTTGCAAGCTTCTGGCACCATTTTTGAGTGAATTGCCAAAAGTCAGATTTTTGCTGAAATTGTGACCCCGGGGCTTAGGGATTTTTTCAAAAAAATATTTTCTGCCGGTTACGTTTTTGAGGGCTGATTTCTTGTCCTGTGATAAAAAGCCTTCTGTTTCCATCGCCAAAGCTTTCAGGGGATCATTTGCAAGCTTCTGCCACCATTTTTGAGTGAATTGCCAAAAGTCAGATTAGGGCTTAGGGATCATTTGCAAGCTTCTGGCACCATTTTTGAGTGAATTGCCAAAAGTCAGATTTTTGCTGAAATTGTGACCCCGGGGCTTAGGGATTTTTTCAAAAAAACATTTTCTGCCGGTTAAGTTTTTGAGGGCTGATTTCTTGTCCTGTGATAAAAAGCCTTCTGTTTCCATTGCCAAAGCATTCAGGGGATCATTTGCAAGCTTCTGGCACCATTTTTGAGTGAATTGCCAAAAGTCAGATTTTTGCTGAAATTGTGACCCCGGGGCTTAGGGATTTTTTCAAAAAAATATTTTCTGCCGGTTACGTTTTTGAGGGCTGATTTCTTGTCCTGTGATAAAAAGCCTTCTGTTTCCATCGCCAAAGCTTTCAGGGGATCATTTGCAAGCTTCTGGCACCATTTTTGAGTGAATTGCCAAAAGTCAGATTTTTGCTGAAATTGTGACCCCGGGGCTTAGGGATTTTTTCAAAAAAATATTTTCTGCCGGTTACGTTTTTGAGGGCTGATTTCTCGTCCTGTGATAAAAAGCCTTCTGTTTCCATCGCCAAAGCTTTCATGGGATCATTTGCAAGCTTCTGGCACCATTTTTGAGTGAAATACCAAAAGTCAGATTTTTGCTGAAATTGTGACCCCGGGGCTTAGGAATTTTTTCAAAAAAATATTTTCTGCCGGTTACGTTTTTGAGGGCTGATTTCTTGTCCTGTGATAAAAAGCCTTCTGTTTCCATGGCCAAAACTTTCAGGGGATCATTTGCAAGCTTCTGGCACCATTTCTGAGTGAATTGCCAAAAGTCAGATTTTTGCTGAAATTGTGACCCCGGGGCTCAAGGATTTTTTCAAAAAAATATTTTCTACCGGTTACGTTTTTGAGGGCTGATTTCTTGTCCTGTGATAAAAAGCCTTCTGTTTCCATCGCCAAAGCTTTCTGGGGATCATTTGCAAGCTTCTGGCACCATTTTTGAGTGAATTGCCAAAAGTCAGATTTTTGCTGAAATTGTGACCCCGGGGCTTAAGGATTTTTTCAAAAAAATATTTTCTGCCGGTTACGTTTTTGAGGGCTGATTTCTTGTCCTGTGATAAAAAGCCTTCTGTTTCGAGTGCCAAACCTTTCAGGGGAGCATTTTTAAGCTCTTGGAACCATTTTTGAGTGAATTGCCAAAAGTCAGATTTTTGCTGAAATTGTGACCCCGGGGCTTAGGGATTTTTTCAAAAAAATATTTTCTGCCGGTTAAGTTTTTGAGGGCTGATTTCTTGTCCTGTGATAAAAAGCCTTCTGTTTCCATCGCCACAGCTTTCAGGGGATCATTTGCAAGCTTCTGGCACCATTTTTGAGTGAATTGCCAAAAGTCAGATTTTTGCTGAAATTGTGACCCCGGGGCTTAGGGATTTTTTCAAAAAAATATTTTCTGCCGGTTACGTTTTTGAGGGCTGATTTCTTGTCCTGTGATAAAAAGCCTTCTGTTTCCATCGCCAAAGCTTTCAGGGGATCATTTGCAAGCTTCTGCCACCATTTTTGAGTGAATTGCCAATAGTCAGATTAGGGCTTAGGGATCATTTGCAAGCTTCTGGCACCATTTTTGAGTGAATTGCCAAAAGTCAGATTTTTGCTGAAATTGTGACCCCGGGGCTTAGGGATTTTTTCAAAAAAATATTTTATGCCGGTTACATTTTTGAGGGCTGATTTCTTGTCCTGTGATAAAAAGCCTTCTGTTTCCATCGCCAAAGCTTTCAGGGGATCATTTGCAAGCTTCTGGCACCATTTTTGAGTGAATTGCCAAAAGTCAGATTGTTGCTGAAATTGTGACCCCGGGGCTTAGGGATTTTTTCAAAAAAACATTTTCTGCCGGTTAAGTTATTGAGGGCTGATTTCTTGTCCTGTGATAAAAAGCCTTCTGTTTCCATTGCCAAAGCATTCAGGGGATCATTTGCAAGCTTCTGGCACCATTTTTGAGTGAATTGCCAAAAGTCAGATTTTTGCTGAAATTGTGACCCCGGGGCTTAGGGATTTTTTCAAAAAATTATTTTCTGCCGGTTACGTTTTTGAGGGCTGATTTCTTGTCCTGTGATAAAAAGCCTTCTGTTTCCATGGCCAAAGCTTTCAGGGGATCATTTGCAAGCTTCTGGCACCATTTTTGAGTGAATTGCCAAAAGTCAGATTTTTGCTGAAATTGTGACCCCGGGGCTTAGGGATTTTTTCAAAAAAATATTTTCTGCCGGTTAAGCTTTTGAGGGCTGATTTCTTGTCCTGTGATAAAAAGCCTTCTGTTTCCATTGCCAAAGCTTTCAGGGGATCATTTGCAAGCTTCTGGCACCATTTTTGAGTGAATTGCCAAAAGTCAGATTTTTGCTGAAATTGTGACCCCGGGGCTTAAGGATTTTTTCAAAAAAATATTTTCTGCCGGTTACGTTTTTGAGGGCTGATTTCTTGTCCTGTGATAAAAAGCCTTCTGTTTCGAGTGCCAAACCTTTCAGGGGAGCATTTTTAAGCTCTTGGAACCATTTTTGAGTGAATTGCCAAAAGTCAGATTTTTGCTGAAATTGTGACCCCGGGGCTTAAGGATTTTCTCAAAAAAATATTTTCTGCCGGTTAAGTTTTTGAGGGCTGATTTCTTCTCCTGTGATAAAAAGCCTTCTGTTTCCATCGCCACAGCTTTCAGGGGATCATTTGCAAGCTTCTGGCACCATTTTTGAGTGAACTGCCAAAAGTCAGATTTTTGCTGAAATTGTGACCCCGGGGCTTAGGGATTTTTTCAAAAAAATATTTTCTGCCGGTTACGTTTTTGAGGGCTGATTTCTTGTCCTGTGATAAAAAGCCTTCTGTTTCGAGTGCCAAACCTTTCAGGGGAGCACTTTTAAGCTCTTGGAACCATTTTTGAGTGAATTGCCAAAAGTCAGATTTTTGCTGAAATTGTGACCCCGGGGCTTAAGGATTTTTTCAAAAAAATATTTTCTGCCGGTTACGTTTTTGAGGGCTGATTTCTTGTCCTGTGATAAAAAGCCTTCTGTTTCCATCGCCACAGCTTTCAGGGGATCATTTGCAAGCTTCTGGCACCATTTTTGAGTGAATTGCCAAAAGTCAGATTTTTGCTGAAATTGTGACCCCGGGGCTTAGGGATTTTTTCAAAAAAATATTTTCTGCCGGTTACGTTTTTGAGGGCTGATTTCTTGTCCTGTGATAAAAAGCCTTCTGTTTCCATGGCCAAAGCTTTCAGGGGATCATTTGCAAGCTTCTGGCACCATTTTTGAGTGAATTGCCAAAAGTCAGATTTTTGCTGAAATTGTGACCCCGGGGCTTAGGGATTTTTTCAAAAAAATATTTTCTGCCGGTTACGTTTTTGAGGGCTGATTTCTTGTCCTGTGATAAAAAGCCTTCTGTTTCCATCGCCACAGCTTTCAGGGGATCATTTGCAAGCTTCTGGCACCATTTTTGAGTGAATTGCCAAAAGTCAGATTTTTGCTGAAATTGTGACCCCGGGGCTTAGGGATTTTTTCAAAAAAATATTTTCTGCCGGTTACGTTTTTGAGGGCTGATTTCTTGTCCTGTGATAAAAAGCCTTCTGTTTCCATCTCCAAAGCTTTCAGGGGATCATTTGCAAGCTTCTGCCACCATTTTTGAGTGAATTGCCAAAAGTCAGATTAGGGCTTAGGGATCATTTGCAAGCTTCTGGCACCATTTTTGAGTGAATTGCCAAAAGTCAGATTTTTGCTGAAATTGTGACCCCGGGGCTTAGGGATTTTTTCAAAAAAACATTTTCTGCCGGTTAAGTTTTTGAGGGCTGATTTCTTGTCCTGTGATAAAAAGCCTTCTGTTTCCATCGCCACAGCTTTCAGGGGATCATTTGAAAGCTTCTGGCACCATTTTTGAGTGAATTGCCAAAAGTCAGATATTTGCTGAAATTGTGACCCCGGGGCTTAGGGATTTTTTCAAAAAAATATTTTCTGCCGGTTACGTTTTTGAGGGCTGATTTCTTGTCCTGTGATAAAAAGCCTTCTGTTTCCATCTCCAAAGCTTTCAGGGGATCATTTGCAAGCTTCTGCCACCATTTTTGAGTGAATTGCCAAAAGTCAGATTAGGGCTTAGGGATCATTTGCAAGCTTCTGGCACCATTTTTGAGTGAATTGCCAAAAGTCAGATTTTTGCTGAAATTGTGACCCCGGGGCTTAGGGATTTTTTCAAAAAAATATTTTATGCCGGTTACATTTTTGAGGGCTGATTTCTTGTCCTGTGATAAAAAGCCTTCTGTTTCCATCGCCAAAGCTTTCAGGGGATCATTTGCAAGCTTCTGGCACCATTTTTGAGTGAATTGCCAAAAGTCAGATTTTTGCTGAAATTGTGACCCCGGGGCTTAGGGATTTTTTCAAAAAAATATTTTCTGCCGGTAAAGTTTTTGAGGGCTGATTTCTTGTCCTGTGATAAAAAGCCTTCTGTTTCCATCGCCAAAGCTTTCAGGGGATCATTTGCAAGCTTCTGGCACCATTTTTGAGTGAATTGCCAAAAGTCAGATTTTTGCTGAAATTGTGACCCCGGGGCTTAGGGATTTTTTCAAAAAAATATTTTCTGCCGGTTAAGTTTTTGAGGGCTGATTTCTTGTCCTGTGAAAAAAAGCCTCCTGTTTCCATCGTCAAAGCTTTCAGAGTATCATTTGCAAGCTTATGGCACCATTTTTGAGTGAATTGCCAAAAGTCAGATTTTTGCTGAAATTGTGACCCCGGGGCTTAGGGATTTTATCAAAAAAATATTTTATGCCGGTTACGTTTTTGAGGGCTGATTTCTTGTCCTGTGATAAAAAGCCTTCTGTTTCCATCGCCAAAGCTTTCAGGGGATCATTTGCAAGCTTCTGGCACCATTTTTGAGTGAATTGCCAAAAGTCAGATTTTTGCTGAAATTGTGACCCCGGGGCTTAGGGATTTTTTCAAAAAAATATTTTCTGCCGGTTACGTTTTTGAGGGCTGATTTCTTGTCCTGTGATAAAAAGCCTTCTGTTTCCATCGCCAAAGCTTTCTGGGGATCATTTGCAAGCTTCTGGCACCATTTTTGAGTGAATTGCCAAAAGTCAGATTTTTGCTGAAATTGTGACCCCGGGGCTTAAGGATTTTTTCAAAAAAATATTTTCTGCCGGTTACGTTTTTGAGGGCTGATTTCTTGTCCTGTGATAAAAAGCCTTCTGTTTCGAGTGCCAAACCTTTCAGGGGAGCATTTTTAAGTTCTTGGAACCATTTTTGAGTGAATTGCCAAAAGTCAGATTTTTGCTGAAATTGTGACCCCGGGGCTTAGGGATTTTTTCAAAAAAATATTTTCTGCCGGTTAAGTTTTTGAGGGCTGATTTCTTGTCCTGTGATAAAAAGCCTTCTGTTTCCATCGCCACAGCTTTCAGGGGATCATTTGCAAGCTTCTGGCACCATTTTTGAGTGAATTGCCAAAAGTCAGATTTTTGCTGAAATTGTGACCCCAGGGCTTAGGGATTTTTTCAAAAAAATATTTTCTGCCGGTTACGTTTTTGAGGGCTGATTTCTTGTCCTGTGATAAAAAGCCTTCTGTTTCCATCGCCAAAGCTTTCAGGGGATCATTTGCAAGCTTCTGCCACCATTTTTGAGTGAATTGCCAATAGTCAGATTAGGGCTTAGGGATCATTTGCAAGCTTCTGGCACCATTTTTGAGTGAATTGCCAAAAGTCAGAATTTTGCTGAAATTGTGACCCCGGAGCTTAGGGATTTTTTCAAAAAAATATTTTATGCCGGTTACATTTTTGAGGGCTGATTTCTTGTCCTGTGATAAAAAGCCTTCTGTTTCCATCGCCAAAGCTTTCAGGGGATCATTTGCAAGCTTCTGGCACCATTTTTGAGTGAATTGCCAAAAGTCAGATTGTTGCTGAAATTGTGACCCCGGGGCTTAGGGATTTTTTCAAACAAATATTTTCTGCCGGTTAAGCTTTTGAGGGCTGATTTCTTGTCCTGTGATAAAAAGCCTTCTGTTTCCATTGCCAAAGCTTTCAGGGGATCATTTGCAAGCTTCTGGCACCATTTTTGAGTGAATTGCCAAAAGTCAGATTTTTGCGGAAATTGTGACCCCGGGGCTTAGGGATTTTTTCAAAAAAATATTTTCTGCCGGTTACGTTTTTGAGGGCTGATTTCTTGTCCTGTGATAAAAAGCCTTCTGTTCCGAGTGCAAAACCTTTCAGGGGAGCATTTTTAAGCTCTTGGCACCATTTTTGAGTGAATTGCCAAAAGTCAGATTTTTGCTGAAATTGTGACCCCGGGGCTCAAGGATTTTTTCAAAAAAATATTTTCTACCGGTTACGTTTTTGAGGGCTGATTTCTTGTCCTGTGATAAAAAGCCTTCTGTTTCCATCGCCAAAGCTTTCAGGGGATCATTTGCAAGCTTCTGGCACCATTTTTGAGTGAATTGCCAAAAGTCAGATTTTTGCTGAAATTGTGACCCCGGGGCTTAAGGATTTTTTCAAAAAAATATTTTCTGCCGGTTACGTTTTTGAGGGCTGATTTCTTGTCCTGTGATAAAAAGCCTTCTGTTTCGAGTGCCAAACCTTTCAGGGGAGCATTTTTAAGCTCTTGGAACCATTTTTGAGTGAATTGCCAAAAGTCAGATTTTTGCTGAAATTGTGACCCCGGGGCTTAGGGATTTTTTCAAAAAAATATTTTCTGCCGGTTAAGTTTTTGAGGGCTGATTTCTTGTCCTGTGATAAAAAGCCTTCTGTTTCCATCGCCACAGCTTTCAGGGGATCATTTGCAAGCTTCTGGCACCATTTTTGAGTGAATTGCCAAAAGTCAGATTTTTGCTGAAATTGTGACCCCGGGGCTCAGGGATTTTTTCAAAAAAATATTTTCTGCCGGTTACGTTTTTGAGGGCTGATTTCTTGTCCTGTGATAAAAAGCCTTCTGTTTCCATCGCCAAAGCTTTCAGGGGATCATTTGCAAGCTTCTGCCACCATTTTTGAGTGAATTGCCAATAGTCAGATTAGGGCTTAGGGATCATTTGCAAGCTTCTGGCACCATTTTTGAGTGAATTGCCAAAAGTCAGATTTTTGCTGAAATTGTGACCCCGGGGCTTAGGGATTTTTTCAAAAAAATATTTTATGCCGGTTATATTTTTGAGGGCTGATTTCTTGTCCTGTGATAAAAAGCCTTCTGTTTCCATCGCCAAAGCTTTCAGGGGATCATTTGCAAGCTCCTGGCACCATTTTTGAGTGAATTGCCAAAAGTCAGATTGTTGCTGAAATTGTGACCCCGGGGCTTAGGGATTTTTTCAAAAAAACATTTTCTGCCGGTTAAGTTTTTGAGGGCTGATTTCTTGTCCTGTGATAAAAAGCCTTCTGTTTCCATTGCCAAAGCATTCAGGGGATCATTTGCAAGCTTCTGGCACCATTTTTGAGTGAATTGCCAAAAGTCAGATTTTTGCTGAAATTGTGACCCCGGGGCTTAGGGATTTTTTCAAAAAAATATTTTCTGCCGGTTACGTTTTTGAGGGCTGATTTCTTGTCCTGTGATAAAAAGCCTTCTGTTTCCATGGCCAAAGCTTTCAGGGGATCATTTGCAAGCTTCTGGCACCATTTTTGAGTGAATTGCCAAAAGTCAGATTTTTGCGGAAATTGTGACCCCGGGGCTTAGGGATTTTTTCAAAAAAATATTTTCTGCCGGTTACGTTTTTGAGGGCTGATTTCTTGTCCTGTGATAAAAAGCCTTCTGTTTCGAGTGCCAAACCTTTCAGGGGAGCATTTTTAAGCTCTTGGAACCATTTTTGAGTGAATTGCCAAAAGTCAGATTTTTGCTGAAATTGTGACCCCGGGGCTTAAGGATTTTTTCAAAAAAATATTTTCTGCCGGTTACGTTTTTGAGGGCTGATTTCTTGTCCTGTGATAAAAAGCCTTCTGTTTCCATCGCCAAAGCTTTCAGGGGATCATTTGCAAGCTTCTGGCACCATTTTTGAGTGAATTGCCAAAAGTCAGATTTTTGCTGAAATTGTGACCCCGGGGCTTAAGGATTTTTTCAAAAAAATATTTTCTGCCGGTTACGTTTTTGAGGGCTGATTTCTTGTCCTGTGATAAAAAGCCTTCTGTTTCGAGTGCCAAACCTTTCAGGGGAGCATTTTTAAGCTCTTGGAACCATTTTTGAGTGAATTGCCAAAAGTCAGATTTTTGCTGAAATTGTGACCCCGGGGCTTAAGGATTTTCTCAAAAAAATATTTTCTGCCGGTTAAGTTTTTGAGGGCTGATTTCTTCTCCTGTGATAAAAAGCCTTCTGTTTCCATCGCCACAGCTTTCAGGGGCTCATTTGCAAGCTTCTGGCACCATTTTTGAGTGAATTGCCAAAAGTCAGATATTTGCTGAAATTGTGACCCCGGGGCTTAGGGATTTTTTCAAAAAAATATTTTCTGCCGGTTACGTTTTTGAGGGCTGATTTCTTGTCCTGTGATAAAAAGCCTTCTGTTTCCATCGCCAAAGATTTCAGGGGATCATTTGCAAGCTTCTGCCACCATTTTTGAGTGAATTGCCAAAAGTCAGATTAGGGCTTAGGGATCATTTGCAAGCTTCTGGCACCATTTTTGAGTGAATTGCCAAAAGTCAGATTTTTGCTGAAATTGTGACCCCGGGGCTTAGGGATATTTCAAAAAAATATTTTCTGCCGGTTAAGTTTTTGAGGGCTGATTTCTTGTCCTGTGATAAAAAGCCTTCTTTTTTCATCGCCAAAGCTTTCAGGGGATAATTTGCAAGCTTCTGGCACCATTTTTGAGTGAATTGCCAAAAGTCAGATTTTTGCTGAAATTATGACCCCGGGGCTTAGGGATTTTTTCAAAAAAATATTTTCTGCCGGTTACGTTTTTGAGGGCTGATTTCTTGTCCTGTGATAAAAAGCCTTCTGTTTCCATCGCCAAAGCTTTCAGGGGATCATTTGTAAGCTTCTGGCACCATTTTTGAGTGAATTGCCAAAAGTCAGATTTTTGCTGAAATTGTGACCCCGGGGCTTAGGGATTTTTTCAAAAAAATATTTTCTGCCGGTAAAGTTTTTGAGGGCTGATTTCTTGTCCTGTGATAAAAAGCCTTCTGTTTCCATCGCCAAAGCTTTCAGGGGATCATTTGCAAGCTTCTGGCACCATTTTTGAGTGAATTGCCAAAAGTCAGATTTTTGCTGAAATTGTGACCCCGGGGCTTAGGGATATTTCAAAAAAATATTTTCTGCCGGTTACGTTTTTGAGGGCTGATTTCTTGTCCTGTGATAAAAAGCCTTCTGTTTCCATCGCCAAAGCTTTCAGGGGATCATTTGCACGCTTCTGGCACCATTTTTGAGTGAATTGCCAAAAGTCAGATTTTTGCTGAAATTGTGACCCCGGGGCTTACGGATTTTTTCAAAAAAATATTTTCTGCCGGCTACGTTTTTGAGGGCTGATTTCTTGTCCTGTGATAAAAAGCCTTCTGTTTCCATTGCCAAAGCTTTCAGGGGATCATTTGCAAGCTTCTGGCACCATTTTTGAGTGAATTGCCAAAAGTCAGATTTTTGCGGAAATTGTGACCCCGGGGCTTAGGGATTTTTTCAAAAAAATATTTTCTGCCGGTTACGTTTTTGAGGGCTGATTTCTTGTCCTGTGATAAAAAGCCTTCTGTTTCGAGTGCCAAACCTTTCAGGGGAGCATTTTTAAGCTCTTGGAACCATTTTTGAGTGAATTGCCAAAAGTCAGATTTTTGCTGAAATTGTGACCCCGGGGCTTAAGGATTTTTTCAAAAAAATATTTTCTACCGGTTACGTTTTTGAGGGCTGATTTCTTGTCCTGTGATAAAAAGCCTTCTGTTTCCATCGCCAAAGCTTTCAGGGGATCATTTGCAAGCTTCTGGCACCATTTTTGAGTGAATTGCCAAAAGTCAGATTTTTGCTGAAATTGTGACCCCGGGGCTTAGGGATTTTTTCAAAAAAATATTTTCTGCCGGTTACGTTTTTGAGGGCTGATTTCTTGTCCTGTGATAAAAAGCCTTCTGTTTCCATCGCCAAAGCTTTCTGGGGATCATTTGCAAGCTTCTGGCACCATTTTTGAGTGAATTGCCAAAAGTCAGATTTTTGCTGAAATTGTGACCCCGGGGCTTAAGGATTTTTTCAAAAAAATATTTTCTGCCGGTTACGTTTTTGAGGGCTGATTTCTTGTCCTGTGATAAAAAGCCTTCTGTTTCGAGTGCCAAACCTTTCAGGGGAGCATTTTTAAGCTCTTGGAACCATTTTTGAGTGAATTGCCAAAAGTCAGATTTTTGCTGAAATTGTGACCCCGGGGCTTAAGGATTTTTTCAAAAAAATATTTTCTGCCGGTTACGTTTTTGAGGGCTGATTTCTTGTCCTGTGATAAAAAGCCTTCTCTTTCCATCGCCAAAGCTTTCAGGGGATCATTTTCAAGCTTCTGGCACCATTTTTGAGTGAATTGCCAAAAGTCAGATTTTTGCTGAAATTGTGACCCCGGGGCTTAGGGATTTTTTCAAAAAAATATTTTCTGCCGGTTACGTTTTTGAGGGCTGATTTCTTGTCCTCTGATAAAAAGCCTTCTGTTTCCATCGCCAAAGCTTTCTGGGGATCATTTGCAAGCTTCTGGCACCATTTTTGAGTGAATTGCCAAAAGTCAGATTTTTGCTGAAATTGTGACCCCGGGGCTTAGGGATTTTTTCAAAAAAATATTTTCTGCCGGTTAAGTTTTTGAGGGCTGATTTCTTGTCCTGTGATAAAAAGCCTTCTGTTTCCATCGCCACAGCTTTCAGGGGATCATTTGCAAGCTTCTGGCACCATTTTTGAGTGAATTGCCAAAAGTCAGATTTTTGCTGAAATTGTGACCCCGGGGCTTAGGGATTTTTTCAAAAAAATATTTTCTGCCGGTTACGTTTTTGAGGGCTGATTTCTTGTCCTGTGATAAAAAGCCTTCTGTTTCCATCGCCAAAGCTTTCAGGGGATCATTTGCAAGCTTCTGCCACCATTTTTGAGTGAATTGCCAAAAGTCAGATTAGGGCTTAGGGATCATTTGCAAGCTTCTGGCACCATTTTTGAGTGAATTGCCAAAAGTCAGATTTTTGCTGAAATTGTGACCCCGGGGCTTAGGGATTTTTTCAAAAAAATATTTTCTGCCGGTTACGTTTTTGAGGGCTGATTTCTTGTCCTGTGATAAAAAGCCTTCTGTTTCCATCGCCAAAGCTTTCTGGGGATCATTTGCAAGCTTCTGGCACCATTTTTGAGTGAATTGCCAAAAGTCAGATTTTTGCTGAAATTGTGACCCCGGGGCTTAAGGATTTTTTCAAAAAAATATTTTCTGCCGGTTACGTTTTTGAGGGCTGATTTCTTCTCCTGTGATAAAAAGCCTTCTGTTTCGAGTGCCAAACCTTTCAGGGGAGCATTTTTAAGCTCTTGGAACCATTTTTGAGTGAATTGCCAAAAGTCAGATTTTTGCTGAAATTGTGACCCCGGGGCTTAAGGATTTTTTCAAAAAAATATTTTCTGCCGGTTACGTTTTTGAGGGCTGATTTCTTGTCCTGTGATAAAAAGCCTTCTGTTTCCATCGCCAAAGCTTTCAGGGGATCATTTTCAAGCTTCTGGCACCATTTTTGAGTGAATTGCCAAAAGTCAGATTTTTGCTGAAATTGTGACCCCGGGGCTTAGGGATTTTTTCAAAAAAATATTTTCTGCCGGTTACGTTTTTGAGGGCTGATTTCTTGTCCTCTGATAAAAAGCCTTCTGTTTCCATCGCCAAAGCTTTCTGGGGATCATTTGCAAGCTTCTGGCACCATTTTTGAGTGAATTGCCAAAAGTCAGATTTTTGCTGAAATTGTGACCCCGGGGCTTAGGGATTTTTTGAAAAAAATATTTTCTGCCGGTTAAGTTTTTGAGGGCTGATTTCTTGTCCTGTGATAAAAAGCCTTCTGTTTCCATCGCCACAGCTTTCAGTGGATCATTTGCAAGCTTCTGGCACCATTTTTGAGTGAATTGCCAAAAGTCAGATTTTTGCTGAAATTGTGACCCCGGGGCTTAGGGATTTTTTCAAAAAAATATTTTATGCCGGTTACATTTTTGAGGGCTGATTTCTTGTCCTGTGATAAAAAGCCTTCTGTTTCCATCGCCAAAGCTTTCAGGGGATCATTTGCAAGCTTCTGGCACCATTTTTGAGTGAATTGCCAAAAGTCAGATTTTTGCTGAAATTGTGACCCCGGGGCTTAGGGATTTTTTCAAAAAAACATTTTCTGCCGGTTAAGTTTTTGAGGGCTGATTTCTTGTCCTGTGATAAAAAGCCTTCTGTTTCCATTGCCAAAGCATTCAGGGGATCATTTGCAAGCTTCTGGCACCATTTTTGAGTGAATTGCCAAAAGTCAGATTTTTGCTGAAATTGTGACCCCGGGGCTTAGGGATTTTTTCAAAAAAATATTTTCTGCCGGTTAAGCTTTTGAGGGCTGATTTCTTGTCCTGTGATAAAAAGCCTTCTGTTTCCATTGCCAAAGCTTTCAGGGGATCATTTGCAAGCTTCTGGCACCATTTTTGAGTGAATTGCCAAAAGTCAGATTTTTGCGGAAATTGTGACCCCGGGGCTTAGGGATTTTTTCAAAAAAATATTTTCTGCCGGTTACGTTTTTGAGGGCTGATTTCTTGTCCTGTGATAAAAAGCCTTCTGTTTCGAGTGCCAAACCTTTCAGGGGAGCATTTTTAAGCTCTTGGAACCATTTTTGAGTGAATTGCCAAAAGTCAGATTTTTGCTGAAATTGTGACCCCGGGGCTTAAGGATTTTTTCAAAAAAATATTTTCTGCCGGTTACGTTTTTGAGGGCTGATTTCTTGTCCTGTGATAAAAAGCCTTCTGTTTCCATCGCCAAAGCTTTCAGGGGATCATTTTCAAGCTTCTGGCACCATTTTTGAGTGAATTGCCAAAAGTCAGATTTTTGCTGAAATTGTGACCCCGGGGCTTAGGGATTTTTTCAAAAAAATATTTTCTGCCGGTTACGTTTTTGAGGGCTGATTTCTTGTCCTCTGATAAAAAGCCTTCTGTTTCCATCGCCAAAGCTTTCTGGGGATCATTTGCAAGCTTCTGGCACCATTTTTGAGTGAATTGCCAAAAGTCAGATTTTTGCTGAAATTGTGACCCCGGGGCTTAAGGATTTTTTCAAAAAAATATTTTCTGCCGGTTACGTTTTTGAGGGCTGATTTCTTGTCCTGTGATAAAAAGCCTTCTGTTTCCATCGCCAAAGCTTTCAGGGGATCATTTTCAAGCTTCTGGCACCATTTTTGAGTGAATTGCCAAAAGTCAGATTTTTGCTGAAATTGTGACCCCGGGGCTTAGGGATTTTTTCAAAAAAACATTTTCTGCCGGTTACGTTTTTGAGGGCTGATTTCTTGTCCTCTGATAAAAAGCCTTCTGTTTCCATCGCCAAAGCTTTCTGGGGATCATTTGCAAGCTTCTGGCACCATTTTTGAGTGAATTGCCAAAAGTCAGATTTTTGCTGAAATTGTGACCCCGGGGCTTAGGGATTTTTTCAAAAAAATATTTTCTGCCGGTTACGTTTTTGAGGGCTGATTTCTTGTCCTCTGATAAAAAGCCTTCTGTTTCCATCGCCAAAGCTTTCTGGGGATCATTTGCAAGCTTCTGGCACCATTTTTGAGTGAATTGCCAAAAGTCAGATTTTTGCTGAAATTGTGACCCCGGGGCTTAGGGATTTTTTCAAAAAAATATTTTCTGCCGGTTAAGTTTTTGAGGGCTGATTTCTTGTCCTGTGATAAAAAGCCTTCTGTTTCCATCGCCACAGCTTTCAGGGGATCATTTGCAAGCTTCTGGCACCATTTTTGAGTGAATTGCCAAAAGTCAGATTTTTGCTGAAATTGTGACCCCGGGGCTTAGGGATTTTTTCAAAAAAATATTTTATGCCGGTTACATTTTTGAGGGCTGATTTCTTGTCCTGTGATAAAAAGCCTTCTGTTTCCATCGCCAAAGCTTTCAGGGGATCATTTGCAAGCTTCTGGCACCATTTTTGAGTGAATTGCCAAAAGTCAGATTGTTGCTGAAATTGTGACCCCGGGGCTTAGGGATTTTTTCAAAAAAACATTTTCTGCCGGTTAAGTTTTTGAGGGCTGATTTCTTGTCCTGTGATAAAAAGCCTTCTGTTTCCATTGCCAAAGCATTCAGGGGATCATTTGCAAGCTTCTGGCACCATTTTTGAGTGAATTGCCAAAAGTCAGATTTTTGCTGAAATTGTGACCCCGGGGCTTAGGGATTTTTTCAAAAAAATATTTTCTGCCGGTTACGTTTTTGAGGGCTGATTTCTTGTCCTGTGATAAAAAGCCTTCTGTTTCCATTGCCAAAGCATTCAGGGGATCATTTGCAAGCTTCTGGCACCATTTTTGAGTGAATTGCCAAAAGTCAGATTTTTGCTGAAATTGTGACCCCGGGGCTTAGGGATTTTTTCAAAAAAATATTTTCTGCCGGTTAAGCTTTTGAGGGCTGATTTCTTGTCCTGTGATAAAAAGCCTTCTGTTTCCATTGCCAAAGCTTTCAGGGGATCATTTGCAAGCTTCTGGCACCATTTTTGAGTGAATTGCCAAAAGTCAGATTTTTGCGGAAATTGTGACCCCGGGGCTTAGGGATTTTTTCAAAAAAATATTTTCTGCCGGTTACGTTTTTGAGGGCTGATTTCTTGTCCTGTGATAAAAAGCCTTCTGTTTCGAGTGCCAAACCTTTCAGGGGAGCATTTTTAAGCTCTTGGAACCATTTTTGAGTGAATTGCCAAAAGTCAGATTTTTGCTGAAATTGTGACCCCGGGGCTTAAGGATTTTTTCAAAAAAATATTTTCTGCCGGTTACGTTTTTGAGGGCTGATTTCTTGTCCTGTGATAAAAAGCCTTCTGTTTCCATCGCCAAAGCTTTCAGGGGATCATTTTCAAGCTTCTGGCACCATTTTTGAGTGAATTGCCAAAAGTCAGATTTTTGCTGAAATTGTGACCCCGGGGCTTAGGGATTTTTTCAAAAAAATATTTTCTGCCGGTTACGTTTTTGAGGGCTGATTTCTTGTCCTCTGATAAAAAGCCTTCTGTTTCCATCGCCAAAGCTTTCTGGGGATCATTTGCAAGCTTCTGGCACCATTTTTGAGTGAATTGCCAAAAGTCAGATTTTTGCTGAAATTGTGACCCCGGGGCTTAAGGATTTTTTCAAAAAAATATTTTCTGCCGGTTACGTTTTTGAGGGCTGATTTCTTGTCCTGTGATAAAAAGCCTTCTGTTTCCATCGCCAAAGCTTTCAGGGGATCATTTTCAAGCTTCTGGCACCATTTTTGAGTGAATTGCCAAAAGTCAGATTTTTGCTGAAATTGTGACCCCGGGGCTTAGGGATTTTTTCAAAAAAATATTTTCTGCCGGTTACGTTTTTGAGGGCTGATTTCTTGTCCTCTGATAAAAAGCCTTCTGTTTCCATCGCCAAAGCTTTCTGGGGATCATTTGCAAGCTTCTGGCACCATTTTTGAGTGAATTGCCAAAAGTCAGATTTTTGCTGAAATTGTGACCCCGGGGCTTAGGGATTTTTTCAAAAAAATATTTTCTGCCGGTTACGTTTTTGAGGGCTGATTTCTTGTCCTCTGATAAAAAGCCTTCTGTTTCCATCGCCAAAGCTTTCTGGGGATCATTTGCAAGCTTCTGGCACCATTTTTGAGTGAATTGCCAAAAGTCAGATTTTTGCTGAAATTGTGACCCCGGGGCTTAGGGATTTTTTCAAAAAAATATTTTCTGCCGGTTAAGTTTTTGAGGGCTGATTTCTTGTCCTGTGATAAAAAGCCTTCTGTTTCCATCGCCACAGCTTTCAGGGGATCATTTGCAAGCTTCTGGCACCATTTTTGAGTGAATTGCCAAAAGTCAGATTTTTGCTGAAATTGTGACCCCGGGGCTTAGGGATTTTTTCAAAAAAATATTTTATGCCGGTTACATTTTTGAGGGCTGATTTCTTGTCCTGTGATAAAAAGCCTTCTGTTTCCATCGCCAAAGCTTTCAGGGGATCATTTGCAAGCTTCTGGCACCATTTTTGAGTGAATTGCCAAAAGTCAGATTGTTGCTGAAATTGTGACCCCGGGGCTTAGGGATTTTTTCAAAAAAACATTTTCTGCCGGTTAAGTTTTTGAGGGCTGATTTCTTGTCCTGTGATAAAAAGCCTTCTGTTTCCATTGCCAAAGCATTCAGGGGATCATTTGCAAGCTTCTGGCACCATTTTTGAGTGAATTGCCAAAAGTCAGATTTTTGCTGAAATTGTGACCCCGGGGCTTAGGGATTTTTTCAAAAAAATATTTTCTGCCGGTTACGTTTTTGAGGGCTGATTTCTTGTCCTGTGATAAAAAGCCTTCTGTTTCCATGGCCAAAGCTTTCAGGGGATCATTTGCAAGCTTCTGGCACCATTTTTGAGTGAATTGCCAAAAGTCAGATTTTTGCTGAAATTGTGACCCCGGGGCTTAGGGATTTTTTCAAAAAAATATTTTCTGCCGGTTAAGCTTTTGAGGGCTGATTTCTTGTCCTGTGATAAAAAGCCTTCTGTTTCGAGTGCCAAACCTTTCAGGGGAGCATTTTTAAGCTCTTGGAACCATTTTTGAGTGAATTGCCAAAAGTCAGATTTTTGCTGAAATTGTGACCCCGGGGCTTAAGGATTTTTTCAAAAAAATATTTTCTGCCGGTTACGTTTTTGAGGGCTGATTTCTTGTCCTGTGATAAAAAGCCTTCTGTTTCCATCGCCAAAGCTTTCTGGGGATCATTTGCAAGCTTCTGGCACCATTTTTGAGTGAATTGCCAAAAGTCAGATTTTTGCTGAAATTGTGACCCCGGGGCTTAGGGATTTTTTCAAAAAAATATTTTCTGCCGGTTAAGTTTTTGAGGGCTGATTTCTTGTCCTGTGATAAAAAGCCTTCTGTTTCCATCGCCACAGCTTTCAGGGGATCATTTGCAAGCTTCTGGCACCATTTTTGAGTGAATTGCCAAAAGTCAGATTTTTGCTGAAATTGTGACCCCGGGGCTTAGGGATTTTTTCAAAAAAATATTTTCTGCCGGTTACGTTTTTGAGGGCTGATTTCTTGTCCTCTGATAAAAAGCCTTCTGTTTCCATCGCCAAAGCTTTCTGGGGATCATTTGCAAGCTTCTGGCACCATTTTTGAGTGAATTGCCAAAAGTCAGATTTTTGCTGAAATTGTGACCCCGGGGCTTAGGGATTTTTTCAAAAAAATATTTTCTGCCGGTTAAGTTTTTGAGGGCTGATTTCTTGTCCTGTGATAAAAAGCCTTCTGTTTCCATCGCCACAGCTTTCAGGGGATCATTTGCAAGCTTCTGGCACCATTTTTGAGTGAATTGCCAAAAGTCAGATTTTTGCTGAAATTGTGACCCCGGGGCTTAGGGATTTTTTCAAAAAAATATTTTATGCCGGTTACATTTTTGAGGGCTGATTTCTTGTCCTGTGATAAAAAGCCTTCTGTTTCCATCGCCAAAGCTTTCAGGGGATCATTTGCAAGCTTCTGGCACCATTTTTGAGTGAATTGCCAAAAGTCAGATTTTGGCTGAAATTGTGACCCCGGGGCTTAGGGATTTTTTCAAAAAAACATTTTCTGCCGGTTAAGTTTTTGAGGGCTGATTTCTTGTCCTGTGATAAAAAGCCTTCTGTTTCCATTGCCAAAGCATTCAGGGGATCATTTGCAAGCTTCTGGCACCATTTTTGAGTGATTTGCCAAAAGTCAGATTTTTGCTGAAATTGTGACCCCGGGGCTTAGGGATTTTTTCAAAAAAATATTTTCTGCCGGTTACGTTTTTGAGGGCTGATTTCTTGTCCTGTGATAAAAAGCCTTCTGTTTCCATGGCCAAAGCTTTCAGGGGATCATTTGCAAGCTTCTGGCACCATTTTTGAGTGAATTGCCAAAAGTCAGATTTTTGCTGAAATTGTGACCCCGGGGCTTAGGGATTTTTTCAAAAAAATATTTTCTGCCGGTTAAGCTTTTGAGGGCTGATTTCTTGTCCTGTGATAAAAAGCCTTCTGTTTCCATTGCCAAAGCTTTCAGGGGATCATTTGCAAGCTTCTGGCACCATTTTTGAGTGAATTGCCAAAAGTCAGATTTTTGCGGAAATTGTGACCCCGGGGCTTAGGGATTTTTTCAAAAAAATATTTTCTGCCGGTTACGTTTTTGAGGGCTGATTTCTTGTCCTGTGATAAAAAGCCTTCTGTTTCGAGTGCCAAACCTTTCAGGGGAGCATTTTTAAGCTCTTGGAACCATTTTTGAGTGAATTGCCAAAAGTCAGATTTTTGCTGAAATTGTGACCCCGGGGCTTAAGGATTTTTTCAAAAAAATATTTTCTGCCGGTTACGTTTTTGAGGGCTGATTTCTTGTCCTGTGATAAAAAGCCTTCTGTTTCCATCGCCAAAGCTTTCAGGGGATCATTTTCAAGCTTCTGGCACCATTTTTGAGTGAATTGCCAAAAGTCAGATTTTTGCTGAAATTGTGACCCCGGGGCTTAGGGATTTTTTCAAAAAAATATTTTCTGCCGGTTACGTTTTTGAGGGCTGATTTCTTGTCCTCTGATAAAAAGCCTTCTGTTTCCATCGCCAAAGCTTTCTGGGGATCATTTGCAAGCTTCTGGCACCATTTTTGAGTGAATTGCCAAAAGTCAGATTTTTGCTGAAATTGTGACCCCGGGGCTTAGGGATTTTTTCAAAAAAATATTTTATGCCGGTTACATTTTTGAGGGCTGATTTCTTGTCCTGTGATAAAAAGCCTTCTGTTTCCATCGCCAAAGCTTTCAGGGGATCATTTGCACGCTTCTGGCACCATTTTTGAGTGAATTGCCAAAAGTCAGATTTTTGCTGAAATTGTGACCCCGGGGCTTAGGGATTTTTTCAAAAAAATATTTTCTGCCGGTTAAGCTTTTGAGGGCTGATTTCTTGTCCTGTGATAAAAAGCCTTCTGTTTCCATTGCCAAAGCTTTCAGGGGATCATTTGCAAGCTTCTGGCACCATTTTTGAGTGAATTGCCAAAAGTCAGATTTTTGCGGAAATTGTGACCCCGGGGCTTAGGGATTTTTTCAAAAAAATATTTTCTGCCGGTTACGTTTTTGAGGGCTGATTTCTTGTCCTGTGATAAAAAGCCTTCTGTTTCGAGTGCCAAACCTTTCAGGGGAGCATTTTGAAGCTCTTGGAACCATTTTTGAGTGAATTGCCAAAAGTCAGATTTTTGCTGAAATTGTGACCCCGGGGCTTAAGGATTTTTTCAAAAAAATATTTTCTGCCGGTTACGTTTTTGAGGGCTGATTTCTTGTCCTGTGATAAAAAGCCTTCTGTTTCCATCGCCAAAGCTTTCAGGGGATCATTTGCAAGCTTCTGGCACCATTTTTGAGTGAATTGCCAAAAGTCAGATTTTTGCTGAAATTGTGACCCCGGGGCTTAGGGATTTTTTCAAAAAAATATTTTCTGCCGGCTACGTTTTTGAGGGCTGATTTCTTGTCCTGTGATAAAAAGCCTTCTGTTTCCATCGCCAAAGCTTTCTGGGGATCATTTGCAAGCTCTTGGCACCATTTTTGAGTGAATTGCCAAAAGTCAGATTTTTGCTGAAATTGTGACCCCGGGGCTTAAGGATTTTTTCAAAAAAATATTTTCTGCCGGTTACGTTTTTGAGGGCTGATTTCTTGTCCTGTGATAAAAAGCCTTCTGTTTCGAGTGCCAAACCTTTCAGGGGAGCATTTTTAAGCTCTTGGAACCATTTTTGAGTGAATTGCCAAAAGTCAGATTTTTGCTGAAATTGTGACCCCGGGGCTTAAGGATTTTTTCAAAAGAATATTTTCTGCCGGTTACGTTTTTGAGGGCTGATTTCTTGTCCTGTGATAAAAAGCCTTCTGTTTCCATCGCCACAGCTTTCAGGGGATCATTTGCAAGCTTCTGGCACCATTTTTGAGTGAATTGCCAAAAGTCAGATATTTGCTGAAATTGTGACCCCGGGGCTTAGAGATTTTTTCAAAAAAATATTTTCTGCCGGTTACGTTTTTGAGGGCTGATTTCTTGTCCTGTGATAAAAAGCCTTCTGTTTCGAGTGCCAAACCTTTCAGGGGAGCATTTTTAAGCTCTTGGAACCATTTTTGAGTGAATTGCCAAAAGTCAGATTTTTGCTGAAATTGTGACCCCGGGGCTTAAGGATTTTCTCAAAAAAATATTTTCTGCCGGTTAAGTTTTTGAGGGCTGATTTCTTCTCTTGTGATAAAAAGCCTTCTGTTTCCATCGCCACAGCTTTCAGGGGATCATTTGCAAGCTTCTGGCACCATTTTTGAGTGAATTGCCAAAAGTCAGATTAGGGCTTAGGGATCATTTGCAAGCTTCTGGCACCATTTTTGAGTGAATTGCCAAAAGTCAGATTTTTGCTGAAATTGTGACCCCGGGGCTTAGGGATTTTTTCAAAAAAATATTTTATGCCGGTTACATTTTTGAGGGCTGATTTCTTGTCCTGTGATAAAAAGCCTTCTGTTTCCATCGCCAAAGCTTTCAGGGGATCATTTGCAAGCTTCTGGCACCATTTTTGAGTGAATTGCCAAAAGTCAGATTAGGGCTTAGGGATCATTTGCAAGCTTCTGGCACCATTTTTGAGTGAATTGCCAAAAGTCAGATTTTTGCTGAAATTGTGACCCCGGGGCTTAGGGATTTTTTTCAAAAAAATATTTTATGCCGGTTACATTTTTTAGGGCTGATTTCTTGTCCTGTGATAAAAAGCCTTCTGTTTCCATCGCCAAAGCTTTCAGGGGATCATTTGCAAGCTTCTGGCACCATTTTTGAGTGAATTGCCAAAAGTCAGATTGTTGCTGAAATTGTGACCCCGGGGCTTAGGGATTTTTTCAAAAAAACATTTTCTGCCGGTTAAGTTTTTGAGGGCTGATTTCTTGTCCTGTGATAAAAAGCCTTCTGTTTCCATTGCCAAAGCATTCAGGGGATCATTTGCAAGCTTCTGGCACCATTTTTGAGTGAATTGCCAAAAGTCAGATTTTTGCTGAAATTGTGACCCCGGGGCTTAGGGATTTTTTCAAAAAAATATTTTCTGCCGGTTACGTTTTTGAGGGCTGATTTCTTGTCCTGTGATAAAAAGCCTTCTGTTTCCATGGCCAAAGCTTTCAGGGGATCATTTGCAAGCTTCTGGCACCATTTTTGAGTGAATTGCCAAAAGTCAGATTTTTGCTGAAATTGTGACCCCGGGGCTTAGGGATTTTTTCAAAAAAATATTTTCTGCCGGTTAAGCTTTTGAGGGCTGATTTCTTGTTCTGTGATAAAAAGCCTTCTGTTTCCATTGCCAAAGCTTTCAGGGGATCATTTGCAAGCTTCTGGCACCATTTTTGAGTGAATTGCCAAAAGTCAGATTTTTGCGGAAATTGTGACCCCGGGGCTTAGGGATTTTTTCAAAAAAATATTTTCTGCCGTTTACGTTTTTGAGGGCTGATTTCTTGTCCTGTGATAAAAAGCCTTCTGTTTCGAGTGCCAAACCTTTCAGGGGAGCATTTTTAAGCTCTTGGAACCATTTTTGAGTGAATTGCCAAAAGTCAGATTTTTGCTGAAATTGTGACCCCGGGGCTTAAGGATTTTTTCAAAAAAATATTTTCTGCCGGTTACGTTTTTGAGGGCTGATTTCTTGTCCTGTGATAAAAAGCCTTCTGTTTCCATCGCCAAAGCTTTCAGGGGATCATTTGCAAGCTTCTGGCACCATTTTTGAGTGAATTGCCAAAAGTCAGATTTTTGCTGAAATTGTGACCCCGGGGCTTAGGGATTTTTTCAAAAAAATATTTTCTGCCAGCTACGTTTTTGAGGGCTGATTTCTTGTCCTGTGATAAAAAGCCTTCTGTTTCCATCGCCAAAGCTTTCTGGGGATCATTTGCAAGCTTCTGGCACCATTTTTGAGTGAATTGCCAAAAGTCAGATTTTTGCTGAAATAGTGACCCCGGGGCTTAGGGATTTTTTCAAAAAAATATTTTATGCCGGTTACATTTTTGAGGGCTGATTTCTTGTCCTGTGATAAAAAGCCTTCTGTTTCCATCGCCAAAGCTTTCAGGGGATCATTTGCAAGCTTCTGGCACCATTTTTGAGTGAATTGCCAAAAGTCAGATTGTTGCTGAAATTGTGACCCCGGGGCTTAGGGATTTTTTCAAAAAAATATTTTCTGCCAGTTACGTTTTTGAGGGCTGATTTCTTGTCCTGTGATAAAAAGCCTTCTGTTTCCATCGCCAAAGCTTTCAGGGGATCATTTGCAAGCTTCTGGCACCATTTTTGAGTGAGTTGCCAAAAGTCAGATTTTTGCTGAAATTGTGACCCCGGGGCTTAGGGATTTTTTCAAAAAAATATTTTCTGCCGGTTACGTTTTTGAGGGCTGATTTCTTGTCCTGTGATAAAAAGCCTTCTGTTTCCATCGCCAAAGCTTTCAGGGGATCATTTGCACGCTTCTGGCACCATTTTTGAGTGAATTGCCAAAAGTCAGATTTTTGCTGAAATTGTGACCCCGGGGCTTAGGGATTTTTTCAAAAAAATATTTTATGCCGGTTACGTTTTTGAGGGCTGATTTCTTGTCCTGTGATAAAAAGCCTTCTGTTTCCATCGCCAAAGCTTTCAGGGGATCATTTGCAAGCTTCTGGCACCATTTTTGAGTGAATTGCCAAAAGTCAGATTTTTGCTGAAATTGTGACCCCGGGGCTTAGGGATATTGCAAAAAAATATTTTCTGCCGGTTAAGTTTTTGAGGGCTGATTTCTTGTCCTGTGATAAAAAGCCTTCTGTTTCCATCGCCAAAGCTTTCAGGGGATCATTTGCACGCTTCTGGCACCATTTTTGAGTGAATTGCCAAAAGTCAGATTTTTGCTGAAATTGTGACCCCGGGGCTTAGGGATTTTTTCAAAAAAATATTTTATGCCGGTTACGTTTTTGAGGGCTGATTTCTTGTCCTGTGATAAAAAGCCTTCTGTTTCCATCGCCAAAGCTTTCAGGGGATCATTTGCACGCTTCTGGCACCATTTTTGAGTGAATTGCCAAAAGTCAGATTTTTGCTGAAATTGTGACCCCGGGGCTTAGGGATTTTTTCAAAAAAATATTTTCTGCCGGTTACGTTTTTGAGGGCTGATTTCTTGTCCTGTGATAAAAAGCCTTCTGTTTCCATCGCCAAAGCTTTCTGGGGATCATTTGCAAGCTTCTGGCACCATTTTTGAGTGAATTGCCAAAAGTCAGATTTTTGCTGAAATTGTGACCCCGGGGCTTAAGGATTTTTTCAAAAAAATATTTTCTGCCGGTTACGTTTTTGAGGGCTGATTTCTCGTCCTGTGATAAAAAGCCTTCTGTTTCCATGGCCAAAGCTTTCAGGGGATCATTTGCAAGCTTCTGGCACCATTTTTGAGTGAATTGCCAAAAGTCAGATTTTTGCTGAAATTGTGACCCCGGGGCTTAGGGATTTTTTCAAAAAAATATTTTCTGCCGGTTAAGCTTTTGAGGGCTGATTTCTTGTCCTGTGATAAAAAGCCTTCTGTTTCCATTGCCAAAGCTTTCAGGGGATCATTTGCAAGCTTCTGGCACCATTTTTGAGTGAATTGCCAAAAGTCAGATTTTTGCGGAAATTGTGACCCCGGGGCTTAGGGATTTTTTCAAAAAAATATTTTCTGCCGGTTACGTTTTTGAGGGCTGATTTCTTGTCCTGTGATAAAAAGCCTTCTGTTTCGAGTGCCAAACCTTTCAGGGGAGCATTTTTAAGCTCTTGGAACCATTTTTGAGTGAATTGCCAAAAGTCAGATTTTTGCTGAAATTGTGACCCCGGGGCTTAAGGATTTTCTCAAAAAAATATTTTCTGCCGGTTAAGTTTTTGAGGGCTGATTTCTTGTCCTGTGATAAATAGCCTTCTGTTTCCATCGCCACAGCTTTCAGGGGATCATTTGCAAGCTTCTGGCACCATTTTTGAGTGAATTGCCAAAAGTCAGATTTTTGCTGAAATTGTGACCCCGGGGCTTAGGGATTTTTTCAAAAAAATATTTTATGCCGGTTACATTTTTGAGGGCTGATTTCTTGTCCTGTGATAAAAAGCCTTCTGTTTCCATCGCCAAAGCTTTCAGGGGATCATTTGCAAGCTTCTGCCACCATTTTTGAGTGAATTGCCAAAAGTCAGATTAGGGCTTAGGGATCATTTGCAAGCTTCTGGCACCATTTTTGAGTGAATTGCCAAAACTCAGATTTTTGCTGAAATTGTGACCCCGGGGCTTAGGGATTTTTTCAAAAAAATATTTTATGCCGGTTACATTTTTGAGGGCTGATTTCTTGTCCTGTGATAAAAAGCCTTCTGTTTCCATCGCCAAAGCTTTCAGGGGATCATTTGCAAGCTTCTGGCACCATTTTTGAGTGAATTGCCAAAAGTCAGATTTTTGCTGAAATTGTGACCCCGGGGCTTAGGGATATTTCAAAAAAATATTTTCTGCCGGTTAAGTTTTTGAGGGCTGATTTCTTGTCCTGTGATAAAAAGCCTTCTGTTTCCATCGCCAAAGCTTTCAGGGGATCATTTGCAAGCTTCTGGCACCATTTTTGAGTGAATTGCCAAAAGTCAGATTTTTGCTGAAATTGTGACCCCGGGGCTTAGGGATTTTTTCAAAAAAATATTTTCTGCCGGTTACGTTTTTGAGGGCTGATTTCTTGTCCTGTGATAAAAAGCCTTCTGTTTCCATCGCCAAAGCTTTCAGGGGATCATTTGCAAGCTTCTGGCACCATTTTTGAGTGAATTGCCAAAAGTCAGATTTTTGCTGAAATTGTGACCCCGGGGCTTAGGGATTTTTTCAAAAAAATATTTTCTGCCGGTTAAGTTTTTGAGGGCTGATTTCTTGTCCTGTGAAAAAAAGCCTTCTGTTTCCATCGCCAAAGCTTTCAGAGTATCATTTGCAAGCTTCTGCCACCATTTTTGAGTGAATTGCCAAAAGTCAGATTAGGGCTTAGGAATCATTTGCAAGCTTCTGGCACCATTTTTGAGTGAATTGCCAAAAGTCAGATTTTTGCTGAAATTGTGACCCCGGGGCTTAGGGATATTTCAAAAAAATATTTTCTGCCGGTTAAGTTTTTGAGGGCTGATTTCTTGTCCTGTGATAAAAAGCCTTCTGTTTCCATCGCCAAAGCTTTCAGGGGATCATTTGCAAGCTTCTGGCACCATTTTTGAGTGAATTGCCAAAAGTCAGATTTTTGCTGAAATTGTGACCCCGGGGCTTAGGGATTTTTTCAAAAAAATATTTTCTGCCGGTTACGTTTTTGAGGGCTGATTTCTTGTCCTGTGATAAAAAGCCTTCTGTTTCCATCGCCAAAGCTTTCAGGGGATCATTTGCAAGCTTCTGGCACCATTTTTGAGTGAATTGCCAAAAGTCAGATTTTTGCTGAAATTGTGACCCCGGGGCTTAGGGATTTTTTCAAAAAAATATTTTCTGCCGGTTAAGTTTTTGAGGGCTGATTTCTTGTCCTGTGAAAAAAAGCCTTCTGTTTCCATCGCCAAAGCTTTCAGAGTATCATTTGCAAGCTTCTGCCACCATTTTTGAGTGAATTGCCAAAAGTCAGATTAGGGCTTAGGAATCATTTGCAAGCTTATGGCACCATTTTTGAGTGAATTGCCAAAAGTCAGATTTTTGCTGAAATTGTGACCCCGGGGCTTAGGGATTTTTTCAAAAAAATATTTTATGCCGGTTACGTTTTTGAGGGCTGATTTCTTGTCCTGTGATAAAAAGCCTTCTGTTTCCATCGCCAAAGCTTTCAGGGGATCATTTGCAAGCTTCTGGCACCATTTTTGAGTGAATTGCCAAAAGTCAGATTTTTGCTGAAATTGTGACCCCGGGGCTTAGGGATATTTCAAAAAAATATTTTCTGCCGGTTAAGTTTTTGAGGGCTGATTTCTTGTCCTGTGATAAAAAGCCTTCTGTTTCCATCGCCAAAGCTTTCAGGGGATCGCACGCTTCTGGCACCATTTTTGAGTGAATTGCCAAAAGTCAGATTTTTGCTGAAATTGTGACCCCGGGGCTTAGGGATTTTTTCAAAAAAATATTTTCTGCCGGTTACGTTTTTGAGGGCTGATTTCTTGTCCTGTGAAAAAAAGCCTTCTGTTTCCATCGCCAAAGCTTTCAGGGGATCATTTGCAAGCTTCTGGCACCATTTTTGAGTGAATTGCCAAAAGTCAGATTTTTGCTGAAATTGTGACCCCGGGGCTTAGGGATTTTTTCAAAAAAATATTTTCTGCCGGTTACGTTTTTGAGGGCTGATTTCTTGTCCTGTGATACAAAGCCTTCTGTTTCCATCGCCACAGCTTTCAGGGGATCATTTGCAAGCTTCTGGCACCATTTTTGAGTGAATTGCCAAAAGTCAGATTTTTGCTGAAATTGTGACCCCGGGGCTTAGGGATTTTTTCAAAAAAATATTTTCTGCCGGTTACGTTTTTGAGGGCTGATTTCTTGTCCTGTAATAAAAAGCCTTCTGTTTCCATCGCCAAAGCTTTCAGGGGATCATTTGCAAGCTTCTGGCACCATTTTTGAGTGAATTGCCAAAAGTCAGATTTTTGCTGAAATTGTGACCCCGGGGCTTAGGGATTTTTTCAAAAAAATATTTTCTGCCGGTTACGTTTTTGAGGGCTGATTTCTTGTCCTGTGATAAAAAGCCTTCTGTTTCCATCGCCAAAGCTTTCAGGGGATCATTTGCAAGCTTCTGGCACCATTTTTGAGTGAATTGCCAAAAGTCAGATTTTTGCTGAAATTGTGACCCCGGGGCTTAGGGATTTTTTCAAAAAAATATTTTATGCCGGTTACGTTTTTGAGGGCTGATTTCTTGTCCTGTGATAAAAAGCCTTCTGTTTCCATCGCCAAAGCTTTCAGGGGATCATTTGCAAGCTTCTGGCACCATTTTTGAGTGAATTGCCAAAAGTCAGATTTTTGCTGAAATTGTGACCCCGGGGCTTAGGGATATTTCAAAAAAATATTTTCTGCCGGTTAAGTTTTTGAGGGCTGATTTCTTGTCCTGTGATAAAAAGCCTTCTGTTTCCATCGCCAAAGCTTTCAGGGGATCATTTGCAAGCTTCTGGCACCATTTTTGAGTGAATTGCCAAAAGTCAGATTTTTGCTGAAATTGTGACCCCGGGGCTTAGGGATTTTTTCAAAAAAATATTTTCTGCCGGTTACGTTTTTGAGGGCTGATTTCTTGTCCTGTGATAAAAAGCCTTCTGTTTCCATCGCCAAAGCTTTCAGGGGATCATTTGCAAGCTTCTGGCACCATTTTTGAGTGAATTGCCAAAAGTCAGATTTTTGCTGAAATTGTGACCCCGGGGCTTAGGGATTTTTTCAAAAAAATATTTTCTGCCGGTTAAGTTTTTGAGGGCTGAGTCTTGTCCTGTGAAAAAAAGCCTTCTGTTTCCATCGCCAAAGCTTTCAGAGTATCATTTGCAAGCTTCTGCCACCATTTTTGAGTGAATTGCCAAAAGTCAGATTAGGGCTTAGGAATCATTTGCAAGCTTCTGGCACCATTTTTGAGTGAATTGCCAAAAGTCAGATTTTTGCTGAAATTGTGACCCCGGGGCTTAGGGATTTTTTCAAAAAAATATTTTATGCCGGTTACGTTTTTGAGGGCTGATTTCTTGTCCTGTGATAAAAAGCCTTCTGTTTCCATCGCCAAAGCTTTCAGGGGATCATTTGCACGCTTCTGGCACCATTTTTGAGTGAATTGCCAAAAGTCAGATTTTTGCTGAAATTGTGACCCCGGGGCTTAGGGATTTTTTTGAAAAAAATATTTTCTGCCGGTTACGTTTTTGAGGGCTGATTTCTTGTCCTGTGAAAAAAAGCCTTCTGTTTCCATCGCCAAAGCTTTCAGGGGATCATTTGCAAGCTTCTGGCACCATTTTTGAGTGAATTGCCAAAAGTCAGATTTTTGCTGAAATTGTGACCCCGGGGCTTAGGGATTTTTTCAAAAAAATATTTTCTGCCGGTTACGTTTTTGAGGGCTGATTTCTTGTCCTGTGATACAAAGCCTTCTGTTTCCATCGCCACAGCTTTCAGGGGATCATTTGCAAGCTTCTGGCACCATTTTTGAGTGAATTGCCAAAAGTCAGATTTTTGCTGAAATTGTGACCCCGGGGCTTAGGGATTTTTTCAAAAAAATATTTTCTGCCGGTTACGTTTTTGAGGGCTGATTTCTTGTCCTGTAATAAAAAGCCTTCTGTTTCCATCGCCAAAGCTTTCAGGGGATCATTTGCAAGCTTCTGGCACCATTTTTGAGTGAATTGCCAAAAGTCAGATTTTTGCTGAAATTGTGACCCCGGGGCTTAGGGATTTTTTCAAAAAAATATTTTCTGCCAGTTACGTTTTTGAGGGCTGATTTCTTGTCCTGTGATAAAAAGCCTTCTGTTTCCATCGCCAAAGCTTTCAGGGGATCATTTGCAAGCTTCTGGCACCATTTTTGAGTGAATTGCCAAAAGTCAGATTTTTGCTGAAATTGTGACCCCGGGGCTTAGGGATTTTTTCAAAAAAATATTTTATGCCGGTTACGTTTTTGAGGGCTGATTTCTTGTCCTGTGATAAAAAACCTTCTGTTTCCATCGCCAAAGCTTTCAGGGGATCATTTGCACGCTTCTGGCACCATTTTTGAGTGAATTGCCAAAAGTCAGATTTTTGCTGAAATTGTGACCCCAGGGCTTAGGGATTTTTTCAAAAAAATATTTTCTGCCGGTTACGTTTTTGAGGGCTGATTTCTTGTCCTGTGATAAAAATCCTTCTGTTTCCATGGCCAAAGCTTTCAGGGGATCATTTGCAAGCTTCTGGCACCATTTTTGAGTGAATTGCCAAAAGCCAGATTTTTGCTGAAATTGTGACCCCGGGGCTTAGGGATTTTTTCAAAAAAATATTTTCTGCCGGTTACGTTTTTGAGGGCTGATTTCTTGTCCTGTGATAAAAAGCCTTCTGTTTCCATCGCCAAAGCTTTCAGGGGATCATTTGCAAGCTTCTGGCACCATTTTTGAGTGAATTGCCAAAAGTCAGATTTTTGCTGAAATTGTGACCCCGGGGCTTAGGGATTTTTTCAAAAAAATATTTTCTGCCAGTTACGTTTTTGAGGGCTGATTTCTTGTCCTGTGATAAAAAGCCTTCTGTTTCCATCGCCAAAGCTTTCAGGGGATCAGTTGCAAGCTTCTGGCACCATTTTTGAGTGAATTGCCAAAAGTCAGATTTTTGCTGAAATTGTGACCCCGGGGCTTAGGGATTTTTTCAAAAAAACATTTTCTGGCGGTTAAGTTTTTGAGGGCTGATTTCTTGTCCTGTGATAAAAAGCCTTCTGTTTCCATCGCCAAAGCTTTCAGGGGATCATTTGCAAGCTTCTGGCACCATTTTTGAGTGAATTGCCAAAAGTCAGATTTTTGCTGAAATTGTGACCCCGGGGCTTAGGGATTTTTTCAAAAAAATATTTTCTGCCGGTTACGTTTTTGAGGGCTGATTTCTTGTCCTGTGATAAAAAGCCTTCTGTTTCCATCGCCAAAGCTTTCAGGGGATCATTTGCAAGCTTCTGGCACCATTTTTGAGTGAATTGCCAAAAGTCAGATTTTTGCTGAAATTGTGACCCCGGGGCTTAGGGATTTTTTCAAAAAAATATTTTCTGCCGGTTACGTTTTTGAGGGCTGATTTCTTGTCCTGTGATAAAAAGCCTTCTGTTTCCATCGCCAAAGCTTTCAGGGGATCATTTGCAAGCTTCTGGCACCATTTTTGAGTGAATTGCCAAAAGTCAGATTTTGGCTGAAATTGTGACCCCGGGGCTTAGGGATTTTTTCAAAAAAATATTTTCTGCCGGTTAAGTTTTTGAGGGCTGATTTCTTGTCCTGTGATAAAAAGCCTTCTGTTTCCATCGCCAAAGCTTTCAGGGGATCATTTGCAAGCTTCTGGCACCATTTTTGAGTGAATTGCCAAAAGTCAGATTTTGGCTGAAATTGTGACCCCGGGGCTTAGGGATTTTTTCAAAAAAATATTTTCTGCCGGTTACGTTTTTGAGGGCTGATTTCTTGTCCTGTGATAAAAAGACTTCTGTTTCCATCGCCAAAGCTTTCAGGGGATCATTTGCAAGCTTCTGCCACCATTTTTGAGTGAATTGCCAAAAGCCAGATTTTTGCTGAAATTGTGACCCTGGGGCTTAGGGATTTTTTCAAAAAAATATTTTCTGCCGGTTACGTTTTTGAGGGCTGATTTCTTGTCCTGTGATACAAAGCCTTCTGTTTCCATGGCCAAAGCTTTCAGGGGATCATTTGCAAGCTTCTGGCACCATTTTTGAGTGAATTGCCAAAAGCCAGATTTTTGCTGAAATTGTGACCCTGGGGCTTAGGGATTTTTTCAAAAAAATATTTTCTGCCGGTTACGTTTTTGAGGGCTGATTTCTTGTCCTGTGATAAAAAGCCTTCTGTTTCCATCGCCAAAGCTTTCAGGGGATCATTTGCAAGCTTCTGGCACCATTTTTGAGTGAATTGCCAAAAGTCAGATTTTTGCTGAAATTGTGACCCCGGGGCTTAGGGATATTTCAAAAAAATATTTTCTGCCGGTTAAGTTTTTGAGGGCTGATTTCTTGTCCTGTGAAAAAAAGCCTTCTGTTTCCATCGCCAAAGCTTTCAGAGTATCATTTGCAAGCTTATGGCACCATTTTTGAGTGAATTGCCAAAAGTCAGATATTTGCTGAAATTGTGACCCCGGGGCTTAGGGATTTTTTCAAAAAAATCTTTTCTGCCGGTTACGTTTTTGAGGGCTGATTTCTTGTCCTGTGATAAAAAGCCTTCTGTTTCCATCGCCAAAGCTTTCAGGGGATCATTTGCAAGCTTCTGCCACCATTTTTGAGTGAATTGCCAAAAGTCAGATTAGGGCTTAGGAATCATTTGCAAGCTTCTGGCACCATTTTTGAGTGAATTGCCAAAAGTCAGATTTTTGCTGAAATTGTGACCCCGGGGCTTAGGGATTTTTTCAAAAAAATATTTTATGCCGGTTACGTTTTTGAGGGCTGATTTCTTGTCCTGTGATAAAAAGCCTTCTGTTTCCATGGCCAAAGCTTTCAGGGGATCATTTGCAAGCTTCTGGCACCATTTTTGAGTGAATTGCCAAAAGCCAGATTTTTGCTGAAATTGTGACCCCGGGGCTTAGGGATATTTCAAAAAAATATTTTCTGCCGGTTAAGTTTTTGAGGGCTGATTTCTTGTCCTGTGAAAAAAAGCCTTCTGTTTCCATCGCCAAAGCTTTCAGGGGATCATTTGCAAGCTTCTGGCACCATTTTTGAGTGAATTGCCAAAAGTCAGATTTTTGCTGAAATTGTGACCCCGGGGCTTAGGGATTTTTTCAAAAAAATATTTTCTGCCGGTTACGTTTTTGATGGCTGATTTCTTGTCCTGTGATAAAAAGCCTTCTGTTTCCATCGCCAAAGCTTTCAGGGGATCATTTGCAAGCTTCTGGCACCATTTTTGAGTGAATTGCCAAAAGTCAGATTTTTGCTGAAATTGTGACCCCGGGGCTTAGGGATTTTTTCAAAAAAATATTTTCTGCCGGTTACGTTTTTGAGGGCTGATTTCTTGTCCTGTGATAAAAAGCCTTCTGTTTCCATCGCCAAAGCTTTCAGGGGATCATTTGCAAGCTTCTGGCACCATTTTTGAGTGAATTGCCAAAAGTCAGATTTTTGCTGAAATTGTGACCCCGGGGCTTAGGGATTTTTTCAAAAAAATATTTTCTGCCGGTTACGTTTTTGAGGGCTGATTTCTTGTCCTGTGATACAAAGCCTTCTGTTTCCATGGCCAAAGCTTTCAGGGGATCATTTGCAAGCTTCTGGCACCATTTTTGAGTGAATTGCCAAAAGCCAGATTTTTGCTGAAATTGTGACCCCGGGGCTTAGGGATTTTTTCAAAAAAATATTTTCTGCCGGTTACGTTTTTGAGGGCTGATTTCTTGTCCTGTGATAAAAAGCCTTCTGTTTCCATCGCCAAAGCTTTCAGGGGATCATTTGCAAGCTTCTGGCACCATTTTTGAGTGAATTGCCAAAAGTCAGATTTTTGCTGAAATTGTGACCCCGGGGCTTAGGGATTTTTTCAAAAAAATATTTTCTGCCGGTTACGTTTTTGAGGGCTGATTTCTTGTCCTGTGATAAAAAGCCTTCTGTTTCCATCGCCAAAGCTTTCAGGGGATCATTTGCAAGCTTCTGGCACCATTTTTGAGTGAATTGCCAAAAGTCAGATTTTTGCTGAAATTGTGACCCCGGGGCTTAGGGATTTTTTCAAAAAAATATTTTCTGCCGGTTACGTTTTTGAGGGCTGATTTCTTGTCCTGTGATAAAAAGCCTTCTGTTTCCATCGCCAAAGCTTTCAGGGGATCATTTGCAAGCTTATGGCACCATTTTTGAGTGAATTGCCAAAAGTCAGATTTTTGCTGAAATTGTGACCCCGGGGCTTAGGGATTTTTTCAAAAAAATATTTTCTGCCGGTTACGTTTTTGAGGGCTGATTTCTTGTCCTGTGATACAAAGCCTTCTGTTTCCATGGCCAAAGCTTTCAGGGAATCATTTGCAAGCTTCTGGCACCATTTTTGAGTGAATTGCCAAAAGCCAGATTTTTGCTGAAATTGTGACCCCGGGGCTTAGGGATTTTTTCAAAAAAATATTTTCTGCCGGTTACGTTTTTGAGGGCTGATTTCTTGTCCTGTGATAAAAAGGCTTCTGTTTCCATCGCCAAAGCTTTCAGGGGATCATTTGCAAGCTTCTGGCACCATTTTTGAGTGAATTGCCAAAAGTCAGATTTTTGCTGAAATTGTGACCCCGGGGCTTAGGGATTTTTTCAAAAAAATATTTTCTGCCAGTTACGTTTTTGAGGGCTGATTTCTTGTCCTGTGATAAAAAGCCTTCTGTTTCCATCGCCAAAGCTTTCAGGGGATCATTTGCAAGCTTCTGGCACCATTTTTGAGTGAATTGCCAAAAGTCAGATTTTTGCTGAAATTGTGACCCCGGGGCTTAGGGATTTTTTCAAAAAAGCATTTTCTGCCGGTTAAGTTTTTGAGGGCTGATTTCTTGTCCTGTGAAAAAAAGCCTTCTGTTTCCATCGCCAAAGCTTTCAGGGGATCATTTGCAAGCTTCTGGCACCATTTTTGAGTGAATTGCCAAAAGTCAGATTTTTGCTGAAATTGTGACCCCGGGGCTTAGGGATTTTTTCAAAAAAATATTTTCTGCCGGTTACGTTTTTGAGGGCTGATTTCTTGTCCTGTGATAAAAAGCCTTCTGTTTCCATCGCCAAAACTTTCAGGGGATCATTTGCAAGCTTCTGGCACCATTTTTGAGTGAATTGCCAAAAGTCAGATTTTTGCTGAAATTGTGACCCCGTGCCTTAGGGATTTTTTCAAAAAAACATTTTCTGCCGGTGACGTTTTTGAGGGCTGATTTCTTGTCCTGTGATAAAAAGCCTTCTGTTTCCATCGCCAAAGCTTTCAGGGGATCATTTGCAAGCTTCTGGCACCATTTTTGAGTGAATTGCCAAAAGTCAGATTTTTGCTGAAATTGTGACCCCGGGGCTTAGGGATTTTTTCAAAAAAATATTTTCTGTCGGTTACGTTTTTGAGGGCTGATTTCTTGTCCTGTGATAAAAAGCCTTCTGTTTCCATCGCCAAAGCTTTCAGGGGATCATTTGCAAGCTTCTGGCACCATTTTTGAGTGAATTGCCAAAAGTCAGATTTTTGCTGAAATTGTGACGCCGGGGCTTAGGGATTTTTTCAAAAAAATATTTTCTGTCGGTTACGTTTTTGAGGGCTGATTTCTTGTCCTGTGATAAAAAGCCTTCTGTTTCCATCGCCAAAGCTTTCAGGGGATCATTTGCAAGCTTCTGGCACCATTTTTGAGTGAATTGCCAAAAGTCAGATTTTTGCTGAAATTGTGACCCCGGGGCTTACGGATTTTTTCAAAAAAATATTTTCTGCCGGTTACGTTTTTGAGGGCTGATTTCTTGTCCTGTGATAAAAAGCCTTCTGTTTCCATCGCCAAAGCTTTCAGCGGATCATTTGCAAGCTTCTGGCACCATTTTTGAGTGAATTGCCAAAAGTCAGATTAGGGCTTAGGAATCATTTGCAAGCTTCTGGCACCATTTTTGAGTGAATTGCCAAAAGTCAGATTTTTGCTGAAATTGTGACCCCGGGACTTAGGGATTTTTTCAAAAAAATATTTTATGCCGGTTACGTTTTTGAGGGCTGATTTCTTGTCCTGTGATAAAAAGCCTTCTGTTTCCATCGCCAAAGCTTTCAGGGGATCATTTGCAAGCTTCTGGCACCATTTTTGAGTGAATTGCCAAAAGTCAGATTTTTGCTGAAATTGTGACGCCGGGGCTTAGGGATTTTTTCAAAAAAATATTTTCTGTCGGTTACGTTTTTGAGGGCTGATTTCTTGTCCTGTGATAAAAAGCCTTCTGTTTCCATCGCCAAAGCTTTCAGGGGATCATTTGCAAGCTTCTGGCACCATTTTTGAGTGAATTGCCAAAAGTCAGATTTTTGCTGAAATTGTGACCCCGGGGCTTACGGATTTTTTCAAAAAAATATTTTCTGCCGGTTACGTTTTTGAGGGCTGATTTCTTGTCCTGTGATAAAAAGCCTTCTGTTTCCATCGCCAAAGCTTTCAGCGGATCATTTGCAAGCTTCTGGCACCATTTTTGAGTGAATTGCCAAAAGTCAGATTAGGGCTTAGGAATCATTTGCAAGCTTCTGGCACCATTTTTGAGTGAATTGCCAAAAGTCAGATTTTTGCTGAAATTGTGACCCCGGGGCTTAGGGATTTTTTCAAAAAAATATTTTATGCCGGTTACGTTTTTGAGGGCTGATTTCTTGTCCTGTGATAAAAAGCCTTCTGTTTCCATCGCCAAAGCTTTCAGGGGATCATTTGCAAGCTTCTGGCACCATTTTTGAGTGAATTGCCAAAAGTCAGATTTTTGCTGAAATTGTGACGCCGGGGCTTAGGGATTTTTTCAAAAAAATATTTTCTGCCGGTTACGTTTTTGAGGGCTGATTTCTTGTCCTGTGATAAAAAGCCTTCTGTTTCCATCGCCAAAGCTTTCAGGGGATCATTTGCAAGCTTCTGGCACCATTTTTGAGTGAATTGCCAAAAGTCAGATTTTTGCTGAAATTGTGACCCCGGGGCTTAGGGATTTTTTCAAAAAAATATTTTCTGCCGGTTACGTTTTTGAGGGCTGATTTCTTGTCCTGTGATAAAAAGCCTTCTGTTTCCATCGCCAAAGCTTTCAGGGGATCATTTGCAAGCTTCTGCCACCATTTTTGAGTGAATTGCCAAAAGTCAGATTAGGGCTTAGGAATCATTTGCAAGCTTCTGGCACCATTTTTGAGTGAATTGCCAAAAGTCAGATTTTTGCTGAAATTGTGACCCCGGGGCTTAGGGATTTTTTCAAAAAAATATTTTATGCCGGTTACGTTTTTGAGGGCTGATTTCTTGTCCTGTGATAAAAAGCCTTCTGTTTCCATCGCCAAAGCTTTCAGGGGATCATTTGCAAGCTTCTGGCACAATTTTTGAGTGAATTGCCAAAAGTCAGATTTTTGCTGAAATTGTGACCCCGGGGCTTAGGGATATTTCAAAAAAATATTTTCTGCCGGTTAAGTTTTTGAGGGCTGATTTCTTGTCCTGTGAAAAAAAGCCTTCTCTTTCCATCGCCAAAGCTTTCAGGGGATCATTTGCAAGCTTCTGGCACCATTTTTGAGTGAATTGCCAAAAGTCAGATTTTTGCTGAAATTGTGACCCCGGGGCTTAGGGATTTTTTCAAAAAAATATTTTCTGCCGGTTACGTTTTTGATGGCTGATTTCTTGTCCTGTGATAAAAAGCCTTCTGTTTCCATCGCCAAAGCTTTCAGGGGATCATTTGCAAGCTTCTGACACCATTTTTGAGTGAATTGCCAAAAGTCAGATTTTTGCTGAAATTGTGACCCCGGGGCTTAGGGATTTTTTCAAAAAAATATTTTCTGCCGGTTACGTTTTTGAGGGCTGATTTCTTGTCCTGTGATAAAAAGCCTTCTGTTTCGATCGCCAAAGCTTTCAGGGGATCATTTGCAAGCTTCTGGCACCATTTTTGAGTGAATTGCCAAAAGTCAGATTTTTGCTGAAATTGTGACCCCGGGGCTTAGGGATTTTTTCAAAAGAATATTTTCTGCCGGTTACGTTTTTGAGGGCTGATTTCTTGTCCTGTGATAAAAAGCCTTCTGTTTCCATGGCCAAAGCTTTCAGGGGATCATTTGCAAGCTTCTGGCACCATTTTTGAGTGAATTGCCAAAAGCCAGATTTTTGCTGAAATTGTGACCCTGGGGCTTAGGGATTTTTTCAAAAAAATATTTTCTGCCGGTTACGTTTTTGAGGGCTGATTTCTTGTCCTGTGATAAAAAGGCTTCTGTTTCCATCGCCAAAGCTTTCAGGGGATCATTTGCAAGCTTCTGGCACCATTTTTGAGTGAATTGCCAAAAGTCAGATTTTTGCTGAAATTGTGACCCCGGGGCTTAGGGATTTTTTCAAAAAAATATTTTCTGCCGGTTACGTTTTTGATGGCTGATTTCTTGTCCTGTGATAAAAAGCCTTCTGTTTCCATCGCCAAAGCTTTCAGGGGATAATTTTAAAGCTTCTGGCACCATTTTTGAGTGAATTGCCAAAAGTCAGATTTTTGCTGAAATTGTGACCCCGGGGCTTGGGATTTTTTCAAAAAAATATTTTCTGCCAGTTACGTTTTTGAGGGCTGATTTCTTGTCCTGTGATAAAAAGCCTTCTGTTTCCATCGCCAAAGCTTTCAGGGGATCATTTGCAAGCTTCTGGCACCATTTTTGAGTGAATTGCCAAAAGTCAGATTTTTGCTGAAATTGTGACCCCGGGGCTTAGGGATTTTTTCAAAAAAATATTTTCTGCCGGTTACGTTTTTGAGGGCTGATTTCTTGTCCTGTGATACAAAGCCTTCTGTTTCCATCGCCAAAGCTTTCAGGGGATCATTTGCAAGCTTCTGGCACCATTTTTGAGTGAATTGCCAAAAGTCAGATTTTTGCTGAAATTGTGACCCCGGGGCTTAGGGATTTTTCCAAAAGAATATTTTCTGCCGGTTACGTTTTTGAGGGCTGATTTCTTGTCCTGTGATAAAAAGCCTTCTGTTTCCATGGCCAAAGCTTTCAGGGGATCATTTGCAAGCTTCTGGCACCATTTTTGATTGAATTGCCAAAAGCCAGATTTTTGCTGAAATTGTGACCCCGGGGCTTAGGGATTTTTTCAAAAAAATATTTTCTGCCGGTTACGTTTTTGAGGGCTGATTTCTTGTCCTGTGATAAAAAGCCTTCTGTTTCCATCGCCAAAGCTTTCAGGGGATCATTTGCAAGCTTCTGGCACCATTTTTGAGTGAATTGCCAAAAGTCAGATTTTTGCTGAAATTGTGACCCCGGGGCTTAGGGATTTTTTCAAAAAAATATTTTCTGCCGGTTACGTTTTTGAGGGCTGATTTCTTGTCCTGTGATACAAAGCCTTCTGTTTCCATCGCCAAAGCTTTCAGGGGATCATTTGCAAGCTTCTGGCACCATTTTTGAGTGAATTGCCAAAAGTCAGATTTTTGCTGAAATTGTGACCCCGGGGCTTAGGGATTTTTTCAAAAAAATATTTTCTGCCGGTTACGTTTTTGAGGGCTGATTTCTTGTCCTGTGATAAAAAGCCTTCTGTTTCCATCGCCAAAGCTTTCAGGGGATCATTTGCAAGCTTCTGGCACCATTTTTGAGTGAATTGCCAAAAGTCAGATTTTTGCTGAAATTGTGACCCCGGGACTTAGGGATTTTTTCAAAAAAAATATTTTCTGCCGGTTACGTTTTTGAGGGCTGATTTCTTGTCCTGTAATAAAAAGCTTTCTGTTTCCATCGCCAAAGCTTTCAGGGGATCATTTGCAAGCTTCTGGCACCATTTTTGAGTGAATTGCCAAAAGTCAGATTTTTGCTGAAATTGTGACCCCGGGGCTTAGGGATTTTTTCAAAAAAATATTTTCTGCCGGTTACGTTTTTGATGGCTGATTTCTTGTCCTGTGATAAAAAGCCTTCTGTTTCCATCGCCAAAGCTTTCAGGGGATAATTTTAAAGCTTCTGGCACCATTTTTGAGTGAATTGCCAAAAGTCAGATTTTTGCTGAAATTGTGACCCCGGGGCTTGGGATTTTTTCAAAAAAATATTTTCTGCCAGTTACGTTTTTGAGGGCTGATTTCTTGTCCTGTGATAAAAAGCCTTCTGTTTCCATCGCCAAAGCTTTCAGGGGATCATTTGCAAGCTTCTGGCACCATTTTTGAGTGAATTGCCAAAAGTCAGATTTTTGCTGAAATTGTGACCCCGGGGCTTAGGGATTTTTTCAAAAAAATATTTTCTGCCGGTTACGTTTTTGAGGGCTGATTTCTTGTCCTGTGATATAAAGCCTTCTGTTTCCATCGCCAAAGCTTTCAGGGGATCATTTGCAAGCTTCTGGCACCATTTTTGAGTGAATTGCCAAAAGTCAGATTTTTGCTGAAATTGTGACTCCGGGGCTTAGGGATTTTTCCAAAAGAATATTTTCTGCCGGTTACGTTTTTGAGGGCTGATTTCTTGTCCTGTGATAAAAAGCCTTCTGTTTCCATGGCCAAAGCTTTCAGGGGATCATTTGCAAGCTTCTGGCACCATTTTTGATTGAATTGCCAAAAGCCAGATTTTTGCTGAAATTGTGACCCCGGGGCTTAGGGATTTTTTCAAAAAAATATTTTCTGCCGGTTACGTTTTTGAGGGCTGATTTCTTGTCCTGTGATAAAAAGCCTTCTGTTTCCATCGCCAAAGCTTTCAGGGGATCATTTGCAAGCTTCTGGCACCATTTTTGAGTGAATTGCCAAAAGTCAGATTTTTGCTGAAATTGTGACCCCGGGGCTTAGGGATTTTTTCAAAAAAATATTTTCTGCCGGTTACGTTTTTGAGGGCTGATTTCTTGTCCTGTGATACAAAGCCTTCTGTTTCCATCGCCAAAGCTTTCAGGGGATCATTTGCAAGCTTCTGGCACCATTTTTGAGTGAACTGCCAAAAGTCAGATTTTTGCTGAAATTGTGACCCCGGGGCTTAGGGATTTTTTCAAAAAAATATTTTCTGCCGGTTACGTTTTTGAGGGCTGATTTCTTGTCCTGTGATAAAAAGCCTTCTGTTTCCATCGCCAAAGCTTTCAGGGGATCATTTGCAAGCTTCTGGCACCATTTTTGAGTGAATTGCCAAAAGTCAGATTTTTGCTGAAATTGTGACCCCGGGGCTTAGGGATTTTTTCAAAAAAATATTTTCTACCCGGTTACGTTTTTGAGGGCTGATTTCTTGTCCTGTGATAAAAAGCCTTCTGTTTCCATCGCCACAGCTTTCAGGGGATCATTTGCAAGCTTCTGGCACCATTTTTGAGTGAATTGCCAAAAGTCAGATTTTTGCTGAAATTGTGACCCCGGGGCTTAGGGATTTTTTCAAAAAAATATTTTCTGCCGGTTACGTTTTTGAGGGCTGATTTCTTGTCCTGTGATAAAAAGCCTTCTGTTTCCATCGCCACAGCCTTCTGGGGATCATTTGCAAGCTTCTGGCACCATTTTTGAGTGAATTGCCAAAAGTCAGATTTTTGCTGAAATTGTGACCCCGGGGCTTAGGGATTTTTTCAAAAAAATATTTTCTGCCGGTTACGTTTTTGAGGGCTGATTTCTTGTCCTGTGATAAAAAGCCTTCTGTTTCCATCGCCAAAGCTTTCAGGGGATCATTTGCAAGCTTCTGGCACCATTTTTGAGTGAATTGCCAAAAGTCAGATTTTTGCTGAAATTGTGACCCCGGGGCTTAGGGATTTTTTCAAAAAAATATTTTCTGCCGGTTACGTTTTTGAGGGCTGATTTCTTGTCCTGTGATAAAAAGCCTTCTGTTTCGAGTGCCAAACCTTTCAGGCGAGCATTTTTAAGCTCTTCGAACCATTTTTGAGTGAACTGACAAAAGTCAGATTTTTGCTGAAATTGTGACCCCGGGGCTTAGGGATTTTTTCAAAAAAAATATTTTCTGCCGGTTACGTTTTTGAGGGCTGATTTCTTGTCCTGTGATAAAAAGCCTTCTGTTTCCATCGCCAAAGCTTTCAGGGGATCATTTGCAAGCTTCTGGCACCATTTTTGAGTGAATTGCCAAAAGTCAGATTTTTGCTGAAATTGTGACCCCGGGGCTTAGGGATTTTTTCAAAAAAATATTTTCTGCCGGTTACGTTTTTGAGGGCTGATTTCTTGTCCTGTGATAAAAAGCCTTCTGTTTCCATCGCCAAAGCTTTCAGCGGATCATTTGCAAGCTTCTGGCACCATTTTTGAGTGAATTGCCAAAAGTCAGATTTTTGCTGAAATTGTGACCCCGGGGCTTAGGGATATTTTTAAAAAAATATTTTCTGCCCGGTTACGTTTTTGAGGGCTGATTTCTTGTCCTGTGATAAAAAGCCTTCTGTTTCCATCGCCAAACTTTCAGGGGATCATTTGCAAGCTTCTGGCACCATTTTTGAGTGAATTGCCAAAAGTCAGATTTTTGCTGAAATTGTGACCCCGGTGCTTAGGGATTTTTTCAAAAAAATATTTTCTGCCAGTTTAGTTTTTGAGAGCTGATTTCTTGTCCTGTGATAAAAAGCCTTCTGTTTCCATCGCCAAAGCTTTCAGGGGATCATTTGCAAGCTTCTGGCACCATTTTTGAGTGAATTGCCAAAAGTCAGATTTTTGCTGAAATTGTGACCCCGGGGCTTAGGGATTTTTTCAAAAAAATATTTTCTGCCGGTTACGTTTTTGAGGGCTGATTTCTTGTCCTGTGATAAAAAGCCTTCTGTTTCCATCGCCAAAGCTTTCAGGGGATCATTTGCAAGCTTCTGGCACCATTTTTGAGTGAATTGCCAAAAGTCAGATTTTTGCTGAAATTGTGACCCCGGGGCTTAGGGATTTTTTCAAAAAAATATTTTCTGCCGGTTACGTTTTTGAGGGCTGATTTCTTGTCCTGTGATAAAAAGCCTTCTGTTTCCATCGCCAAAGCTTTCAGGGGATGATTTGCAAGCTTCTGGCACCATTTTTGAGTGAATTGCCAAAAGTCAGATTTTTGCTGAAATTGTGACCCCGGGGCTTACGGATTTTTTTCAAAAAAATATTTTCTGCCGGTTACGTTTTTGTGGGCTGATTTCTTGTCCTGTGATAAAAAGCCTTCTGTTTCCATCGCCAAAGCTTTCAGGGGATCATTTGCAAGCTTCTGGCACCATTTTTGAGTGAATTGCCAAAAGTCAGATTTTTGCTGAAATTGTTACCCCGGGGCTTAGGGATTTTTTCAAAAAAATATTTTCTGCCCGGTTACGTTTTTGAGGGCTGATTTCTTGTCCTGTGATAAAAAGCCTTCTGTTTCCATCGCCAAACTTTCAGGGGATCATTTGCAAGCTTCTGGCACCATTTTTGAGTGAATTGCCAAAAGTCAGATTTTTGCTGAAATTGTGACCCCGGGGCTTACGGATTTTTTCAAAAAAATATTTTCTGCCGGTTAAGTTTTTGAGGGCTGATTTCTTGTCCTGTGATAAAAAGCCTTCTGTTTCCATCGCCAAAGCTTTCAGGGGATCATTTGCAAGCTTCTGGCACCATTTTTGAGTGAATTGCCAAAAGTCAGATTTTTGCTGAAATTGTGACCCCGGGGCTTAGGGATTTTTTCAAAAAAATATTTTCTGCCGGTTACGTTTTTGAGGGCTGATTTCTTGTCCTGTGATAAAAAGCCTTCTGTTTCCATCGCCAAAGCTTTCAGGGGATCATTTGCAAGCTTCTGGCACCATTTTTGAGTGAATTGCCAAAAGTCAGATTTTTGCTGAAATTGTGACCCCGGGGCTTAGAGATTTTTTCAAAAAAAATATTTTCTGCCGGTTACGTTTTTGAGGGCTGATTTCTTGTCCTGTGATAAAAAGCCTTCTGTTTCCATCGCCAAAGCTTTCAGGGGATCATTTGCAAGCTTCTGGCACCATTTTTGAGTGAATTGCCAAAAGTCAGATTTTTGCTGAAATTGTGACCCCGGGGCTTACGGATTTTTTCAAAAAAATATTTTCTGCCGGTTACGTTTTTGAGGGCTGATTTCTTGTCCTGTGATAAAAAGCCTTCTGTTTCCATCGCCAAAGCTTTCAGGGGATCATTTGCAAGCTTCTGGCACCATTTTTGAGTGAATTGCCAAAAGTCAGATTTTTGCTGAAATTGTGACCCCGGGGCTTAGGGATTTTTTCAAAAAAATATTTTCTGCCGGTTACGTTTTTGAGGGCTGATTTCTTGTCCTGTGATAAAAAGCCTTCTGTTTCCATCGCCAAAGCTTTCAGGGGATCATTTGCAAGCTTCTGGCACCATTTTTGAGTGAATTGCCAAAAGTCAGATTTTTGCTGAAATTGTGACCCCGGGGCTTAGAGATTTTTTCAAAAAAAATATTTTCTGCCGGTTACGTTTTTGAGGGCTGATTTCTTGTCCTGTGATAAAAAGCCTTCTGTTTCCATCGCCAAAGCTTTCAGGGGATCATTTGCAAGCTTCTGGCACCATTTTTGAGTGAATTGCCAAAAGTCAGATTTTTGCTGAAATTGTGACCCCGGGGCTTACGGATTTTTTCAAAAAAATATTTTCTGCCGGTTACGTTTTTGAGGGCTGATTTCTTGTCCTGTGATAAAAAGCCTTCTGTTTCCATCGCCAAAGCTTTCAGCGGATCATTTGCAAGCTTCTGGCACCATTTTTGAGTGAATTGCCAAAAGTCAGATTTTTGCTGAAATTGTGACCCCGGGGCTTACGGATTTTTTCAAAAAAATATTTTCTGCCGGTTACGTTTTTGAGGGCTGATTTCTTGTCCTGTGATAAAAAGCCTTCTGTTTCCATCGCCAAAGCTTTCAGGGGATCATTTGCAAGCTTCTGGCACCATTTTTGAGTGAATTGCCAAAAGTCAGATTTTTGCTGAAATTGTGACCCCGGGGCTTAGGGATTTTTTTAAAAAAATATTTTCTGCCCGGTTACGTTTTTGAGGGCTGATTTCTTGTCCTGTGATAAAAAGCCTTCTGTTTCCATCGCCAAACTTTCAGGGGATCATTTGCAAGCTTCTGGCACCATTTTTGAGTGAATTGCCAAAAGTCAGATTTTTGCTGAAATTGTGACCCCGGTGCTTAGGGATTTTTTCAAAAAAATATTTTCTGCCCGGTTACGTTTTTGAGGGCTGATTTCTTGTCCTGTGATAAAAAGCCTTCTGTTTCCATCGCCAAACTTTCAGGGGATCATTTGCAAGCTTCTGGCACCATTTTTGAGTGAATTGCCAAAAGTCAGATTTTTGCTGAAATTGTGACCCCGGGGCTTAGGGATTTTTTCAAAAAAATATTTTCTGCCGGTTAAGTTTTTGAGGGCTGATTTCTTGTCCTGTGATAAAAAGCCTTCTGTTTCCATCGCCAAAGCTTTCAGGGGATCATTTGCAAGCTTCTGGCACCATTTTTGAGTGAATTGCAAAAAGTCAGATTTTTGCTGAAATAGTGACCCCGGGGCTTAGGGATTTTTTCAAAAAAATATTTTCTGCCGGTTAAGTTTTTGAGGGCTGATTTCTTGTCCTGTGATAAAAAGCCTTCTGTTTCCATCGCCAAAGCTTTCAGGGGATCATTTGCAAGCTTCTGGCACCATTTTTGAGTGAATTGCCAAAAGTCAGATTTTTGCTGAAATTGTGACCCCGGGGCTTAGGGAT
The DNA here is from genome assembly GCF_965113315.1 of Podarcis vaucheri. Lineage (NCBI taxonomy): Eukaryota > Metazoa > Chordata > Lepidosauria > Squamata > Lacertidae > Podarcis > Podarcis vaucheri. Next base: position 168,464 of record NW_028118802.1, read on the forward strand.
TTTTACAAAAAAATATTTTCTGCCGGTTACGTTTTTGAGGGCTGATTTCTTGTCCAGTGATAAAAAGCCTTCTGTTTCGAGTGCCAAACCTTTCAGGCGAGCATTTTTAAGCTCTTCGAACCATTTTTGAGTGAACTGCCAAAAGTCAGATTTTTGCTGAAATTGTGACCCCGGGGCTTAGAGATTTTTTCAAAAAAATATTTTCTGCCGGTTACGTTTTTGAGGGCTGATTTCTTGTCCTGTGATAAAAAGCCTTCTGTTTCCATGGCCAAAGCTTTCAGGGGATCATTTGCAAGCTTCTGGCACCATTTTTGAGTGAATTGCCAAAAGTCAGATTTTTGCTGAAATTGTGACCTCGGGGCTTAGAGATTTTTTCAAAAAAATATTTTCTGCCGGTTACGTTTTTGAGAGCTGATTTCTTGTCCTGTGATAAAAAGCCTTCTGTTTCCATCGCCAAAGCTTTCAGGGGATCATTTGCAAGCTTCTGGCACCATTTTTGAGTGAATTGCCAAAACTCAGATTTTTGCTGAAATCGTGACCCCGGGGCTTAGGGATTTTTTCAAAAAAATATTTTCTGCCGGTTACGTTTTTGAGGGCTGATTTCTTGTCCTGTGATAAAAAGCCTTCTGTTTCCATCGCCAAAGCTTTCGGGGATCATTTGCAAGCTTCTGGCACCATTTTTGAGTGAATTGCCAAAAGTCAGATTTTTGCTGAAATTGTGACCCCGGGGCTTAGGGATTTTTTCAAAAAAAATATTTTCTGCCGGTTACGTTTTTGAGGGCTGATTTCTTGTCCTGTGATAAAAAGCCTTCTGTTTCCATCACCAAAGCTTTCAGGGGATCATTTGCCAGCTTCTGGCACCATTTTTGAGTGAATTGCCAAAAGTCAGATTTTGGCTGAAATTGTGACCCCGGGGCTTAGGGATTTTTTCAAAAAAATATTTTCTGCCGGTTAAGTTTTTGAGGGCTGATTTCTTGTCCAGTGATAAAAAGCCTTCTGTTTCGAGTGCCAAACCTTTCAGGCGAGCATTTTTAAGCTCTTCGAACCATTTTTGAGTGAACTGCCAAAAGTCAGATTTTTGCTGAAATTGTGACCCCGGGGCTTAGAGATTTTTTCAAAAAAATATTTTCTGCCGGTTACATTTTTGAGGGCTGATTTCTTGTCCTGTGATAAAAAGCCTTCTGTTTCCATGGCCAAAGCTTTCAGGGGATCATTTGCAAGCTTCTGGCACCATTTTTGAGTGAATTGCCAAAAGTCAGATTTTTGCTGAAATTGTGACCTCGGGGCTTAGAGATTTTTTCAAAAAAATATTTTCTGCCGGTTACGTTTTTGAGAGCTGATTTCTTGTCCTGTGATAAAAAGCCTTCTGTTTCCATCGCCAAAGCTTTCAGGGGATCATTTGCAAGCTTCTGGCACCATTTTTGAGTGAATTGCCAAAAGTCAGATTTTTGCTGAAATCGTGACCCCGGGGCTTAGGGATTTTTTCAAAAAAATATTTTCTGCCGGTTACGTTTTTGAGGGCTGATTTCTTGTCCTGTGATAAAAAGCCTTCTGTTTCCATCGCCAAAGCTTTCAGGGGATCATTTGCAAGCTTCTGGCACCATTTTTGAGTGAATTGCCAAAAGTCAGATTTTTGCTGAAATTGTGACCCCGGGGCTTAGGGATTTTTTCAAAAAAAATATTTTCTGCCGGTTACGTTTTTGAGGGCTGATTTCTTGTCCTGTGATAAAAAGCCTTCTGTTTCGAGTGCCAAACCTTTCAGGCGAGCATTTTTAAGCTCTTCGAACCATTTTTGAGTGAATTGCCAAAAGTCAGATTTTTGCTGAAATTGTGACCTCGGGGCTTAGAGATTTTTTCAAAAAAATATTTTCTGCCGGTTACGTTTTTGAGAGCTGATTTCTTGTCCTGTGATAAAAAGCCTTCTGTTTCCATCGCCAAAGCTTTCAGGGGATCATTTGCAAGCTTCTGGCACCATTTTTGAGTGAATTGCCAAAACTCAGATTTTTGCTGAAATCGTGACCCCGGGGCTTAGGGATTTTTTCAAAAAAATATTTTCTGCCGGTTACGTTTTTGAGGGCTGATTTCTTGTCCTGTGATAAAAAGCCTTCTGTTTCCATCGCCAAAGCTTTCAGGGGATCATTTGCAAGCTTCTGGCACCATTTTTGAGTGAATTGCCAAAAGTCAGATTTTTGCTGAAATTGTGACCCCGGGGCTTAGGGATTTTTTCAAAAAAAATATTTTCTGCCGGTTACGTTTTTGAGGGCTGATTTCTTGTCCTGTGATAAAAAGCCTTCTGTTTCCATCACCAAAGCTTTCAGGGGATCATTTGCCAGCTTCTGGCACCATTTTTGAGTGAATTGCCAAAAGTCAGATTTTGGCTGAAATTGTGACCCCGGGGCTTAGGGATTTTTTCAAAAAAATATTTTCTGCCGGTTAAGTTTTTGAGGGCTGATTTCTTGTCCAGTGATAAAAAGCCTTCTGTTTCGAGTGCCAAACCTTTCAGGCGAGCATTTTTAAGCTCTTCGAACCATTTTTGAGTGAACTGCCAAAAGTCAGATTTTTGCTGAAATTGTGACCCCGGGGCTTAGAGATTTTTTCAAAAAAATATTTTCTGCCGGTTACATTTTTGAGGGCTGATTTCTTGTCCTGTGATAAAAAGCCTTCTGTTTCCATGGCCAAAGCTTTCAGGGGATCATTTGCAAGCTTCTGGCACCATTTTTGAGTGAATTGCCAAAAGTCAGATTTTTGCTGAAATTGTGACCTCGGGGCTTAGAGATTTTTTCAAAAAAATATTTTCTGCCGGTTACGTTTTTGAGAGCTGATTTCTTGTCCTGTGATAAAAAGCCTTCTGTTTCCATCGCCAAAGCTTTCAGGGGATCATTTGCAAGCTTCTGGCACCATTTTTGAGTGAATTGCCAAAAGTCAGATTTTTGCTGAAATCGTGACCCCGGGGCTTAGGGATTTTTTCAAAAAAATATTTTCTGCCGGTTACGTTTTTGAGGGCTGATTTCTTGTCCTGTGATAAAAAGCCTTCTGTTTCCATCGTCAAAGCTTTCAGGGGATCATTTGCAAGCTTCTGGCACCATTTTTGAGTGAATTGCCAAAAGTCAGATTTTTGCTGAAATTGTGACCCCGGGGCTTAGGGATTTTTTCAAAAAAAATATTTTCTGCCGGTTACGTTTTTGAGGGCTGATTTCTTGTCCTGTGATAAAAAGCCTTCTGTTTCCATCACCAAAGCTTTCAGGGGATCATTTGCAAGCTTCTGGCACCATTTTTGAGTGAATTGCCAAAAGTCAGATTTTTGCTGAAATTGTGACCTCGGGGCTTAGGGATTTTTTCAAAAAAATATTTTCTGCCGGTTACGTTTTTGAGGGCTGATTTCTTGTCCTGTGATAAAAAGCCTTCTGTTTCCATCGCCAAAGCTTTCAGCGGATCATTTGCAAGCTTCTGGCACCATTTTTGAGTGAATTGCCAAAAGTGAGATTTTTGCTGAAATTGTGACCCCGGGGCTTACGGATTTTTTCAAAAAAATATTTTCTGCCGGTTACGTTTTTGAGGGCTGATTTCTTGTCCTGTGATAAAAAGCCTTCTGTTTCCATCGCCAAAGCTTTCAGGGGATCATTTGCAAGCTTCTGGCACCATTTTTGCGTGAATTGCCAAAAGTCAGATTTTTGCTGAAATTGTGACCCCGGGGCTTAGGGATTTTTTTAAAAAAATATTTTCTGCCCGGTTACGTTTTTGAGGGCTGATTTCTTGTCCTGTGATAAAAAGCCTTCTGTTTCCATCGCCAAACTTTCAGGGGATCATTTGCAAGCTTCTGGCACCATTTTTGAGTGAATTGCCAAAAGTCAGATTTTTGCTGAAATTGTGACCCCGGTGCTTAGGGATTTTTTCAAAAAAATATTTTCTGCCAGTTTAGTTTTTGAGAGCTGATTTCTGGTCCTGTGATAAAAAGCCTTCTGTTTCCATCTCCAAAGCTTTCAGGGGATCATTTGCAAGCTTCTGGCACCTTTTTTGAGTGAATTGCCAAAAGTCAGATTTTTGCTGAAATTGTGACCCCGGGGCTTAGGGATTTATTTCAAAAAAATATTTTCTGCCGGTTACGTTTTTGAGGGCTGATTTCTTGTCCTGTGATAAAAAGCCTTCTGTTTCCATCGCCAAAGCTTTCAGGGGATCATTTGCAAGCTTCTGGCACCATTTTTGAGTGAATTGCCAAAAGTCAGATTTTTGCTGAAATTGTGACCCCGGGGCTTAGGGATTTTTTCAAAAAAATATTTTCTGCCGGTTACGTTTTTGAGGGCTGATTTCTTGTCCTGTGATAAAAAGCCTTCTGTTTCCATCGCCAAAGCTTTCAGGGGATGATTTGCAAGCTTCTGGCACCATTTTTGAGTGAATTGCCAAAAGTCAGATTTTTTCTGAAATTGTGACCCCGGGGCTTAGGGATTTTTTCACAAAAATATTTTCTGCCGGTTACGTTTTTGAGGGCTGATTTCTTGTCCTGTGATAAAAAGCCTTCTGTTTCCATCGCCAAAGCTTTCAGGGGTTCATTTGCAAGCTTCTGGCACCATTTTTGAGTGAATTGCCAAAAGTCAGATTTTTGCTGAAATTGTGACCCCAGGGCTTAGGGATTTTTTCAAAAAAATATTTTCTGCCGGTTAAGTTTTTGAGGGCTGATTTCTTGTCCTGTGATAAAAAGCCTTCTGTTTCCATCGCCAAAGCTTTCAGGGGATCATTTGCAAGCTTCTGGCACCATTTTTGAGTGAATTGCCAAAAGTCAGATTTTTGCTGAAATTGTGACCCCGGGGCTTAGGGATTTTTTCAAAAAAATATTTTCTGCCGGTTACGTTTTTGAGGGCTGATTTCTTGTCCTGTGATAAAAAGCCTTCTGTTTCCATCGCCAAAGCTTTCAGGGGATCATTTGCAAGCTTCTGGCACCATTTTTGAGTGAATTGCCAAAAGTCAGATTTTTGCTGAAATTGTGACCCCAGGGCTTAGGGATTTTTTCAAAAAAATATTTTCTGCCGGTTACGTTTTTGAGGGCTGATTTCTTGTCCTGTGATAAAAAGCCTTCTGTTTCCATCGCCAAAGCTTTCAGGGGATGATTTGCAAGCTTCTGGCACCATTTTTGAGTGAATTGCCAAAAGTCAGATTTTTGCTGAAATAGTGACCCCGGGGCTTAGGGATTTTTTCAAAAAAATATTTTCTGCCGGTTACGTTTTTGAGGGCTGATTTCTTGTCCTGTGATAAAAAGCCTTCTGTTTCCATCACCAAAGCTTTCAGGGGATCATTTGCAAGCTTCTGGCACCATTTTTGAGTGAATTGCCAAAAGTCAGATTTTGGCTGAAATTGTGACCCCGGGGCTTAGGGATTTTTTCAAAAAAATATTTTCTGCCGGTTACGTTTTTGAGGGCTGATTTCTTGTCCTGTGATAAAAAGCCTTCTGTTTCCATGGCCAAAGCTTTCAGGGGATCATTTGCAAGCTTCTGGCACCATTTTTGAGTGAAATGCCAAAAGTCAGATTTTTGATGAAATTGTGACCCCAGGGCTTACGGATTTTTTCAAAAAAATATATTCTGCCGGTTGAGTTTTTGAGGGCTGATTTCTTGTCCTGTGATAAAAAGCCTTCTGTTTCCATCGCCAAAGCTTTCAGGGGATCATTTGCAATCTTCTGGCACCATTTTCCAGTGAATTGCCAAAAGTCAGATTTTTGCTGAAATTGTGACCCCAGGGCTTAGGGATTTTTTCAAAAAAATATTTTCTGCCGGTTAAGTTTTTGAGGGCTGATTTCTTGTCCTGTGATAAAAAGCCTTCTGTTTCCATCGCCAAAGCTTTCAGGGGATCATTTGCAAGCTTCTGGCACCATTTTTGAGTGGATTGCCAAAAGTCAGATTTTTGCTGAAATTGTGACCCCGGGGCTTAGGGATTTTTTCAAAAAAATATTTTCTGCCGGTTAAGTTTTTGAGGGCTGATTTCTTGTCCAGTGATAAAAAGCCTTCTGTTTCGAGTGCCAAACCTTTCAGGCGAGCATTTTTAAGCTCTTCGAACCATTTTTGAGTGAACTGCCAAAAGTCAGATTTTTGCTGAAATTGTGACCCCGGGGCTTAGGGATGTGTTCAAAGAAATATTTTCTGCCGGTTAAGTTTTTGAGGGCTGATTTCTTGTCCTGTGATAAAAAGCCTTCTGTTTCCATCGCCAAAGCTTTCAGGGGATCATTTGCAAGCTTCTGGCACCATTTTTGAGTGAATTGCCAAAAGTCAGATTTTTGCTGAAATTGTGACCCCGGGGCTTAGGGATTTTTTCAAAAAAATATTTTCTGCCGGTTACGTTTTTGAGGGCTGATTTCTTGTCGTGTGATAAAAAGCCTTCTGTTTCCATCGCCAAAGCTTTCAGGGGTTGATTGGCAAGCTTCTGGCACCATTTTTGAGTGAATTGCCAAAAGTCAGATTTTGGCTGAAATTGTGACCCTTAGGGATTTTTTCAAAAAAATATTTTCTGCCGGTTACGTTTTTGAAGGCTGATTTCTTGTCCTGTGATAAAAAGCCTTCTGTTTCCATCACCAAAGCTTTCAGGGGATCATTTGCAAGCTTCTGGCACCATTTTTGAGTGAATTGCCAAAAGTCAAATTTTGGCTGAAATTGTGACCCCGGGGCTTAGGGATTTTTTCAAAAAAATATTTTCTGCCGGTTACGTTTTTGAGGGCTGATTTCTTGTCCTGTGATAAAAAGCCTTCTGTTTCCATCGCCAAAGCTTTCAGGGGATCATTTGCAAGCTTCTGGCACCATTTTTGAGTGAATTGCCAAAAGTCAGATTTTGGCTGAAATTGTGACCCCGGGGCTTAGGGATTTTTTAAAAAAAATATTTTCTGCCGGTTACGTTTTTGAGGGCTGATTTCTTGTCCTGTGATAAAAAGCCTTCTGTTTCCATCGCCAAAGCTTTCAGGGGATCATTTGCAAGCTTCTGGCACCATTTTTGAGTGAATTGCCAAAAGTCAGATTTTTGGCATTTTTTCACAAAAATATTTTCTGCCGGTTACGTTTTTGAGGGCTGATTTCTTGTCCTGTGATAAAAAGCCTTCTGTTTCCATCGCCAAAGCATTCAGGGGATCATTTGCAAGCTTCTGGCACCATTTTTGAGTGAATTGCCAAAAGTCAGATTTTTGCTGAAATTGTGACCCCGGGGCTTAGGGATTTTTTCAAAAAAATATTTTCTGCCGGTTACGTTTTTGAGGGCTGATTTCTTGTCCTGTGATAAAAAGCCTTCTGTTTCCATCGCCAAAGCTTTCAGGGGATCATTTGCAAGCTTCTGGCACCATTTTTGAGTGAATTGCAAAAAGTCAGATTTTTGCTGAAATAGTGACCCCGGGGCTTAGGGATTTTTTCAAAAAAATATTTTCTGCCGGTTACGTTTTTGAGGGCTGATTTCTTGTCCTGTGATAAAAAGCCTTCTGTTTCCATCACCAAAGCTTTCAGGGGATCATTTGCAAGCTTCTGGCACCATTTTTGAGTGAATTGCCAAAAGTCAGATTTTGGCTGAAATTGTGACCCCGGGGCTTAGGGATTTTTTCAAAAAAATATTTTCTGCCGGTTACGTTTTTGAGGGCTGATTTCTTGTCCTGTGATAAAAAGCCTTCTGTTTCCATCACCAAAGCTTTCAGGGGATCATTTGCAAGCTTCTGGCACCATTTTTGAGTGAATTGCCAAAAGTCAGATTTTGGCTGAAATTGTGACCCCGGGGCTTAGGGATTTTTTAAAAAAAATATTTTCTGCCGGTTACGTTTTTGAGGGCTGATTTCTTGTCCTGTGATAAAAAGCCTTCTGTTTCCATCGCCAAAGCTTTCAGGGGATCATTTGCAAGCTTCTGGCACCATTTTTGAGTGAATTGCCAAAAGTCAGATTTTTGCTGAAATTGTGACCCCGGGGCTTAGGGATTTTTTCAAATAAATATTTTCTGCCGGTTACGTTTTTGAGGGCTGATTTCTTGTCCTGTGATAAAAAGCCTTCTGTTTCCATCGCCAAAGCGTTCAGGGGATCATTTGCAAGCTTCTGGCACCATTTTTGAGTGAATTGCCAAAAGTCAGATTTTTGCTGAAATTGTGACCCCAGGGCTTAGGGATTTTTTCAAAAAAATATTTTCTGCCTGTTACGTTTTTGAAGGCTGATTTCTTGTCCTGTGATAAAAAGCCTTCTGTTTCCATCACCAAAGCTTTCAGGGGATCATTTGCAAGCTTCTGGCACCATTTTTGAGTGAATTGCCAAAAGTCAAATTTTGGCTGAAATTGTGACCCCGGGGCTTAGGGATTTTTTCAAAAAAATATTTTCTGCCGGTTACGTTTTTGAGGGCTGATTTCTTGTCCTGTGATAAAAAGCCTTCTGTTTCCATCGCCAAAGCTTTCAGGGGATCATTTGCAAGCTTCTGGCACCATTTTTGAGTGAATTGCCAAAAGTCAGATTTTGGCTGAAATTGTGACCCCGGGGCTTAGGGATTTTTTAAAAAAAATATTTTCTGCCGGTTACGTTTTTGAGGGCTGATTTCTTGTCCTGTGATAAAAAGCCTTCTGTTTCCATCGCCAAAGCTTTCAGGGGATCATTTGCAAGCTTCTGGCACCATTTTTGAGTGAATTGCCAAAAGTCAGATTTTTGGCATTTTTTCACAAAAATATTTTCTGCCGGTTACGTTTTTGAGGGCTGATTTCTTGTCCTGTGATAAAAAGCCTTCTGTTTCCATCGCCAAAGCATTCAGGGGATCATTTGCAAGCTTCTGGCACCATTTTTGAGTGAATTGCCAAAAGTCAGATTTTTGCTGAAATTGTGACCCCGGGGCTTAGGGATTTTTTCAAAAAAATATTTTCTGCCGGTTACGTTTTTGAGGGCTGATTTCTTGTCCTGTGATAAAAAGCCTTCTGTTTCCATCGCCAAAGCTTTCAGGGGATCATTTGCAAGCTTCTGGCACCATTTTTGAGTGAATTGCAAAAAGTCAGATTTTTGCTGAAATAGTGACCCCGGGGCTTAGGGATTTTTTCAAAAAAATATTTTCTGCCGGTTACGTTTTTGAGGGCTGATTTCTTGTCCTGTGATAAAAAGCCTTCTGTTTCCATCACCAAAGCTTTCAGGGGATCATTTGCAAGCTTCTGGCACCATTTTTGAGTGAATTGCCAAAAGTCAGATTTTGGCTGAAATTGTGACCCCGGGGCTTAGGGATTTTTTCAAAAAAATATTTTCTGCCGGTTACGTATTTGAGGGCTGATTTCTTGTCCTGTGATAAAAAGCCTTCTGTTTCCATCACCAAAGCTTTCAGGGGATCATTTGCAAGCTTCTGGCACCATTTTTGAGTGAATTGCCAAAAGTCAGATTTTGGCTGAAATTGTGACCCCGGGGCTTAGGGATTTTTTAAAAAAAATATTTTCTGCCGGTTACGTTTTTGAGGGCTGATTTCTTGTCCTGTGATAAAAAGCCTTCTGTTTCCATCGCCAAAGCTTTCAGGGGATCATTTGCAAGCTTCTGGCACCATTTTTGAGTGAATTGCCAAAAGTCAGATTTTTGCTGAAATTGTGACCCCGGGGCTTAGGGATTTTTTCAAATAAATATTTTCTGCCGGTTACGTTTTTGAGGGCTGATTTCTTGTCCTGTGATAAAAAGCCTTCTGTTTCCATCGCCAAAGCGTTCAGGGGATCATTTGCAAGCTTCTGGCACCATTTTTGAGTGAATTGCCAAATGTCAGATTTTTGCTGAAATTGTGACCCCAGGGCTTAGGGATTTTTTCAAAAAAATATTTTCTGCCTGTTAAGTTTTTGAGGGCTGATTTCTTGTCCTGTGATAAAAAGCCTTCTGTTTCCATCGCCAAAGCTTTCAGGGGATCATTTGCAAGCTTCTGGCACCATTTTTGAGTGAATTGCCAAAAGTCAGATTTTGGCTGAAATCGTGACCCCGGGGCTTAGGGATTTTTTCAAAAAAATATTTTCTGCCGGTTACGTTTTTGAGGGCTGATTTCTTGTCCTGTGATAAAAAGCCTTCTGTTTCCATCACCAAAGCTTTCAGGGGATCATTTGCAAGCTTCTGGCACCATTTTTGAGTGAATTGCCAAAAGTCAGATTTTGGCTGAAATTGTGACCCCGGGGCTTAGGGATTTTTTCAAAAAAATATTTTCTGTCGGTTACGTTTTTGAGGGCTGATTTCTTGTCCTGTGATAAAAAGCCTTCTGTTTCCATCGCCAAAGCTTTCAGAGGATCATTAGCAAGCTTCTGGCACCATTTTTGAGTGAATTGCTGAAAGTCAGATTTTTGCTGAAATTGTGACCCCAGGGCTTAGGGATTTTTTCAAAAAAATATTTTCTGCCGGTTAAGTTTTTGAGGGCTGATTTCTTGTCCTGTGATAAAAAGCCTTCTGTTTCCATCGCCAAAGCTTTCAGGGGATCATTTGCAAGCTTCTGGCACCATTTTTGAGTGAATTGCCAAAAGTCAGATTTTTGCTGAAATTGTGACCCCGGGGCTTAGGGATTTTTTCAAAAAAATATTTTCTGCCGGTTAAGTTTTTGAGGGCTGATTTCTTGTCCTGTGATAAAAAGCCTTCTGTTTCGAGTGCCAAACCTTTCAGGCGAGCATTTTTAAGCTCTTCGAACCATTTTTGAGTGAACTGCCAAAAGTCAGATTTTTGCTGAAATTGTGATCCCCGGGGCTTACGGATTTTTTCATAAAATATTTTCTGCCGGTTAAGTTTTTGAGGGCTGATTTCTTGTCCTGTGATAAAAAGCCTTCTGTTTCCATCGCCAAAGCTTTCAGGGGATCATTTGCAAGCTTCTGGCACCATTTTTGAGTGAATTGCCAAAAGTCAGATTTTTGCTGAAATTGTGACCCTGGGGCTTAGGGATTTTTTCAAAAAAATATTTTCTGCCGGTTACGTTTTTGAGGGCTGATTTCTTGTCCTGTGATAAAAAGCCTTCTGTTTCCATCGCCAAAGCTTTCAGGGGATCATTTGCAAGCTTCTGGCACCATTTTTGAGTGAATTGCCAAAAGTCAGATTTTTGCTGAAATTGTGACCCCGGGGCTTAGGGATTTTTTCAAAAAAATATTTTCTGCCGGTTGAGTTTTTGAGGGCTGATTTCTTGTCCTGTGATAAAAAGCCTTCTGTTTCCATCACCAAAGCTTTCAGGTGAGCATTTACAACCGGTTGGCACCATTTTTGAGTGAATTGCCAAAAGTCAGATTTTTGCTGAAATTGTGACCCCGGGGCTTAGGGATTTTTTCCTAAAATATTTTCTGCCGGTTAAGTTTTTGAGGGCTGATTTCTTGTCCTGTGATAAAAAGCCTTCTGTTTCCATCGCCAAAGCTTTCAGGGGATCATTTGCAAGCTTCTGGCACCATTTTTGAGTGAATTGCCAAAAGTCAGATTTTTGTTGAAATTGTGACCCCGGGGCTTAGGGATTTGTTCAAAGAAATATTTTCTGCCGGTTAAGTTTTTGAGGGCTGATTTCTTGTCCTGTGATAAAAAGCCTTCTGTTTCCATCGCCAAAGCTTTCAGGGGATCATTTGCAAGCTTCTGGCACCATTTTTGAGTGAATTGCCAAAAGTCAGATTTTTGCTGAAATTGTGACCCCGGGGCTTAGGGAGTTTTTCAAAGAAATATTTTCTGCCGGTTACGTTTTTGAGGGCTGATTTCTTGTCCTGTGATAAAAAGCCTTCTGTTTCCATCGCCAAAGCTTTCAGGGGATCATTTGCAAGCTTCTGGCACCATTTTTGAGTGAATTGCCAAAAGTCAGATTTTTGCTGAAATTGTGATCCCCGGGGCTTACGGATTTTTTCATAAAATATTTTCTGCCGGTTAAGTTTTTGAGGGCTGATTTCTTGTCCTGTGATAAAAAGCCTTCTGTTTCCATCGCCAAAGCTTTCAGGGGATCATTTGCAAGCTTCTGGCACCATTTTTGAGTGAATTGCCAAAAGTCAGATTTTTGCTGAAATTGTGACCCTGGGGCTTAGGGATTTTTTCAAAAAAATATTTTCTGCCGGTTACGTTTTTGAGGGCTGATTTCTTGTCCTGTGATAAAAAGCCTTCTGTTTCCATCGCCAAAGCTTTCAGGGGATCATTTGCAAGCTTCTGGCACCATTTTTGAGTGAATTGCCAAAAGTCAGATTTTTGCTGAAATTGTGACCCCGGGGCTTAGGGATTTTTTCAAAAAAATATTTTCTGCCGGTTACGTTTTTGAGGGCTGATTTCTTGTCCTGTGATAAAAAGCCTTCTGTTTCCATCGCCAAAGCTTTCAGGGGATCATTTGCAAGCTTCTGGCACCATTTTTGAGTGAATTGCCAAAAGTCAGATTTTGGCTGAAATTGTGACCCCGGGGCTTAGGGATTTTTTCAAAAAAATATTTTCTGCCGGTTACGTTTTTGAGGGCTGATTTCTTGTCCTGTGATAAAAAGCCTTCTGTTTCCATCGCCAAAGCTTTCAGGGGATCATTTGCAAGCTTCTGGCACCATTTTTGAGTGAATTGCCAAAAGTCAGATTTTTGCTGAAATTGTGACCCCGGGGCTTAGGGATTTTTTCCTAAAATATTTTCTGCCGGTTAAGTTTTTGAGGGCTGATTTCTTGTCCTGTGATAAAAAGCCTTCTGTTTCCATCGCCAAAGCTTTCAGGGGATCATTTGCAAGCTTCTGGCACCATTTTTGAGTGAATTGCCAAAAGTCAGATTTTTGTTGAAATTGTGACCCCGGGGCTTAGGGATTTGTTCAAAGAAATATTTTCTGCCGGTTAAGTTTTTGAGGGCTGATTTCTTGTCCTGTGATAAAAAGCCTTCTGTTTCCATCGCCAAAGCTTTCAGGGGATCATTTGCAAGCTTCTGGCACCATTTTTGAGTGAATTGCCAAAAGTCAGATTTTTGCTGAAATTGTGACCCCGGGGCTTAGGGAGTTTTTCAAAGAAATATTTTCTGCCGGTTACGTTTTTGAGGGCTGATTTCTTGTCCTGTGATAAAAAGCCTTCTGTTTCCATCGCCAAAGCTTTCAGGGGATCATTTGCAAGCTTCTGGCACCATTTTTGAGTGAATTGCCAAAAGTCAGATTTTTGCTGAAATTGTGATCCCCGGGGCTTACGGATTTTTTCATAAAATATTTTCTGCCGGTTAAGTTTTTGAGGGCTGATTTCTTGTCCTGTGATAAAAAGCCTTCTGTTTCCATCGCCAAAGCTTTCAGGGGATCATTTGCAAGCTTCTGGCACCATTTTTGAGTGAATTGCCAAAAGTCAGATTTTTGCTGAAATTGTGACCCTGGGGCTTAGGGATTTTTTCAAAAAAATATTTTCTGCCGGTTACGTTTTTGAGGGCTGATTTCTTGTCCTGTGATAAAAAGCCTTCTGTTTCCATCGCCAAAGCTTTCAGGGGATCATTTGCAAGCTTCTGGCACCATTTTTGAGTGAATTGCCAAAAGTCAGATTTTTGCTGAAATTGTGACCCCGGGGCTTAGGGATTTTTTCAAAAAAATATTTTCTGCCGGTTACGTTTTTGAGGGCTGATTTCTTGTCCTGTGATAAAAAGCCTTCTGTTTCCATCGCCAAAGCTTTCAGGGGATCATTTGCAAGCTTCTGGCACCATTTTTGAGTGAATTGCCAAAAGTCAGATTTTTGCTGAAATTGTGACCCCGGGGCTTAGGGATTTTTTCAAAAAAATATTTTCTGCCGGTTACGTTTTTGAGGGCTGATTTCTTGTCCTGTGATAAAAAGCCTTCTGTTTCCATCGCCAAAGCTTTCAGGGGATCATTTGCAAGCTTCTGGCACCATTTTTGAGTGAATTGCCAAAAGTCAGATTTTTGCTGAAATTGTGACCCCGGGGCTTAGGGATTTTTTCAGAAAAATATTTTCTGGCGGTTAAGTTTTTGAGGGCTGATTTCTTGTCCTGTGATAAAAAGCCTTCTGTTTCCATCGCCAAAGCTTTCAGGGGATCATTTGCAAGCTTCTGGCACCATTTTTGAGTGAATTGCCAAAAGTAAGATTTTTGCTGAAATTGTGACCCCGGGGCTTAGGGATTTTTTCAAAAAAATATTTTCTGCCGGTTACGTTTTTGAGGGCTGATTTCTTGTCCTGTGATAAAAAGCCTTCTGTTTCCATCGCCAAAGCTTTCAGGGGATCATTTGCAAGCTTCTGGCACCATTTTTGAGTGAACTGCCAAAAGTCAGATTTTTGCTGAAATAGTGACCCCGGGGCTTAGGGATTTTTTCAAAAAAATATTTTCTGCCGGTTACGTTTTTGAGGGCTGATTTCTTGTCCTGTGATAAAAAGCCTTCTGTTTCCATCACCAAAGCTTTCAGGGGATCATTTGCAAGCTTCTGGCACCATTTTTGAGTGAATTGCCAAAAGTCAGATTTTGGCTGAAATTGTGACCCCGGGGCTTAGGGATTTTTTCAAAAAAATATTTTCTGCCGGTTACGTTTTTGAGGGCTGATTTCTTGTCCTGTGATAAAAAGCCTTCTGTTTCCATCGCCAAAGCTTTCAGGGGATCATTTGCAAGCTTCTGGCACCATTTTTGAGTGAAATGCCAAAAGTCAGATTTTTGCTGAAATTGTGACCCCGGGGCTTAGGGATTTTTTCAAAAAAATATATTCTGCCGGTTGAGTTTTTGAGGGCTGATTTCTTGTCCTGTGATAAAAAGCCTTCTGTTTCCATCGCCAAAGCTTTCAGGGGATCATTTGCAAGCTTCTGGCACCATTTTTGAGTGAATTGCCAAAAGTCAGATTTTTGCTGAAATTGTGACCCCAGGGCTTAGGGATTTTTTCAAAAAAATATTTTCTGCCGGTTACGTTTTTGAGGGCTGATTTCTTGTCCTGTGATAAAAAGCCTTCTGTTTCCATCGCCAAAGCTTTCAGGGGATCATTTGCAAGCTTCTGGCACCATTTTTGAGTGAATTGCCAAAAGTCAGTGTCAGGGGTTCAGGAGCAGAGGCGAGGGCAAGGGAGGAAACAGAGAGCGAGGGGGAGGAGGCAGAAGAAAGGATGAGTGACGACGACGACCCGAGATCTCCGAGTCTGTCCAGTGAATCAGAAGATTCACAAAGAGGAGCACCAGTGGCAAGGGCAAGGGGGGAGACTAGGGGGACACCCCAGGAAGAAAGAGCCAGAGGGGACTCAGAGGGGAGCAGTTGGAGATCGGGACCTACGTCACCGCCAGAGAGTAGGGAAGAGGAAGAGCGCCTGGGAACTAGCGCTGGCAGCTCACAACAGGAGGGAGGGCACGAGTCAGGAGTGGCCACACCTTCATCGGGGAGCGAAGTGATGGTTAGACGGAAAGTGGAAGGTTGGGCGCGTGCGCCAAGTTCAAATGCACAGGAAGGTGGCGCAGTAGGCAGCCCGGAAAGAGAGCCAGGTCCTAAAGCCCGGCGCAAGGAGACAGGGGAGTCAGGGGGGTCAGCGTCAGAAGAATCCCGGAAGGGAGAGACCCAGGGGGGCAGAGGGACCCAGAGGAGAACTGTCAGGCGGAAAAGGTGGAGCAGGGCTAGGATATTAAGTTGGTGCGCAAGGGGCGGAGACTCAGAAGGAGCTTCGCCGACCTAAGCATAAGGCGTAGGGTTGCACGCAGCAGCTCAAGAATGGAGACTGTAACTCAATAAAGACTTTTAATCAACAACCGCTGGCTAGCGTGATCCTCTGTGAGCTAGGATCTGGAAGTAACCCTGACAGTCAGATTTTTGCTGAAATTGTGACCCCGGGGCTTAGGGATTTTTTCAAAAAAATATTTTCTGCCGGTTAAGTATTTGAGGGCTGATTTCTTGTCCTGTGATAAAAAGCCTTCTGTTTCGAGTGCCAAACCTTTCAGGCGAGCATTTTTAAGCTCTTCGAACCATTTTTGAGTGAACTGCCAAAAGTCATATTTTTGCTGAAATTGTGACCCCGGGGCTTAGGGAGTTTTTCAAAGAAATATTTTCTGCCGGTTAAGTTTTTGAGGGCTGATTTCTTGTCCTGTGATAAAAAGCCTTCTGTTTCGAGTGCCAAACCTTTCAGGGGATCATTTTTAAGCTCTTCGAACCATTTTTGAGTGAACTGCCAAAAGTCAGATTTTTGCTGAAATTGTGACCCCAGGGCTTAGGGAGTTTTTCAAAGAAATATTTTCTGCCGGTTAAGTTTTTGAGGGCTGATTTCTTGTCCTGTGATAAAAAGCCTTCTGTTTCCATCGCCAAAGCTTTCAGGGGATCATTTGCAAGCTTCTGGCACCATTTTTGAGTGAATTGCCAAAAGTCAGATTTTTGCTGAAATTGTGACCCTGGGGCTTAGGGATTTTTTCAAAAAAATATTTTCTGCCGGTTACGTTTTTGAGGGCTGATTTCTTGTCCTGTGATAAAAAGCCTTCTGTTTCCATCGCCAAAGCTTTCAGGGGATCATTTGCAAGCTTCTGGCACCATTTTTGAGTGAATTGCCAAAAGTCAGATTTTTGCTGAAATTGTGACCCCAGGGCTTAGGGATTTTTTCAAAAAAATATTTTCTGCCGGTTGAGTTTTTGAGGGCTGATTTCTTGTCCTGTGATAAAAAGCCTTCTGTTTCCATCACCAAAGCTTTCAGGTGAGCATTTACAACCGGTTGGCACCATTTTTGAGTGAATTGCCAAAAGTCAGATTTTTGCTGAAATTGTGACCCCGGGGCTTAGGGATTTGTTCAAAGAAATATTTTCTGCCGGTTAAGTTTTTGAGGGCTGATTTCTTGTCCTGTGATAAAAAGCCTTCTGTTTCCATCGCCAAAGCTTTCAGGGGATCATTTGCAAGCTTCTGGCACCATTTTTTGAGTGAATTGCCAAAAGTCAGATTTTTGCTGAAATTGTGACCCCGGGGCTTAGGGATTTGTTCAAAGAAATATTTTCTGCCGGTTAAGGTTTTGAGGGCTGATTTCTTGTCCTGTGATAAAAAGCCTTCTGTTTCCATCGCCAAAGCTTTCAGGGGATCATTTGCAAGCTTCTGGCACCATTTTTGAGTGAATTGCCAAAAGTCAGATTTTTGCTGAAATTGTGACCCCGGGGCTTAGGGAGTTTTTCAAAGAAATATTTTCTGCCGGTTATGTTTTTGAGGGCTGATTTCTTGTCCTGTGATAAAAAGCCTTCTGTTTCCATCGCCAAAGCTTTCAGGGGATCATTTGCAAGCTTCTGGCACCATTTTTGAGTGAATTGCCAAAAGTCAGATTTTTGCTGAAATTGTGATCCCCGGGGCTTACGGATTTTTTCATAAAATATTTTCTGCCGGTTAAGTTTTTGAGGGCTGATTTCTTGTCCTGTGATAAAAAGCCTTCTGTTTCCATTGCCAAAGCTTTCAGGGGATCATTTGCAAGCTTCTGGCACCATTTTTGAGTGAATTGCCAAAAGTCAGATTTTTGCTGAAATTGTGACCCTGGGGCTTAGGGATTTTTTCAAAAAAATATTTTCTGCCGGTTACGTTTTTGAGGGCTGATTTCTTGTCCTGTGATAAAAAGCCTTCTGTTTCCATCGCCAAAGCTTTCAGGGGATCATTTGCAAGCTTCTGGCACCATTTTTGAGTGAATTGCCAAAAGTCAGATTTTTGCTGAAATTGTGATCACGGGGCTTAGGGATTTTTTCAAAAAAATATTTTCTGCCGGTTACGTTTTTGAGGGCTGATTTCTTGTCCTGTGATAAAAAGCCTTCTGTTTCCATCGCCAAAGCTTTCAGGGGATCATTTGCAAGCTTCTGGCACCATTTTTGAGTGAATTGCCAAAAGTCAGATTTTTGCTGAAATTGTGACCCCTGGGCTTAGGGATTTTTTCAGAAAAATATTTTCTGGCGGTTAAGTTTTTGAGGGCTGATTTCTTGTCCTGTGATAAAAAGCCTTCTGTTTCCATCGCCAAAGCTTTCAGGGGATCATTTGCAAGCTTCTGGCACCATTTTTGAGTGAATTGCCAAAAGTCAGATTTTTGCTGAAATTGTGACCCCGGGGCTTAGGGATTTTTTCAAAAAAATATTTTCTGCCGGTTAAGTTTTTGAGGGCTGATTTCTTGTCCTGTGAAAAAAAGCCTCCTGTTTCCATCGCCAAAGCTTTCAGAGTATCATTTGCAAGCTTATGGCACCATTTTTGAGTGAATTGCCAAAAGTCAGATTTTTGCTGAAATTGTGACCCCGGGGCTTAGGGATTTTTTCAAAAAAATATTTTCTGCCGGTTACGTTTTTGAGGGCTGATTTCTTGTCCTGTGATAAAAAGCCTTCTGTTTCCATCGCCAAAGCTTTCAGGGGATCATTTGCAAGCTTCTGCCACCATTTTTGAGTGAATTGCCAAAAGTCAGATTAGGGCTTAGGAATCATTTGCAAGCTTCTGGCACCATTTTTGAGTGAATTGCCAAAAGTCAGATTTTTGCTGAAATTGTGACCCCGGGGCTTAGGGATTTTATCAAAAAAATATTTTATGCCGGTTACGTTTTTGAGGGCTGATTTCTTGTCCTGTGATAAAAAGCCTTCTGTTTCCATGGCCAAAGCTTTCAGGGGATCATTTGCAAGCTTCTGGCACCATTTTTGAGTGAATTGCCAAAAGTCAGATTTTTGCGGAAATTGTGACCCCGGGGCTTAGGGATTTTTTCAAAAAAATATTTTCTGCCGGTTAAGTTTTTGAGGGCTGATTTCTTGTCCTGTGATAAAAAGCCTTCTGTTTCCATCGCCAAAGCTTTCAGGGGATCATTTACAAGCTTGTGGCACCATTTTTGAGTGAATTGCCAAAAGTCAGATTTTTGCTGAAATTGTGACCCCGGGCCTTAGGGATTTTTTCAAAAAAATATTTTCTGCCAGTTAAGTTTTTGAGGGTTGATTTCTTGTCCTGTGATAAAAAGCCTTCTGTTTCCATCGCCAAAGCTTTCAGGGGATCATTTGCAAGCTTCTGGCACCATTTTTGAGTGAATTGCCAAAAGTCAGATTTTTGCTGAAATTGTGACCCCGGGGCTTAGGGATTTTTTCAAAAAAATCTTTTCTGCCGGTTAAGTTTTTGAGGGCTGATTTCTTGTCCTGTGATAAAAAAGCCTTCTGTTTCGAGTGCCAAACCTTTCAGGACAGCATTTTCAAGCTTCTGGCACCATTTTTGAGTGAATTGCCAAAATTCAGATTTTTGCTGAAATTGTGACCCCGGGGCTTAGGGAGTTTTTCAAAGAAATATTTTCTGCCGGTTAAGTTTTTGAGGGCTGATTTCTTGTCCTGTGATAAAAAGCCTTCTGTTTCCATCGCCAAAGCTTTCAGGGGATCATTTGCAAGCTTCTGGCACCATTTTTGAGTGAATTGCCAAAAGTCAGATTTTTGCTGAAATTGTGACCCCGGGGCTTAGGGAGTTTTTCAAAGAAATATTTTCTGCCGGTTAAGTTTTTGAGGGCTGATTTCTTGTCCTGTGATAAAAAGCCTTCTGTTTCCATCGCCAAAGCTTTCAGGGGATCATTTGCAAGCTTCTGGCACCATTTTTGAGTGAATTGCCAAAAGTCAGATTTTTGCTGAAATTGTGATCCCCGGGGCTTACGGATTTTTTCATAAAATATTTTCTGCCGGTTAAGTTTTTGAGGGCTGATTTCTTGTCCTGTGATAAAAAGCCTTCTGTTTCCATCGCCAAAGCTTTCAGGGGATCATTTGCAAGCTTCTGGCACCATTTTTGAGTGAATTGCCAAAAGTCAGATTTTTGCTGAAATTGTGACCCTGGGGCTTAGGGATTTTTTCAAAAAAATATTTTCTGCCGGTTACGTTTTTGAGGGCTGATTTCTTGTCCTGTGATAAAAAGCCTTCTGTTTCCATCGCCAAAGCTTTCAGGGGATCATTTGCAAGCTTCTGGCACCATTTTTGAGTGAATTGCCAAAAGTCAGATTTTTGCTGAAATTGTGACCCCGGGGCTTAGGGATTTTTTCAAAAAAATATTTTCTGCCGGTTGAGTTTTTGAGGGCTGATTTCTTGTCCTGTGATAAAAAGCCTTCTGTTTCCATCACCAAAGCTTTCAGGTGAGCATTTACAAAAGGTTGGCACCATTTTTGAGTGAATTGCCAAAAGTCAGATTTTTGCTGAAATTGTGACCCCGGGGCTTAGGGATTTGTTCAAAGAAATATTTTCTGCCGGTTAAGTTTTTGAGGGCTGATTTCTTGTCCTGTGATAAAAAGCCTTCTGTTTCCATCGCCAAAGCTTTCAGGGGATCATTTGCAAGCTTCTGGCACCATTTTTGAGTGAATTGCCAAAAGTCAGATTTTTGCTGAAATTGTGACCCCGGGGCTTAGGGATTTGTTCAAAGAAATATTTTCTGCCGGTTAAGGTTTTGAGGGCTGATTTCTTGTCCTGTGATAAAAAGCCTTCTGTTTCCATCGCCAAAGCTTTCAGGGGATCATTTGCAAGCTTCTGGCACCATTTTTGAGTGAATTGCCAAAAGTCAGATTTTTGCTGAAATTGTGACCCCGGGGCTTAGGGAGTTTTTCAAAGAAATATTTTCTGCCGGTTAAGTTTTTGAGGGCTGATTTCTTGTCCTGTGATAAAAAGCCTTCTGTTTCCATCGCCAAAGCTTTCAGGGGATCATTTGCAAGCTTCTGGCACCATTTTTGAGTGAATTGCCAAAAGTCAGATTTTTGCTGAAATTGTGACCCCGGGGCTTAGGGAGTTTTTCAAAGAAATATTTTCTGCCGGTTAAGTTTTTGAGGGCTGATTTCTTGTCCTGTGATAAAAAGCCTTCTGTTTCCATCGCCAAAGCTTTCAGGGGATCATTTGCAAGCTTCTGGCACCATTTTTGAGTGAATTGCCAAAAGTCAGATTTTTGCTGAAATTGTGATCCCCGGGGCTTACGGATTTTTTCATAAAATATTTTCTGCCGGTTAAGTTTTTGAGGGCTGATTTCTTGTCCTGTGATAAAAAGCCTTCTGTTTCCATCGCCAAAGCTTTCAGGGGATCATTTGCAAGCTTCTGGCACCATTTTTGAGTGAATTGCCAAAAGTCAGATTTTTGCTGAAATTGTGACCCTGGGGCTTAGGGATTTTTTCAAAAAAATATTTTCTGCCGGTTACGTTTTTGAGGGCTGATTTCTTGTCCTGTGATAAAAAGCCTTCTGTTTCCATCGCCAAAGCTTTCAGGGGATCATTTGCAAGCTTCTGGCACCATTTTTGAGTGAATTGCCAAAAGTCAGATTTTTGCTGAAATTGTGACCCCGGGGCTTAGGGATTTTTTCAAAAAAATATTTTCTGCCGGTTGAGTTTTTGAGGGCTGATTTCTTGTCCTGTGATAAAAAGCCTTCTGTTTCCATCACCAAAGCTTTCAGGTGAGCATTTACAAAAGGTTGGCACCATTTTTGAGTGAATTGCCAAAAGTCAGATTTTTGCTGAAATTGTGACCCCGGGGCTTAGGGATTTGTTCAAAGAAATATTTTCTGCCGGTTAAGTTTTTGAGGGCTGATTTCTTGTCCTGTGATAAAAAGCCTTCTGTTTCCATCGCCAAAGCTTTCAGGGGATCATTTGCAAGCTTCTGGCACCATTTTTGAGTGAATTGCCAAAAGTCAGATTTTTGCTGAAATTGTGACCCCGGGGCTTAGGGATTTGTTCAAAGAAATATTTTCTGCCGGTTAAGGTTTTGAGGGCTGATTTCTTGTCCTGTGATAAAAAGCCTTCTGTTTCCATCGCCAAAGCTTTCAGGGGATCATTTGCAAGCTTCTGGCACCATTTTTGAGTGAATTGCCAAAAGTCAGATTTTTGCTGAAATTGTGACCCCGGGGCTTAGGGAGTTTTTCAAAGAAATATTTTCTGCCGGTTAAGTTTTTGAGGGCTGATTTCTTGTCCTGTGATAAAAAGCCTTCTGTTTCCATCGCCAAAGCTTTCAGGGGATCATTTGCAAGCTTCTGGCACCATTTTTGAGTGAATTGCCAAAAGTCAGATTTTTGCTGAAATTGTGATCCCCGGGGCTTACGGATTTTTTCATAAAATATTTTCTGCCGGTTAAGTTTTTGAGGGCTGATTTCTTGTCCTGTGATAAAAAGCCTTCTGTTTCCATTGCCAAAGCTTTCAGGGGATCATTTGCAAGCTTCTGGCACCATTTTTGAGTGAATTGCCAAAAGTCAGATTTTTGCTGAAATTGTGACCCTGGGGCTTAGGGATTTTTTCAAAAAAATATTTTCTGCCGGTTAAGTTTTTGAGGGCTGATTTCTTGTCCTGTGATAAAAAGCCTTCTGTTTCGAGTGCCAAACCTTTCAGGCGAGCATTTTTAAGCTCTTCGAACCATTTTTGAGTGAACTGCCAAAAGTCAGATTTTTGCTGAAATTGTGATCCCCGGGGCTTACGGATTTTTTCATAAAATATTTTCTGCCGGTTAAGTTTTTGAGGGCTGATTTCTTGTCCTGTGATAAAAAGCCTTCTGTTTCCATCGCCAAAGCTTTCAGGGGATCATTTGCAAGCTTCTGGCACCATTTTTGAGTGAATTGCCAAAAGTCAGATTTTTGCTGAAATTGTGACCCTGGGGCTTAGGGATTTTTTCAAAAAAATATTTTCTGCCGGTTACGTTTTTGAGGGCTGATTTCTTGTCCTGTGATAAAAAGCCTTCTGTTTCCATCGCCAAAGCTTTCAGGGGATCATTTGCAAGCTTCTGGCACCATTTTTGAGTGAATTGCCAAAAGTCAGATTTTTGCTGAAATTGTGACCCCGGGGCTTAGGGATTTTTTCAAAAAAATATTTTCTGCCGGTTGAGTTTTTGAGGGCTGATTTCTTGTCCTGTGATAAAAAGCCTTCTGTTTCCATCACCAAAGCTTTCAGGTGAGCATTTACAACCGGTTGGCACCATTTTTGAGTGAATTGCCAAAAGTCAGATTTTTGCTGAAATTGTGACCCCGGGGCTTAGGGATTTTTTCCTAAAATATTTTCTGCCGGTTAAGTTTTTGAGGGCTGATTTCTTGTCCTGTGATAAAAAGCCTTCTGTTTCCATCGCCAAAGCTTTCAGGGGATCATTTGCAAGCTTCTGGCACCATTTTTGAGTGAATTGCCAAAAGTCAGATTTTTGCTGAAATTGTGACCCCGGGGCTTAGGGATTTGTTCAAAGAAATATTTTCTGCCGGTTAAGTTTTTGAGGGCTGATTTCTTGTCCTGTGATAAAAAGCCTTCTGTTTCCATCGCCAAAGCTTTCAGGGGATCATTTGCAAGCTTCTGGCACCATTTTTGAGTGAATTGCCAAAAGTCAGATTTTTGCTGAAATTGTGACCCCGGGGCTTAGGGAGTTTTTCAAAGAAATATTTTCTGCCGGTTAAGTTTTTGAGGGCTGATTTCTTGTCCTGTGATAAAAAGCCTTCTGTTTCCATCGCCAAAGCTTTCAGGGGATCATTTGCAAGCTTCTGGCACCATTTTTGAGTGAATTGCCAAAAGTCAGATTTTTGCTGAAATTGTGATCCCCGGGGCTTACGGATTTTTTCATAAAATATTTTCTGCCGGTTAAGTTTTTGAGGGCTGATTTCTTGTCCTGTGATAAAAAGCCTTCTGTTTCCATCGCCAAAGCTTTCAGGGGATCATTTGCAAGCTTCTGGCACCATTTTTGAGTGAATTGCCAAAAGTCAGATTTTTGCTGAAATTGTGACCCTGGGGCTTAGGGATTTTTTCAAAAAAATATTTTCTGCCGGTTACGTTTTTGAGGGCTGATTTCTTGTCCTGTGATAAAAAGCCTTCTGTTTCCATCGCCAAAGCTTTCAGGGGATCATTTGCAAGCTTCTGGCACCATTTTTGAGTGAATTGCCAAAAGTCAGATTTTTGCTGAAATTGTGACCCCGGGGCTTAGGGATTTTTTCAAAAAAATATTTTCTGCCGGTTACGTTTTTGAGGGCTGATTTCTTGTCCTGTGATAAAAAGCCTTCTGTTTCCATCGCCAAAGCTTTCAGGGGATCATTTGCAAGCTTCTGGCACCATTTTTGAGTGAATTGCCAAAAGTCAGATTTTTGCTGAAATTGTGACCCCGGGGCTTAGGGATTTTTTCAGAAAAATATTTTCTGGCGGTTAAGTTTTTGAGGGCTGATTTCTTGTCCTGTGATAAAAAGCCTTCTGTTTCCATCGCCAAAGGTTTCAGGGGATCATTTGCAAGCTTCTGGCACCATTTTTGAGTGAATTGCCAAAAGTCAGATTTTTGCTGAAATTGTGACCCCGGGGCTTAGGGATTTTTTCAAAAAAATATTTTCTGCCGGTTAAGTTTTTGAGGGCTGATTTCTTGTCCTGTGATAAAAAGCCTTCTGTTTCCATCGCCAAAGCTTTCAGGGGATCATTTGCAAGCTTCTGGCACCATTTTTGAGTGAATTGCCAAAAGTAAGATTTTTGCTGAAATTGTGACCCCGGGGCTTAGGGATTTTTTCAAAAAAATATTTTCTGCCGGTTACGTTTTTGAGGGCTGATTTCTTGTCCTGTGATAAAAAGCCTTCTGTTTCCATCGCCAAAGCTTTCAGGGGATCATTTGCAAGCTTCTGGCACCATTTTTGAGTGAACTGCCAAAAGTCAGATTTTTGCTGAAATAGTGACCCCGGGGCTTAGGGATTTTTTCAAAAAAATATTTTCTGCCGGTTACGTTTTTGAGGGCTGATTTCTTGTCCTGTGATAAAAAGCCTTCTGTTTCCATCACCAAAGCTTTCAGGGGATCATTTGCAAGCTTCTGGCACCATTTTTGAGTGAATTGCCAAAAGTCAGATTTTGGCTGAAATTGTGACCCCGGGGCTTAGGGATTTTTTCAAAAAAATATTTTCTGCCGGTTACGTTTTTGAGGGCTGATTTCTTGTCCTGTGATAAAAAGCCTTCTGTTTCCATCGCCAAAGCTTTCAGGGGATCATTTGCAAGCTTCTGGCACCATTTTTGAGTGAAATGCCAAAAGTCAGATTTTTGCTGAAATTGTGACCCCGGGGCTTAGGGATTTTTTCAAAAAAATATATTCTGCCGGTTGAGTTTTTGAGGGCTGATTTCTTGTCCTGTGATAAAAAGCCTTCTGTTTCCATCGCCAAAGCTTTCAGGGGATCATTTGCAAGCTTCTGGCACCATTTTTGAGTGAATTGCCAAAAGTCAGATTTTTGCTGAAATTGTGACCCCAGGGCTTAGGGATTTTTTCAAAAAAATATTTTCTGCCGGTTACGTTTTTGAGGGCTGATTTCTTGTCCTGTGATAAAAAGCCTTCTGTTTCCATCGCCAAAGCTTTCAGGGGATCATTTGCAAGCTTCTGGCACCATTTTTGAGTGAATTGCCAAAAGTCAGTGTCAGGGGTTCAGGAGCAGAGGCGAGGGCAAGGGAGGAAACAGAGAGCGAGGGGGAGGAGGCAGAAGAAAGGATGAGTGACGACGACGACCCGAGATCTCCGAGTCTGTCCAGTGAATCAGAAGATTCACAAAGAGGAGCACCAGTGGCAAGGGCAAGGGGGGAGACTAGGGGGACACCCCAGGAAGAAAGAGCCAGAGGGGACTCAGAGGGGAGCAGTTGGAGATCGGGACCTACGTCACCGCCAGAGAGTAGGGAAGAGGAAGAGCGCCTGGGAACTAGCGCTGGCAGCTCACAACAGGAGGGAGGGCACGAGTCAGGAGTGGCCACACCTTCATCGGGGAGCGAAGTGATGGTTAGACGGAAAGTGGAAGGTTGGGCGCGTGCGCCAAGTTCAAATGCACAGGAAGGTGGCGCAGTAGGCAGCCCGGAAAGAGAGCCAGGTCCTAAAGCCCGGCGCAAGGAGACAGGGGAGTCAGGGGGGTCAGCGTCAGAAGAATCCCGGAAGGGAGAGACCCAGGGGGGCAGAGGGACCCAGAGGAGAACTGTCAGGCGGAAAAGGTGGAGCAGGGCTAGGATATTAAGTTGGTGCGCAAGGGGCGGAGACTCAGAAGGAGCTTCGCCGACCTAAGCATAAGGCGTAGGGTTGCACGCAGCAGCTCAAGAATGGAGACTGTAACTCAATAAAGACTTTTAATCAACAACCGCTGGCTAGCGTGATCCTCTGTGAGCTAGGATCTGGAAGTAACCCTGACAGTCAGATTTTTGCTGAAATTGTGACCCCGGGGCTTAGGGAGTTTTTCAAAGAAATATTTTCTGCCGGTTAAGTTTTTGAGGGCTGATTTCTTGTCCTGTGATAAAAAGCCTTCTGTTTCCATCGCCAAAGCTTTCAGGGGATCATTTGAAAGCTTCTGGCACCATTTTTGAGTGAATTGCCAAAAGTCAGATTTTTGCTGAAATTGTGATCCCCGGGGCTTACGGATTTTTTCATAAAATATTTTCTGCCGGTTAAGTTTTTGAGGGCTGATTTCTTGTCCTGTGATAAAAAAGCCTTCTGTTTCGAGTGCCAAACCTTTCAGGACAGCATTTTCAAGCTTCTGGCACCATTTTTGAGTGAATTGCCAAAATTCAGATTTTTGCTGAAATTGTGACCCCGGGGCTTAGGGAGTTTTTCAAAGAAATATTTTCTGCCGGTTAAGTTTTTGAGGGCTGATTTCTTGTCCTGTGATAAAAAGCCTTCTGTTTCCATCGCCAAAGCTTTCAGGGGATCATTTGCAAGCTTCTGGCACCATTTTTGAGTGAATTGCCAAAAGTCAGATTTTTGCTGAAATTGTGACCCCGGGGCTTAGGGAGTTTTTCAAAGAAATATTTTCTGCCGGTTAAGTTTTTGAGGGCTGATTTCTTGTCCTGTGATAAAAAGCCTTCTGTTTCCATCGCCAAAGCTTTCAGGGGATCATTTGCAAGCTTCTGGCACCATTTTTGAGTGAATTGCCAAAAGTCAGATTTTTGCTGAAATTGTGATCCCCGGGGCTTACGGATTTTTTCATAAAATATTTTCTGCCGGTTAAGTTTTTGAGGGCTGATTTCTTGTCCTGTGATAAAAAGCCTTCTGTTTCCATCGCCAAAGCTTTCAGGGGATCATTTGCAAGCTTCTGGCACCATTTTTGAGTGAATTGCCAAAAGTCAGATTTTTGCTGAAATTGTGACCCTGGGGCTTAGGGATTTTTTCAAAAAAATATTTTCTGCCGGTTACGTTTTTGAGGGCTGATTTCTTGTCCTGTGATAAAAAGCCTTCTGTTTCCATCGCCAAAGCTTTCAGGGGATCATTTGCAAGCTTCTGGCACCATTTTTGAGTGAATTGCCAAAAGTCAGATTTTTGCTGAAATTGTGACCCCGGGGCTTAGGGATTTTTTCAAAAAAATATTTTCTGCCGGTTGAGTTTTTGAGGGCTGATTTCTTGTCCTGTGATAAAAAGCCTTCTGTTTCCATCACCAAAGCTTTCAGGTGAGCATTTACAAAAGGTTGGCACCATTTTTGAGTGAATTGCCAAAAGTCAGATTTTTGCTGAAATTGTGACCCCGGGGCTTAGGGATTTGTTCAAAGAAATATTTTCTGCCGGTTAAGTTTTTGAGGGCTGATTTCTTGTCCTGTGATAAAAAGCCTTCTGTTTCCATCGCCAAAGCTTTCAGGGGATCATTTGCAAGCTTCTGGCACCATTTTTGAGTGAATTGCCAAAAGTCAGATTTTTGCTGAAATTGTGACCCCGGGGCTTAGGGATTTGTTCAAAGAAATATTTTCTGCCGGTTAAGGTTTTGAGGGCTGATTTCTTGTCCTGTGATAAAAAGCCTTCTGTTTCCATCGCCAAAGCTTTCAGGGGATCATTTGCAAGCTTCTGGCACCATTTTTGAGTGAATTGCCAAAAGTCAGATTTTTGCTGAAATTGTGACCCCGGGGCTTAGGGAGTTTTTCAAAGAAATATTTTCTGCCGGTTAAGTTTTTGAGGGCTGATTTCTTGTCCTGTGATAAAAAGCCTTCTGTTTCCATCGCCAAAGCTTTCAGGGGATCATTTGCAAGCTTCTGGCACCATTTTTGAGTGAATTGCCAAAAGTCAGATTTTTGCTGAAATTGTGACCCCGGGGCTTAGGGAGTTTTTCAAAGAAATATTTTCTGCCGGTTAAGTTTTTGAGGGCTGATTTCTTGTCCTGTGATAAAAAGCCTTCTGTTTCCATCGCCAAAGCTTTCAGGGGATCATTTGCAAGCTTCTGGCACCATTTTTGAGTGAATTGCCAAAAGTCAGATTTTTGCTGAAATTGTGATCCCCGGGGCTTACGGATTTTTTCATAAAATATTTTCTGCCGGTTAAGTTTTTGAGGGCTGATTTCTTGTCCTGTGATAAAAAGCCTTCTGTTTCCATCGCCAAAGCTTTCAGGGGATCATTTGCAAGCTTCTGGCACCATTTTTGAGTGAATTGCCAAAAGTCAGATTTTTGCTGAAATTGTGACCCTGGGGCTTAGGGATTTTTTCAAAAAAATATTTTCTGCCGGTTACGTTTTTGAGGGCTGATTTCTTGTCCTGTGATAAAAAGCCTTCTGTTTCCATCGCCAAAGCTTTCAGGGGATCATTTGCAAGCTTCTGGCACCATTTTTGAGTGAATTGCCAAAAGTCAGATTTTTGCTGAAATTGTGACCCCAGGGCTTAGGGATTTTTTCAAAAAAATATTTTCTGCCGGTTGAGTTTTTGAGGGCTGATTTCTTGTCCTGTGATAAAAAGCCTTCTGTTTCCATCACCAAAGCTTTCAGGTGAGCATTTACAACCGGTTGGCACCATTTTTGAGTGAATTGCCAAAAGTCAGATTTTTGCTGAAATTGTGACCCCGGGGCTTAGGGATTTGTTCAAAGAAATATTTTCTGCCGGTTACGTTTTTGAGGGCTGATTTCTTGTCCTGTGATAAAAAGCCTTCTGTTTCCATCGCCAAAGCTTTCAGGGGATCATTTGCAAGCTTCTGGCACCATTTTTGAGTGAATTGCCAAAAGTCAGATTTTTGCTGAAATTGTGACCCCAGGGCTTAGGGATTTTTTCAAAAAAATATTTTCTGCCGGTTGAGTTTTTGAGGGCTGATTTCTTGTCCTGTGATAAAAAGCCTTCTGTTTCCATCACCAAAGCTTTCAGGTGAGCATTTACAACCGGTTGGCACCATTTTTGAGTGAATTGCCAAAAGTCAGATTTTTGCTGAAATTGTGACCCCGGGGCTTAGGGATTTGTTCAAAGAAATATTTTCTGCCGGTTAAGGTTTTGAGGGCTGATTTCTTGTCCTGTGATAAAAAGCCTTCTGTTTCCATCGCCAAAGCTTTCAGGGGATCATTTGCAAGCTTCTGGCACCATTTTTGAGTGAATTGCCAATAGTCAGATTTTTGCTGAAATTGTGACCCCAGGGCTTAGGGAGTTTTTCAAAGAAATATTTTCTGCCGGTTAAGTTTTTGAGGGCTGATTTCTTGTCCTGTGATAAAAAGCCTTCTGTTTCCATCGCCAAAGCTTTCAGGGGATCATTTGCAAGCTTCTGGCACCATTTTTGAGTGAATTGCCAAAAGTCAGATTTTTGCTGAAATTGTGATCCCCGGGGCTTACGGATTTTTTCATAAAATATTTTCTGCCGGTTAAGTTTTTGAGGGCTGATTTCTTGTCCTGTGATAAAAAGCCTTCTGTTTCCATTGCCAAAGCTTTCAGGGGATCATTTGCAAGCTTCTGGCACCATTTTTGAGTGAATTGCCAAAAGTCAGATTTTTGCTGAAATTGTGACCCTGGGGCTTAGGGATTTTTTCAAAAAAATATTTTCTGCCGGTTACGTTTTTGAGGGCTGATTTCTTGTCCTGTGATAAAAAGCCTTCTGTTTCCATCGCCAAAGCTTTCAGGGGATCATTTGCAAGCTTCTGGCACCATTTTTGAGTGAATTGCCAAAAGTCAGATTTTTGCTGAAATTGTGACCCCAGGGCTTAGGGATTTTTTCAAAAAAATATTTTCTGCCGGTTGAGTTTTTGAGGGCTGATTTCTTGTCCTGTGATAAAAAGCCTTCTGTTTCCATCACCAAAGCTTTCAGGTGAGCATTTACAACCGGTTGGCACCATTTTTGAGTGAATTGCCAAAAGTCAGATTTTTGCTGAAATTGTGACCCCGGGGCTTAGGGATTTGTTCAAAGAAATATTTTCTGCCGGTTACGTTTTTGAGGGCTGATTTCTTGTCCTGTGATAAAAAGCCTTCTGTTTCCATCGCCAAAGCTTTCAGGGGATCATTTGCAAGCTTCTGGCACCATTTTTGAGTGAATTGCCAAAAGTCAGATTTTTGCTGAAATTGTGACCCCAGGGCTTAGGGATTTTTTCAAAAAAATATTTTCTGCCGGTTGAGTTTTTGAGGGCTGATTTCTTGTCCTGTGATAAAAAGCCTTCTGTTTCCATCACCAAAGCTTTCAGGTGAGCATTTACAACCGGTTGGCACCATTTTTGAGTGAATTGCCAAAAGTCAGATTTTTGCTGAAATTGTGACCCCGGGGCTTAGGGATTTGTTCAAAGAAATATTTTCTGCCGGTTAAGTTTTTGAGGGCTGATTTCTTGTCCTGTGATAAAAAGCCTTCTGTTTCCATCGCCAAAGCTTTCAGGGGATCATTTGCAAGCTTCTGGCACCATTTTTGAGTGAATTGCCAAAAGTAAGATTTTTGCTGAAATTGTGACCCCGGGGCTTAGGGATTTGTTCAAAGAAATATTTTCTGCCGGTTAAGGTTTTGAGGGCTGATTTCTTGTCCTGTGATAAAAAGCCTTCTGTTTCCATCGCCAAAGCTTTCAGGGGATCATTTGCAAGCTTCTGGCACCATTTTTGAGTGAATTGCCAATAGTCAGATTTTTGCTGAAATTGTGACCCCGGGGCTTAGGGAGTTTTTCAAAGAAATATTTTCTGCCGGTTAAGTTTTTGAGGGCTGATTTCTTGTCCTGTGATAAAAAGCCTTCTGTTTCCATCGCCAAAGCTTTCAGGGGATCATTTGCAAGCTTCTGGCACCATTTTTGAGTGAATTGCCAAAAGTCAGATTTTTGCTGAAATTGTGATCCCCGGGGCTTACGGATTTTTTCATAAAATATTTTCTGCCGGTTAAGTTTTTGAGGGCTGATTTCTTGTCCTGTGATAAAAAGCCTTCTGTTTCCATTGCCAAAGCTTTCAGGGGATCATTTGCAAGCTTCTGGCACCATTTTTGAGTGAATTGCCAAAAGTCAGATTTTTGCTGAAATTGTGACCCTGGGGCTTAGGGATTTTTTCAAAAAAATATTTTCTGCCGGTTACGTTTTTGAGGGCTGATTTCTTGTCCTGTGATAAAAAGCCTTCTGTTTCCATCGCCAAAGCTTTCAGGGGATCATTTGCAAGCTTCTGGCACCATTTTTGAGTGAATTGCCAAAAGTCAGATTTTTGCTGAAATTGTGATCACGGGGCTTAGGGATTTTTTCAAAAAAATATTTTCTGCCGGTTACGTTTTTGAGGGCTGATTTCTTGTCCTGTGATAAAAAGCCTTCTGTTTCCATCGCCAAAGCTTTCAGGGGATCATTTGCAAGCTTCTGGCACCATTTTTGAGTGAATTGCCAAAAGTCAGATTTTTGCTGAAATTGTGACCCCTGGGCTTAGGGATTTTTTCAGAAAAATATTTTCTGGCGGTTAAGTTTTTGAGGGCTGATTTCTTGTCCTGTGATAAAAAGCCTTCTGTTTCCATCGCCAAAGCTTTCAGGGGATCATTTGCAAGCTTCTGGCACCATTTTTGAGTGAATTGCCAAAAGTCAGATTTTTGCTGAAATTGTGACCCCGGGGCTTAGGGATTTTTTCAAAAAAATATTTTCTGCCGGTTAAGTTTTTGAGGGCTGATTTCTTGTCCTGTGAAAAAAAGCCTCCTGTTTCCATCGCCAAAGCTTTCAGAGTATCATTTGCAAGCTTATGGCACCATTTTTGAGTGAATTGCCAAAAGTCAGATTTTTGCTGAAATTGTGACCCCGGGGCTTAGGGATTTTTTCAAAAAAATATTTTCTGCCGGTTACGTTTTTGAGGGCTGATTTCTTGTCCTGTGATAAAAAGCCTTCTGTTTCCATCGCCAAAGCTTTCAGGGGATCATTTGCAAGCTTCTGCCACCATTTTTGAGTGAATTGCCAAAAGTCAGATTAGGGCTTAGGAATCATTTGCAAGCTTCTGGCACCATTTTTGAGTGAATTGCCAAAAGTCAGATTTTTGCTGAAATTGTGACCCCGGGGCTTAGGGATTTTATCAAAAAAATATTTTATGCTGGTTACGTTTTTGAGGGCTGATTTCTTGTCCTGTGATAAAAAGCCTTCTGTTTCCATGGCCAAAGCTTTCAGGGGATCATTTGCAAGCTTCTGGCACCATTTTTGAGTGAATTGCCAAAAGTCAGATTTTTGCGGAAATTGTGACCCCGGGGCTTAGGGATTTTTTCAAAAAAATATTTTCTGCCGGTTAAGTTTTTGAGGGCTGATTTCTTGTCCTGTGATAAAAAGCCTTCTGTTTCCATCGCCAAAGCTTTCAGGGGATCATTTGCAAGCTTGTGGCACCATTTTTGAGTGAATTGCCAAAAGTCAGATTTTTGCTGAAATTGTGACCCCGGGCCTTAGGGATTTTTTCAAAAAAATATTTTCTGCCAGTTAAGTTTTTGAGGGCTGATTTCTTGTCCTGTGATAAAAAGCCTTCTGTTTCCATCGCCAAAGCTTTCAGGGGATCATTTGCAAGCTTCTGGCACCATTTTTGAGTGAATTGCCAAAAGTCAGATTTTTGCTGAAATTGTGACCCCGGGGCTTAGGGATTTTTTCAAAAAAATCTTTTCTGCCGGTTAAGTTTTTGAGGGCTGATTTCTTGTCCTGTGATAAAAAGCCTTCTGTTTCGAGTGCCAAACCTTTCAGGACAGCATTTTCAAGCTTCTGGCACCATTTTTGAGTGAATTGCCAAAAGTCAGATTTTTGCTGAAATTGTGACCCCGGGGCTTAGGGAGTTTTTCAAAGAAATATTTTCTGCCGGTTAAGTTTTTGAGGGCTGATTTCTTGTCCTGTGATAAAAAGCCTTCTGTTTCCATCGCCAAAGCTTTCAGGGGATCATTTGCAAGCTTCTGGCACCATTTTTGAGTGAATTGCCAAAAGTCAGATTTTTGCTGAAATTGTGACCCCGGGGCTTAGGGAGTTTTTCAAAGAAATATTTTCTGCCGGTTAAGTTTTTGAGGGCTGATTTCTTGTCCTGTGATAAAAAGCCTTCTGTTTCCATCGCCAAAGCTTTCAGGGGATCATTTGCAAGCTTCTGGCACCATTTTTGAGTGAATTGCCAAAAGTCAGATTTTTGCTGAAATTGTGATCCCCGGGGCTTACGGATTTTTTCATAAAATATTTTCTGCCGGTTAAGTTTTTGAGGGCTGATTTCTTGTCCTGTGATAAAAAGCCTTCTGTTTCCATCGCCAAAGCTTTCAGGGGATCATTTGCAAGCTTCTGGCACCATTTTTGAGTGAATTGCCAAAAGTCAGATTTTTGCTGAAATTGTGACCCTGGGGCTTAGGGATTTTTTCAAAAAAATATTTTCTGCCGGTTACGTTTTTGAGGGCTGATTTCTTGTCCTGTGATAAAAAGCCTTCTGTTTCCATCGCCAAAGCTTTCAGGGGATCATTTGCAAGCTTCTGGCACCATTTTTGAGTGAATTGCCAAAAGTCAGATTTTTGCTGAAATTGTGACCCCGGGGCTTAGGGATTTTTTCAAAAAAATATTTTCTGCCGGTTAAGTTTTTGAGGGCTGATTTCTTGTCCTGTGATAAAAAGCCTTCTGTTTCCATCGCCAAAGCTTTCAGGGGATCATTTGCAAGCTTCTGGCACCATTTTAGAGTGAATTGCCAAAAGTCAGTTTTTTGCTGAAATTGTGACCCCGGGGCTTAGGGATTTTTTCAGAAAAATATTTTCTGGCGGTTAAGTTTTTGAGGGCTGATTTCTTGTCCTGTGATAAAAAGCCTTCTGTTTCCATCGCCAAAGCTTTCAGGGGATCATTTGCAAGCTTCTGGCACCATTTTTGAGTGAATTGCCAAAAGTCAGATTTTTGCTGAAATTGTGACCCTGGGGCTTAGGGATTTTTTCAAAAAAATATTTTCTGCCGGTTAAGTTTTTGAGGGCTGATTTCTTATCCTGTGATAAAAAGCCTTCTGTTTCCATCGCCAAAGCTTTCAGGGGATCATTTGCAAGCTTCTGGCACCATTTTTGAGTGAATTGCCAAAAGTCAGATTTTTGCTGAAATTGTGACCCCGGGGCTTAGGGATTTTTTCAAAAAAATATTTTCTGCCGGTTAAGTTTTTGAGGGCTGATTTCTTGTCCTGTGATAAAAAGCCTTCTGTTTCGAGTGCCAAACCTTTCAGGAGAGCATTTTCAAACTTTTGGCACCATTTTGGAGTGAATTGTCAAAAGTCAGATTTTTGCTGAAATTGTGACCCCGGGGCTTAGGGAGTTTTTCAAAGAAATATTTTCTGCCGGTTAAGTTTTTGAGGGCTGATTTCTTGTCCTGTGATAAAAAGCCTTCTGTTTCCATCGCCAAAGCTTTCAGGGGATCATTTGAAAGCTTCTGGCACCATTTTTGAGTGAATTGCCAAAAGTCAGATTTTTGCTGAAATTGTGATCCCCGGGGCTTACGGATTTTTTCATAAAATATTTTCTGCCGGTTAAGTTTTTGAGGGCTGATTTCTTGTCCTGTGATAAAAAGCCTTCTGTTTCCATCGCCAAAGCTTTCAGGGGATCATTTGCAAGCTTCTGGCACCATTTTTGAGTGAATTGCCAAAAGTCAGATTTTTGCTGAAATTGTGACCCTGGGGCTTAGGGATTTTTTCAAAAAAATATTTTCTGCCGGTTACGTTTTTGAGGGCTGATTTCTTGTCCTGTGATAAAAAGCCTTCTGTTTCCATCGCCAAAGCTTTCAGGGGATCATTTGCAAGCTTCTGGCACCATTTTTGAGTGAATTGCCAAAAGTCAGATTTTTGCTGAAATTGTGACCCCAGGGCTTAGGGATTTTTTCAAAAAAATATTTTCTGCCGGTTGAGTTTTTGAGGGCTGATTTCTTGTCCTGTGATAAAAAGCCTTCTGTTTCCATCACCAAAGCTTTCAGGGGATCATTTGCAAGCTTCTGGCACCATTTTTGAGTGAATTGCCAAAAGTCAGATTTTTGCTGAAATTGTGACCCCGGGGCTTAGGGATTTTTTCCTAAAATATTTTCTGCCGGTTAAGTTTTTGAGGGCTGATTTCTTGTCCTGTGATAAAAAGCCTTCTGTTTCCATCGCCAAAGCTTTCAGGGGATCATTTGCAAGCTTCTGGCACCATTTTTGAGTGAATTGCCAAAAGTCAGATTTTTGCTGAAATTGTGACCCCGGGGCTTAGGGATTTGTTCAAAGAAATATTTTCTGCCGGTTAAGTTTTTGAGGGCTGATTTCTTGTCCTGTGATAAAAAGCCTTCTGTTTCCATCGCCAAAGCTTTCAGGGGATCATTTGCAAGCTTCTGGCACCATTTTTGAGTGAATTGCCAAAAGTCAGATTTTTGCTGAAATTGTGACCCCGGGGCTTAGGGAGTTTTTCAAAGAAATATTTTCTGCCGGTTAAGTTTTTGAGGGCTGATTTCTTGTCCTGTGATAAAAAGCCTTCTGTTTCCATCGCCAAAGCTTTCAGGGGATCATTTGCAAGCTTCTGGCACCATTTTTGAGTGAATTGCCAAAAGTCAGATTTTTGCTGAAATTGTGATCCCCGGGGCTTACGGATTTTTTCATAAAATATTTTCTGCCGGTTAAGTTTTTGAGGGCTGATTTCTTGTCCTGTGATAAAAAGCCTTCTGTTTCCATTGCCAAAGCTTTCAGGGGATCATTTGCAAGCTTCTGGCACCATTTTTGAGTGAATTGCCAAAAGTCAGATTTTTGCTGAAATTGTGACCCTGGGGCTTAGGGATTTTTTCAAAAAAATATTTTCTGCCGGTTACGTTTTTGAGGGCTGATTTCTTGTCCTGTGATAAAAAGCCTTCTGTTTCCATCGCCAAAGCTTTCAGGGGATCATTTGCAAGCTTCTGGCACCATTTTTGAGTGAATTGCCAAAAGTCAGATTTTTGCTGAAATTGTGATCCCGGGGCTTAGGGATTTTTTCAAAAAAATATTTTCTGCCGGTTACGTTTTTGAGGGCTGATTTCTTGTCCTGTGATAAAAAGCCTTCTGTTTCCATCGCCAAAGCTTTCAGGGGATCATTTGCAAGCTTCTGGCACCATTTTTGAGTGAATTGCCAAAAGTCAGATTTTTGCTGAAATTGTGACCCCGGGGCTTAGGGATTTTTTCAAAAAAATATTTTCTGCCGGTTAAGTTTTTGAGGGCTGATTTCTTGTCCTGTGAAAAAAAGCCTCCTGTTTCCATCGCCAAAGCTTTCAGAGTATCATTTGCAAGCTTATGGCACCATTTTTGAGTGAATTGCCAAAAGTCAGATTTTTGCTGAAATTGTGACCCCGGGGCTTAGGGATTTTATCAAAAAAATATTTTATGCCGGTTACGTTTTTGAGGGCTGATTTCTTGTCCTGTGATAAAAAGCCTTCTGTTTCCATGGCCAAAGCTTTCAGGGGATCATTTGCAAGCTTCTGGCACCATTTTTGAGTGAATTGCCAAAAGTCAGATTTTTGCGGAAATTGTGACCCCGGGGCTTAGGGATTTTTTCAAAAAATATTTTCTGCCGGTTAAGTTTTTGAGGGCTGATTTCTTGTCCTGTGATAAAAAGCCTTCTGTTTCCATCGCCAAAGCTTTCAGGGGATCATTTGCAAGCTTGTGGCACCATTTTTGAGTGAATTGCCAAAAGTCAGATTTTTGCTGAAATTGTGACCCCGGGCCTTAGGGATTTTTTCAAAAAAATATTTTCTGCCAGTTAAGTTTTTGAGGGCTGATTTCTTGTCCTGTGATAAAAAGCCTTCTGTTTCCATCGCCAAAGCTTTCAGGGGATCATTTGCAAGCTTCTGGCACCATTTTTGAGTGAATTGCCAAAAGTCAGATTTTTGCTGAAATTGTGACCCCGGGGCTTAGGGATTTTTTCAAAAAAATCTTTTCTGCCGGTTAAGTTTTTGAGGGCTGATTTCTTGTCCTGTGATAAAAAGCCTTCTGTTTCGAGTGCCAAACCTTTCAGGACAGCATTTTCAAGCTTCTGGCACCATTTTTGAGTGAATTGCCAAAAGTCAGATTTTTGCTGAAATTGTGACCCCGGGGCTTAGGGAGTTTTTCAAAGAAATATTTTCTGCCGGTTAAGTTTTTGAGGGCTGATTTCTTGTCCTGTGATAAAAAGCCTTCTGTTTCCATCGCCAAAGCTTTCAGGGGATCATTTGCAAGCTTCTGGCACCATTTTTGAGTGAATTGCCAAAAGTCAGATTTTTGCTGAAATTGTGACCCCGGGGCTTAGGGAGTTTTTCAAAGAAATATTTTCTGCCGGTTAAGTTTTTGAGGGCTGATTTCTTGTCCTGTGATAAAAAGCCTTCTGTTTCCATCGCCAAAGCTTTCAGGGGATCATTTGCAAGCTTCTGGCACCATTTTTGAGTGAATTGCCAAAAGTCAGATTTTTGCTGAAATTGTGACCCCGGGGCTTAGGGATTTTTTCAAAAAAATATTTTCTGCCGGTTAAGTTTTTGAGGGCTGATTTCTTGTCCTGTGATAAAAAGCCTTCTGTTTCCATCGCCAAAGCTTTCAGGGGATCATTTGCAAGCTTCTGGCACCATTTTAGAGTGAATTGCCAAAAGTCAGATTTTTGCTGAAATTGTGACCCCGGGGCTTAGGGATTTTTTCAAAAAAATATTTTCTGCCGGTTAAGTTTTTGAGGGCTGATTTCTTGTCCTGTGATAAAAAGCCTTCTGTTTCCATCGCCAAAGCTTTCAGGGGATCATTTGCAAGCTTCTGGCACCATTTTTGAGTGAATTGCCAAAAGTCAGATTTTTGCTGAAATTGTGACCCCGGGGCTTAGGGATTTTTTCAAAAAAATATTTTCTGGCGGTTAAGTTTTTGAGGGCTGATTTCTTGTCCTGTGATAAAAAGCCTTCTGTTTCCATCGCCAAAGCTTTCAGGGGATCATTTGCAAGCTTCTGGCACCATTTTTGAGTGAATTGCCAAAAGTCAGATTTTTGCTGAAATTGTGACCCTGGGGCTTAGGGATTTTTTCAAAAAAATATTTTCTGCCGGTTAAGTTTTTGAGGGCTGATTTCTTATCCTGTGATAAAAAGCCTTCTGTTTCCATCGCCAAAGCTTTCAGGGGATCATTTGCAAGCTTCTGGCACCATTTTTGAGTGAATTGCCAAAAGTCAGATTTTTGCTGAAATTGTGACCCCGGGGCTTAGGGATTTTTTCAAAAAAATATTTTCTGCCGGTTAAGTTTTTGAGGGCTGATTTCTTGTCCTGTGATAAAAAGCCTTCTGTTTCGAGTGCCAAACCTTTCAGGAGAGCATTTTCAAACTTTTGGCACCATTTTGGAGTGAATTGTCAAAAGTCATATTTTTGCTGAAATTGTGACCCCGGGGCTTAGGGAGTTTTTCAAAGAAATATTTTCTGCCGGTTAAGTTTTTGAGGGCTGATTTCTTGTCCTGTGATAAAAAGCCTTCTGTTTCCATCGCCAAAGCTTTCAGGGGATCATTTGAAAGCTTCTGGCACCATTTTTGAGTGAATTGCCAAAAGTCAGATTTTTGCTGAAATTGTGATCCCCGGGGCTTACGGATTTTTTCATAAAATATTTTCTGCCGGTTAAGTTTTTGAGGGCTGATTTCTTGTCCTGTGATAAAAAGCCTTCTGTTTCCATCGCCAAAGCTTTCAGGGGATCATTTGCAAGCTTCTGGCACCATTTTTGAGTGAATTGCCAAAAGTCAGATTTTTGCTGAAATTGTGACCCTGGGGCTTAGGGATTTTTTCAAAAAAATATTTTCTGCCGGTTACGTTTTTGAGGGCTGATTTCTTGTCCTGTGATAAAAAGCCTTCTGTTTCCATCGCCAAAGCTTTCAGGGGATCATTTGCAAGCTTCTGGCACCATTTTTGAGTGAATTGCCAAAAGTCAGATTTTTGCTGAAATTGTGACCCCAGGGCTTAGGGATTTTTTCAAAAAAATATTTTCTGCCGGTTGAGTTTTTGAGGGCTGATTTCTTGTCCTGTGATAAAAAGCCTTCTGTTTCCATCACCAAAGCTTTCAGGTGAGCATTTACAACCGGTTGGCACCATTTTTGAGTGAATTGCCAAAAGTCAGATTTTTGCTGAAATTGTGACCCCGGGGCTTAGGGATTTTTTCCTAAAATATTTTCTGCCGGTTAAGTTTTTGAGGGCTGATTTCTTGTCCTGTGATAAAAAGCCTTCTGTTTCCATCGCCAAAGCTTTCAGGGGATCATTTGCAAGCTTCTGGCACCATTTTTGAGTGAATTGCCAAAAGTCAGATTTTTGCTGAAATTGTGACCCCGGGGCTTAGGGATTTGTTCAAAGAAATATTTTCTGCCGGTTAAGTTTTTGAGGGCTGATTTCTTGTCCTGTGATAAAAAGCCTTCTGTTTCCATCGCCAAAGCTTTCAGGGGATCATTTGCAAGCTTCTGGCACCATTTTTGAGTGAATTGCCAAAAGTCAGATTTTTGCTGAAATTGTGACCCCGGGGCTTAGCGAGTTTTTCAAAGAAATATTTTCTGCCGGTTAGGTTTTTGAGGGCTGATTTCTTGTCCTGTGATAAAAAGCCTTCTGTTTCCATCGCCAAAGCTTTCAGGGGATCATTTGCAAGCTTCTGGCACCATTTTTGAGTCAATTGCCAAAAGTCAGATTTTTGCTGAAATTGTGATCCCCGGGGCTTACGGATTTTTTCATAAAATATTTTCTGCCGGTTAAGTTTTTGAGGGCTGATTTCTTGTCCTGTGATAAAAAGCCTTCTGTTTCGAGTGCCAAACCTTTCAGGAGAGCATTTTCAAGCTTCTGGCACCATTTTTGAGTGAATTGCCAAAAATCAGATTTTTGCTGAAATTGTGACCCTGGGGCTTAGGGATTTTTTCAAAAAAATATTTTCTGCCGGTTACGTTTTTGAGGGCTGATTTCTTGTCCTGTGATAAAAAGCCTTCTGTTTCCATCGCCAAAGCTTTCAGGGGATCATTTGCAAGCTTCTGGCACCATTTTTGAGTGAATTGCCAAAAGTCAGATTTTTGCTGAAATTGTGACCCCGGGGCTTAGGGATTTTTTCAAAAAAATATTTTCTGCCGGTTAAGTTTTTGAGGGCTGATTTCTTGTCCTGTGATAAAAAGCCTTCTGTTTCGAGTGCCAAACCTTTCAGGCGAGCATTTTTAAGCTCTTCGAACCATTTTTGAGTGAACTGCCAAAAGTCAGATTTTTGCTGAAATTGTGACCCCGGGGCTTAGGGATTTGTTCAAAGAAATATTTTCTGCCGGTTAAGTTTTTGAGGGCTGATTTCTTGTCCTGTGATAAAAAGCCTTCTGTTTCCATCGCCAAAGCTTTCAGGGGATCATTTGCAAGCTTCTGGCACCATTTTTGAGTGAATTGACAAAAGTCAGATTTTTGCTGAAATTGTGATCCCCGGGGCTTAAGGATTTTTTCATAAAATATTTTCTGCCGGTTAAGTTTTTGAGGGCTGATTTCTTGTCCTGTGATAAAAAGCCTTCTGTTTCCATCGCCAAACCTTTCAGGAGAGCATTTTCAAGCTTCTGGCACCATTTTTGAGTGAATTGCCAAAAGTCAGAAGTTTGCTGAAATTGTGACCCTGGGGCTTAGGGATTTTTTCAAAAAAATATTTTCTGCCGGTTGAGTTTTTGAGGGCTGATTTCTTGTCCTGTGATAAAAAGCCTTCTGTTTCCATCACCAAAGCTTTCAGGTGAGCATTTACAACCGGTTGGCACCATTTTTGAGTGAATTGCCAAAAGTCAGATTTTTGCTGAAATTGTGACCCCGGGGCTTAGGGATTTTTTCCTAAAATATTTTCTGCCGGTTAAGTTTTTGAGGGCTGATTTCTTGTCCTGTGATAAAAAGCCTTCTGTTTCCATCGCCAAAGCTTTCAGGGGATCATTTGCAAGCTTCTGGCACCATTTTTGAGTGAATTGCCAAAAGTCAGATTTTTGCTGAAATTGTGACCCCGGGGCTTAGGGATTTGTTCAAAGAAATATTTTCTGCCGGTTAAGTTTTTGAGGGCTGATTTCTTGTCCTGTGATAAAAAGCCTTCTGTTTCCATCGCCAAAGCTTTCAGGGGATCATTTGCAAGCTTCTGGCACCATTTTTGAGTGAATTGCCAAAAGTCAGATTTTTGCTGAAATTGTGACCCCGGGGCTTAGCGAGTTTTTCAAAGAAATATTTTCTGCCGGTTAGGTTTTTGAGGGCTGATTTCTTGTCCTGTGATAAAAAGCCTTCTGTTTCCATCGCCAAAGCTTTCAGGGGATCATTTGCAAGCTTCTGGCACCATTTTTGAGTCAATTGCCAAAAGTCAGATTTTTGCTGAAATTGTGATCCCCGGGGCTTACGGATTTTTTCATAAAATATTTTCTGCCGGTTAAGTTTTTGAGGGCTGATTTCTTGTCCTGTGATAAAAAGCCTTCTGTTTCGAGTGCCAAACCTTTCAGGAGAGCATTTTCAAGCTTCTGGCACCATTTTTGAGTGAATTGCCAAAAATCAGATTTTTGCTGAAATTGTGACCCTGGGGCTTAGGGATTTTTTCAAAAAAATATTTTCTGCCGGTTACGTTTTTGAGGGCTGATTTCTTGTCCTGTGATAAAAAGCCTTCTGTTTCCATCGCCAAAGCTTTCAGGGGATCATTTGCAAGCTTCTGGCACCATTTTTGAGTGAATTGCCAAAAGTCAGATTTTTGCTGAAATTGTGACCCCGGGGCTTAGGGATTTTTTCAAAAAAATATTTTCTGCCGGTTAAGTTTTTGAGGGCTGATTTCTTGTCCTGTGATAAAAAGCCTTCTGTTTCGAGTGCCAAACCTTTCAGGCGAGCATTTTTAAGCTCTTCGAACCATTTTTGAGTGAACTGCCAAAAGTCAGATTTTTGCTGAAATTGTGACCCCGGGGCTTAGGGATTTGTTCAAAGAAATATTTTCTGCCGGTTAAGTTTTTGAGGGCTGATTTCTTGTCCTGTGATAAAAAGCCTTCTGTTTCCATCGCCAAAGCTTTCAGGGGATCATTTGCAAGCTTCTGGCACCATTTTTGAGTGAATTGCCAAAAGTCAGATTTTTGCTGAAATTGTGATCCCCGGGGCTTACGGATTTTTTCATAAAATATTTTCTGCCGGTTAAGTTTTTGAGGGCTGATTTCTTGTCCTGTGATAAAAAGCCTTCTGTTTCCATCGCCAAACCTTTCAGGAGAGCATTTTCAAGCTTCTGGCACCATTTTTGAGTGAATTGCCAAAAGTCAGAAGTTTGCTGAAATTGTGACCCTGGGGCTTAGGGATTTTTTCAAAAAAATATTTTCTGCCGGTTACGTTTTTGAGGGCTGATTTCTTGTCCTGTGATAAAAAGCCTTCTGTTTCCATCGCCAAAGCTTTCAGGGGATCATTTGCAAGCTTCTGGCACCATTTTTGAGTGAATTGCCAAAAGTCAGATTTTTGCTGAAATTGTGACCCCGGGGCTTACGGATTTTTTCAAAAAAATATTTTCTGCCGGTTAAGTTTTTGAGGGCTGATTTCTTGTCCTGTGATAAAAAGCGTTCTGTTTCCATCGCCAAAGCTTTCAGGGGATCATTTGCAAGCTTCTGGCACCATTTTAGAGTGAATTGCCAAAAATCAGATTTTTGCTGAAATTGTGACCCCGGGGCTTAGGGATTTTTTCAGAAAAATATTTTCTGCCGGTTACGTTTTTGAGGGCTGATTTCTTGTCCTGTGATAAAAAGCCTTCTGTTTCCATCGCCAAAGCTTTCAGGGGATCATTTGCAAGCTTCTGGCACCATTTTTGAGTGAATTGCCAAAAGTCAGATTTTTGCTGAAATTGTGACCCCGGGGCTTAGGGATTTTTTCAAAAAAATATTTTCTGCCGGTTAAGTTTTTGAGGACTGATTTCTTATCCTGTGATAAAAAGCCTTCTGTTTCCATCGCCAAAGCTTTCAGGGGATCATTTGCAAGCTTCTGGCACCATTTTTGAGTGAATTGCCAAAAGTCAGATTTTTGCTGAAATTGTGACCCCGGGGCTTAGGGATTTTTTCAGAAAAATATTTTCTGGCGGTTAAGTTTTTGAGGGCTGATTTCTTGTCCTGTGATAAAAAGCCTTCTGTTTCCATCGCCAAAGCTTTCAGGGGATCATTTGCAAG
The DNA here is from genome assembly GCF_965113315.1 of Podarcis vaucheri. NCBI lineage: Eukaryota > Metazoa > Chordata > Lepidosauria > Squamata > Lacertidae > Podarcis > Podarcis vaucheri. The sequence goes on from NW_028118802.1 coordinate 211,424, forward strand.
CTTCTGGCACCATTTTTGAGTGAATTGCCAAAAGTCAGATTTTTCTGAAATTGTGACCCCGGGCCTTAGGGATTTTTTCAAAAAAATATTTTCTGCCGGTTAAGTTTTTGAGGGCTGATTTCTTATCCTGTGATAAAAAGCCTTCTGTTTCCATCGCCAAAGCTTTCAGGGGATCATTTGCAACCTTCTGGCACCATTTTTGAGTGAATTGCCAAAAGTCAGATTTTTGCTGAAATTGTGATCCCCGGGGCTTACGGATTTTTTCAAAAAAATATATTCTGCCGGTTAAGTTTTTGAGGGCTGATTTCTTGTCCTGTGATAAAAAGCCTTCTGTTTCCATTGCCAAAGCTTTCAGGGGATCATTTGCAAGCTTGTGGTACCAATTTGGAGTGAATTGCCAAAAGTCAGATTTTTGCTGAAATTGTGACCCCGGGCCTTAGGGATTTTTTCAAAAAAATATTTTCTGCCGGTTATGTTTTTGAGGGCTGATTTCTTGTCCTGTGATAAAAAGCCTTCTGTTTCCATCGCCAAAGCTTTCAGGGGATCATTTGCAAGCTTCTGGCACCATTTCTGAGTGAATTGCCAAAAGTCAGATTTTTGCTGAAATTGTGACCCCGGGGATTACGGATTTTTTCAAAAAAATATTTTCTGCCGGTTAAGTTTTTGAGGGCTGATTTCTTGTCCTGTGATAAAAAGCCTTCTGTTTCGAGTGCCAAACCTTTCAGGCGAGCATTTTTAAGCTCTTCGAACCATTTTTGAGTGAACTGCCAAAAGTCAGATTTTTGCTGAAATTGTGACCCCGGGGCTTAGGGATTTGTTCAAAGAAATATTTTCTGCCGGTTAAGTTTTTGAGGGCTGATTTCTTGTCCTGTGATAAAAAGCCTTCTGTTTCCATCGCCAAAGCTTTCAGGGGATCATTTGCAAGCTTCTGGCACCATTTTTGAGTGAATTGACAAAAGTCAGATTTTTGCTGAAATTGTGATCCCCGGGGCTTAAGGATTTTTTCATAAAATATTTTCTGCCGGTTAAGTTTTTGAGGGCTGATTTCTTGTCCTGTGATAAAAAGCCTTCTGTTTCCATCGCCAAACCTTTCAGGAGAGCATTTTCAAGCTTCTGGCACCATTTTTGAGTGAATTGCCAAAAGTCAGAAGTTTGCTGAAATTGTGACCCTGGGGCTTAGGGATTTTTTCAAAAAAATATTTTCTGCCGGTTGAGTTTTTGAGGGCTGATTTCTTGTCCTGTGATAAAAAGCCTTCTGTTTCCATCACCAAAGCTTTCAGGTGAGCATTTACAACCGGTTGGCACCATTTTTGAGTGAATTGCCAAAAGTCAGATTTTTGCTGAAATTGTGACCCCGGGGCTTAGGGATTTTTTCCTAAAATATTTTCTGCCGGTTAAGTTTTTGAGGGCTGATTTCTTGTCCTGTGATAAAAAGCCTTCTGTTTCCATCGCCAAAGCTTTCAGGGGATCATTTGCAAGCTTCTGGCACCATTTTTGAGTGAATTGCCAAAAGTCAGATTTTTGCTGAAATTGTGACCCCGGGGCTTAGGGATTTGTTCAAAGAAATATTTTCTGCCGGTTAAGTTTTTGAGGGCTGATTTCTTGTCCTGTGATAAAAAGCCTTCTGTTTCCATCGCCAAAGCTTTCAGGGGATCATTTGCAAGCTTCTGGCACCATTTTTGAGTGAATTGCCAAAAGTCAGATTTTTGCTGAAATTGTGACCCCGGGGCTTAGCGAGTTTTTCAAAGAAATATTTTCTGCCGGTTAGGTTTTTGAGGGCTGATTTCTTGTCCTGTGATAAAAAGCCTTCTGTTTCCATCGCCAAAGCTTTCAGGGGATCATTTGCAAGCTTCTGGCACCATTTTTGAGTCAATTGCCAAAAGTCAGATTTTTGCTGAAATTGTGATCCCCGGGGCTTACGGATTTTTTCATAAAATATTTTCTGCCGGTTAAGTTTTTGAGGGCTGATTTCTTGTCCTGTGATAAAAAGCCTTCTGTTTCGAGTGCCAAACCTTTCAGGAGAGCATTTTCAAGCTTCTGGCACCATTTTTGAGTGAATTGCCAAAAATCAGATTTTTGCTGAAATTGTGACCCTGGGGCTTAGGGATTTTTTCAAAAAAATATTTTCTGCCGGTTACGTTTTTGAGGGCTGATTTCTTGTCCTGTGATAAAAAGCCTTCTGTTTCCATCGCCAAAGCTTTCAGGGGATCATTTGCAAGCTTCTGGCACCATTTTTGAGTGAATTGCCAAAAGTCAGATTTTTGCTGAAATTGTGACCCCGGGGCTTAGGGATTTTTTCAAAAAAATATTTTCTGCCGGTTAAGTTTTTGAGGGCTGATTTCTTGTCCTGTGATAAAAAGCCTTCTGTTTCGAGTGCCAAACCTTTCAGGCGAGCATTTTTAAGCTCTTCGAACCATTTTTGAGTGAACTGCCAAAAGTCAGATTTTTGCTGAAATTGTGACCCCGGGGCTTAGGGATTTGTTCAAAGAAATATTTTCTGCCGGTTAAGTTTTTGAGGGCTGATTTCTTGTCCTGTGATAAAAAGCCTTCTGTTTCCATCGCCAAAGCTTTCAGGGGATCATTTGCAAGCTTCTGGCACCATTTTTGAGTGAATTGCCAAAAGTCAGATTTTTGCTGAAATTGTGATCCCCGGGGCTTACGGATTTTTTCATAAAATATTTTCTGCCGGTTAAGTTTTTGAGGGCTGATTTCTTGTCCTGTGATAAAAAGCCTTCTGTTTCCATCGCCAAACCTTTCAGGAGAGCATTTTCAAGCTTCTGGCACCATTTTTGAGTGAATTGCCAAAAGTCAGAAGTTTGCTGAAATTGTGACCCTGGGGCTTAGGGATTTTTTCAAAAAAATATTTTCTGCCGGTTACGTTTTTGAGGGCTGATTTCTTGTCCTGTGATAAAAAGCCTTCTGTTTCCATCGCCAAAGCTTTCAGGGGATCATTTGCAAGCTTCTGGCACCATTTTTGAGTGAATTGCCAAAAGTCAGATTTTTGCTGAAATTGTGACCCCGGGGCTTACGGATTTTTTCAAAAAAATATTTTCTGCCGGTTAAGTTTTTGAGGGCTGATTTCTTGTCCTGTGATAAAAAGCGTTCTGTTTCCATCGCCAAAGCTTTCAGGGGATCATTTGCAAGCTTCTGGCACCATTTTAGAGTGAATTGCCAAAAATCAGATTTTTGCTGAAATTGTGACCCCGGGGCTTAGGGATTTTTTCAGAAAAATATTTTCTGCCGGTTACGTTTTTGAGGGCTGATTTCTTGTCCTGTGATAAAAAGCCTTCTGTTTCCATCGCCAAAGCTTTCAGGGGATCATTTGCAAGCTTCTGGCACCATTTTTGAGTGAATTGCCAAAAGTCAGATTTTTGCTGAAATTGTGACCCCGGGGCTTAGGGATTTGTTCAAAGAAATATTTTCTGCCGGTTAAGTTTTTGAGGGCTGATTTCTTGTCCTGTGATAAAAAGCCTTCTGTTTCCATCGCCAAAGCTTTCAGGGGATCATTTGCAAGCTTCTGGCACCATTTTTGAGTGAATTGCCAAAAGTCAGATTTTTGCTGAAATTGTGACCCCGGGGCTTAGCGAGTTTTTCAAAGAAATATTTTCTGCCGGTTAGGTTTTTGAGGGCTGATTTCTTGTCCTGTGATAAAAAGCCTTCTGTTTCCATCGCCAAAGCTTTCAGGGGATCATTTGCAAGCTTCTGGCACCATTTTTGAGTCAATTGCCAAAAGTCAGATTTTTGCTGAAATTGTGATCCCCGGGGCTTACGGATTTTTTCATAAAATATTTTCTGCCGGTTAAGTTTTTGAGGGCTGATTTCTTGTCCTGTGATAAAAAGCCTTCTGTTTCGAGTGCCAAACCTTTCAGGAGAGCATTTTCAAGCTTCTGGCACCATTTTTGAGTGAATTGCCAAAAATCAGATTTTTGCTGAAATTGTGACCCTGGGGCTTAGGGATTTTTTCAAAAAAATATTTTCTGCCGGTTACGTTTTTGAGGGCTGATTTCTTGTCCTGTGATAAAAAGCCTTCTGTTTCCATCGCCAAAGCTTTCAGGGGATCATTTGCAAGCTTCTGGCACCATTTTTGAGTGAATTGCCAAAAGTCAGATTTTTGCTGAAATTGTGACCCCGGGGCTTAGGGATTTTTTCAAAAAAATATTTTCTGCCGGTTAAGTTTTTGAGGGCTGATTTCTTGTCCTGTGATAAAAAGCCTTCTGTTTCGAGTGCCAAACCTTTCAGGCGAGCATTTTTAAGCTCTTCGAACCATTTTTGAGTGAACTGCCAAAAGTCAGATTTTTGCTGAAATTGTGACCCCGGGGCTTAGGGATTTGTTCAAAGAAATATTTTCTGCCGGTTAAGTTTTTGAGGGCTGATTTCTTGTCCTGTGATAAAAAGCCTTCTGTTTCCATCGCCAAAGCTTTCAGGGGATCATTTGCAAGCTTCTGGCACCATTTTTGAGTGAATTGCCAAAAGTCAGATTTTTGCTGAAATTGTGATCCCCGGGGCTTACGGATTTTTTCATAAAATATTTTCTGCCGGTTAAGTTTTTGAGGGCTGATTTCTTGTCCTGTGATAAAAAGCCTTCTGTTTCCATCGCCAAACCTTTCAGGAGAGCATTTTCAAGCTTCTGGCACCATTTTTGAGTGAATTGCCAAAAGTCAGAAGTTTGCTGAAATTGTGACCCTGGGGCTTAGGGATTTTTTCAAAAAAATATTTTCTGCCGGTTACGTTTTTGAGGGCTGATTTCTTGTCCTGTGATAAAAAGCCTTCTGTTTCCATCGCCAAAGCTTTCAGGGGATCATTTGCAAGCTTCTGGCACCATTTTTGAGTGAATTGCCAAAAGTCAGATTTTTGCTGAAATTGTGACCCCGGGGCTTACGGATTTTTTCAAAAAAATATTTTCTGCCGGTTAAGTTTTTGAGGGCTGATTTCTTGTCCTGTGATAAAAAGCGTTCTGTTTCCATCGCCAAAGCTTTCAGGGGATCATTTGCAAGCTTCTGGCACCATTTTAGAGTGAATTGCCAAAAATCAGATTTTTGCTGAAATTGTGACCCCGGGGCTTAGGGATTTTTTCAGAAAAATATTTTCTGCCGGTTACGTTTTTGAGGGCTGATTTCTTGTCCTGTGATAAAAAGCCTTCTGTTTCCATCGCCAAAGCTTTCAGGGGATCATTTGCAAGCTTCTGGCACCATTTTTGAGTGAATTGCCAAAAGTCAGATTTTTGCTGAAATTGTGACCCCGGGGCTTAGGGATTTGTTCAAAGAAATATTTTCTGCCGGTTAAGTTTTTGAGGGCTGATTTCTTGTCCTGTGATAAAAAGCCTTCTGTTTCCATCGCCAAAGCTTTCAGGGGATCATTTGCAAGCTTCTGGCACCATTTTTGAGTGAATTGCCAAAAGTCAGATTTTTGCTGAAATTGTGACCCCGGGGCTTAGCGAGTTTTTCAAAGAAATATTTTCTGCCGGTTAGGTTTTTGAGGGCTGATTTCTTGTCCTGTGATAAAAAGCCTTCTGTTTCCATCGCCAAAGCTTTCAGGGGATCATTTGCAAGCTTCTGGCACCATTTTTGAGTCAATTGCCAAAAGTCAGATTTTTGCTGAAATTGTGATCCCCGGGGCTTACGGATTTTTTCATAAAATATTTTCTGCCGGTTAAGTTTTTGAGGGCTGATTTCTTGTCCTGTGATAAAAAGCCTTCTGTTTCGAGTGCCAAACCTTTCAGGAGAGCATTTTCAAGCTTCTGGCACCATTTTTGAGTGAATTGCCAAAAATCAGATTTTTGCTGAAATTGTGACCCTGGGGCTTAGGGATTTTTTCAAAAAAATATTTTCTGCCGGTTACGTTTTTGAGGGCTGATTTCTTGTCCTGTGATAAAAAGCCTTCTGTTTCCATCGCCAAAGCTTTCAGGGGATCATTTGCAAGCTTCTGGCACCATTTTTGAGTGAATTGCCAAAAGTCAGATTTTTGCTGAAATTGTGACCCCGGGGCTTAGGGATTTTTTCAAAAAAATATTTTCTGCCGGTTAAGTTTTTGAGGGCTGATTTCTTGTCCTGTGATAAAAAGCCTTCTGTTTCGAGTGCCAAACCTTTCAGGCGAGCATTTTTAAGCTCTTCGAACCATTTTTGAGTGAACTGCCAAAAGTCAGATTTTTGCTGAAATTGTGACCCCGGGGCTTAGGGATTTGTTCAAAGAAATATTTTCTGCCGGTTAAGTTTTTGAGGGCTGATTTCTTGTCCTGTGATAAAAAGCCTTCTGTTTCCATCGCCAAAGCTTTCAGGGGATCATTTGCAAGCTTCTGGCACCATTTTTGAGTGAATTGCCAAAAGTCAGATTTTTGCTGAAATTGTGATCCCCGGGGCTTACGGATTTTTTCATAAAATATTTTCTGCCGGTTAAGTTTTTGAGGGCTGATTTCTTGTCCTGTGATAAAAAGCCTTCTGTTTCCATCGCCAAACCTTTCAGGAGAGCATTTTCAAGCTTCTGGCACCATTTTTGAGTGAATTGCCAAAAGTCAGAAGTTTGCTGAAATTGTGACCCTGGGGCTTAGGGATTTTTTCAAAAAAATATTTTCTGCCGGTTACGTTTTTGAGGGCTGATTTCTTGTCCTGTGATAAAAAGCCTTCTGTTTCCATCGCCAAAGCTTTCAGGGGATCATTTGCAAGCTTCTGGCACCATTTTTGAGTGAATTGCCAAAAGTCAGATTTTTGCTGAAATTGTGACCCCGGGGCTTACGGATTTTTTCAAAAAAATATTTTCTGCCGGTTAAGTTTTTGAGGGCTGATTTCTTGTCCTGTGATAAAAAGCGTTCTGTTTCCATCGCCAAAGCTTTCAGGGGATCATTTGCAAGCTTCTGGCACCATTTTAGAGTGAATTGCCAAAAATCAGATTTTTGCTGAAATTGTGACCCCGGGGCTTAGGGATTTTTTCAGAAAAATATTTTCTGCCGGTTACGTTTTTGAGGGCTGATTTCTTGTCCTGTGATAAAAAGCCTTCTGTTTCCATCGCCAAAGCTTTCAGGGGATCATTTGCAAGCTTCTGGCACCATTTTTGAGTGAATTGCCAAAAGTCAGATTTTTGCTGAAATTGTGACCCCGGGGCTTAGGGATTTTTTCAAAAAAATATTTTCTGCCGGTTAAGTTTTTGAGGACTGATTTCTTATCCTGTGATAAAAAGCCTTCTGTTTCCATCGCCAAAGCTTTCAGGGGATCATTTGCAAGCTTCTGGCACCATTTTTGAGTGAATTGCCAAAAGTCAGATTTTTGCTGAAATTGTGACCCCGGGGCTTAGGGATTTTTTCAGAAAAATATTTTCTGGCGGTTAAGTTTTTGAGGGCTGATTTCTTGTCCTGTGATAAAAAGCCTTCTGTTTCCATCGCCAAAGCTTTCAGGGGATCATTTGCAAGCTTCTGGCACCATTTTTGAGTGAATTGCCAAAAGTCAGATTTTTCTGAAATTGTGACCCCGGGCCTTAGGGATTTTTTCAAAAAAATATTTTCTGCCGGTTAAGTTTTTGAGGGCTGATTTCTTATCCTGTGATAAAAAGCCTTCTGTTTCCATCGCCAAAGCTTTCAGGGGATCATTTGCAACCTTCTGGCACCATTTTTGAGTGAATTGCCAAAAGTCAGATTTTTGCTGAAATTGTGATCCCCGGGGCTTACGGATTTTTTCAAAAAAATATATTCTGCCGGTTAAGTTTTTGAGGGCTGATTTCTTGTCCTGTGATAAAAAGCCTTCTGTTTCCATTGCCAAAGCTTTCAGGGGATCATTTGCAAGCTTGTGGTACCAATTTGGAGTGAATTGCCAAAAGTCAGATTTTTGCTGAAATTGTGACCCCGGGCCTTAGGGATTTTTTCAAAAAAATATTTTCTGCCGGTTATGTTTTTGAGGGCTGATTTCTTGTCCTGTGATAAAAAGCCTTCTGTTTCCATCGCCAAAGCTTTCAGGGGATCATTTGCAAGCTTCTGGCACCATTTCTGAGTGAATTGCCAAAAGTCAGATTTTTGCTGAAATTGTGACCCCGGGGATTACGGATTTTTTCAAAAAAATATTTTCTGCCGGTTAAGTTTTTGAGGGCTGATTTCTTGTCCTGTGATAAAAAGCCTTCTGTTTCGAGTGCCAAACCTTTCAGGCGAGCATTTTTAAGCTCTTCGAACCATTTTTGAGTGAACTGCCAAAAGTCAGATTTTTGCTGAAATTGTGACCCCGGGGCTTAGGGATTTGTTCAAAGAAATATTTTCTGCCGGTTAAGTTTTTGAGGGCTGATTTCTTGTCCTGTGATAAAAAGCCTTCTGTTTCCATCGCCAAAGCTTTCAGGGGATCATTTGCAAGCTTCTGGCACCATTTTTGAGTGAATTGACAAAAGTCAGATTTTTGCTGAAATTGTGATCCCCGGGGCTTAAGGATTTTTTCATAAAATATTTTCTGCCGGTTAAGTTTTTGAGGGCTGATTTCTTGTCCTGTGATAAAAAGCCTTCTGTTTCCATCGCCAAACCTTTCAGGAGAGCATTTTCAAGCTTCTGGCACCATTTTTGAGTGAATTGCCAAAAGTCAGAAGTTTGCTGAAATTGTGACCCTGGGGCTTAGGGATTTTTTCAAAAAAATATTTTCTGCCGGTTGAGTTTTTGAGGGCTGATTTCTTGTCCTGTGATAAAAAGCCTTCTGTTTCCATCACCAAAGCTTTCAGGTGAGCATTTACAACCGGTTGGCACCATTTTTGAGTGAATTGCCAAAAGTCAGATTTTTGCTGAAATTGTGACCCCGGGGCTTAGGGATTTTTTCCTAAAATATTTTCTGCCGGTTAAGTTTTTGAGGGCTGATTTCTTGTCCTGTGATAAAAAGCCTTCTGTTTCCATCGCCAAAGCTTTCAGGGGATCATTTGCAAGCTTCTGGCACCATTTTTGAGTGAATTGCCAAAAGTCAGATTTTTGCTGAAATTGTGACCCCGGGGCTTAGGGATTTGTTCAAAGAAATATTTTCTGCCGGTTAAGTTTTTGAGGGCTGATTTCTTGTCCTGTGATAAAAAGCCTTCTGTTTCCATCGCCAAAGCTTTCAGGGGATCATTTGCAAGCTTCTGGCACCATTTTTGAGTGAATTGCCAAAAGTCAGATTTTTGCTGAAATTGTGACCCCGGGGCTTAGCGAGTTTTTCAAAGAAATATTTTCTGCCGGTTAGGTTTTTGAGGGCTGATTTCTTGTCCTGTGATAAAAAGCCTTCTGTTTCCATCGCCAAAGCTTTCAGGGGATCATTTGCAAGCTTCTGGCACCATTTTTGAGTCAATTGCCAAAAGTCAGATTTTTGCTGAAATTGTGATCCCCGGGGCTTACGGATTTTTTCATAAAATATTTTCTGCCGGTTAAGTTTTTGAGGGCTGATTTCTTGTCCTGTGATAAAAAGCCTTCTGTTTCGAGTGCCAAACCTTTCAGGAGAGCATTTTCAAGCTTCTGGCACCATTTTTGAGTGAATTGCCAAAAATCAGATTTTTGCTGAAATTGTGACCCTGGGGCTTAGGGATTTTTTCAAAAAAATATTTTCTGCCGGTTACGTTTTTGAGGGCTGATTTCTTGTCCTGTGATAAAAAGCCTTCTGTTTCCATCGCCAAAGCTTTCAGGGGATCATTTGCAAGCTTCTGGCACCATTTTTGAGTGAATTGCCAAAAGTCAGATTTTTGCTGAAATTGTGACCCCGGGGCTTAGGGATTTTTTCAAAAAAATATTTTCTGCCGGTTAAGTTTTTGAGGGCTGATTTCTTGTCCTGTGATAAAAAGCCTTCTGTTTCGAGTGCCAAACCTTTCAGGCGAGCATTTTTAAGCTCTTCGAACCATTTTTGAGTGAACTGCCAAAAGTCAGATTTTTGCTGAAATTGTGACCCCGGGGCTTAGGGATTTGTTCAAAGAAATATTTTCTGCCGGTTAAGTTTTTGAGGGCTGATTTCTTGTCCTGTGATAAAAAGCCTTCTGTTTCCATCGCCAAAGCTTTCAGGGGATCATTTGCAAGCTTCTGGCACCATTTTTGAGTGAATTGCCAAAAGTCAGATTTTTGCTGAAATTGTGATCCCCGGGGCTTACGGATTTTTTCAAAAAAATATTTTCTGCCGGTTAAGTTTTTGAGGGCTGATTTCTTGTCCTGTGATAAAAAGCGTTCTGTTTCCATCGCCAAAGCTTTCAGGGGATCATTTGCAAGCTTCTGGCACCATTTTAGAGTGAATTGCCAAAAATCAGATTTTTGCTGAAATTGTGACCCCGGGGCTTAGGGATTTTTTCAGAAAAATATTTTCTGCCGGTTACGTTTTTGAGGGCTGATTTCTTGTCCTGTGATAAAAAGCCTTCTGTTTCCATCGCCAAAGCTTTCAGGGGATCATTTGCAAGCTTCTGGCACCATTTTTGAGTGAATTGCCAAAAGTCAGATTTTTGCTGAAATTGTGACCCCGGGGCTTAGGGATTTTTTCAAAAAAATATTTTCTGCCGGTTAAGTTTTTGAGGACTGATTTCTTATCCTGTGATAAAAAGCCTTCTGTTTCCATCGCCAAAGCTTTCAGGGGATCATTTGCAAGCTTCTGGCACCATTTTTGAGTGAATTGCCAAAAGTCAGATTTTTGCTGAAATTGTGACCCCGGGGCTTAGGGATTTTTTCAGAAAAATATTTTCTGGCGGTTAAGTTTTTGAGGGCTGATTTCTTGTCCTGTGATAAAAAGCCTTCTGTTTCCATCGCCAAAGCTTTCAGGGGATCATTTGCAAGCTTCTGGCACCATTTTTGAGTGAATTGCCAAAAGTCAGATTTTTCTGAAATTGTGACCCCGGGCCTTAGGGATTTTTTCAAAAAAATATTTTCTGCCGGTTAAGTTTTTGAGGGCTGATTTCTTATCCTGTGATAAAAAGCCTTCTGTTTCCATCGCCAAAGCTTTCAGGGGATCATTTGCAACCTTCTGGCACCATTTTTGAGTGAATTGCCAAAAGTCAGATTTTTGCTGAAATTGTGATCCCCGGGGCTTACGGATTTTTTCAAAAAAATATATTCTGCCGGTTAAGTTTTTGAGGGCTGATTTCTTGTCCTGTGATAAAAAGCCTTCTGTTTCCATTGCCAAAGCTTTCAGGGGATCATTTGCAAGCTTGTGGTACCAATTTGGAGTGAATTGCCAAAAGTCAGATTTTTGCTGAAATTGTGACCCCGGGCCTTAGGGATTTTTTCAAAAAAATATTTTCTGCCGGTTATGTTTTTGAGGGCTGATTTCTTGTCCTGTGATAAAAAGCCTTCTGTTTCCATCGCCAAAGCTTTCAGGGGATCATTTGCAAGCTTCTGGCACCATTTCTGAGTGAATTGCCAAAAGTCAGATTTTTGCTGAAATTGTGACCCCGGGGATTACGGATTTTTTCAAAAAAATATTTTCTGCCGGTTAAGTTTTTGAGGACTGATTTCTTATCCTGTGATAAAAAGCCTTCTGTTTCCATCGCCAAAGCTTTCAGGGGATCATTTGCAAGCTTCTGGCACCATTTTTGAGTGAATTGCCAAAAGTCAGATTTTTGCTGAAATTGTGACCCCGGGGCTTAGGGATTTTTTCAAAAAAATATTTTCTGCCGGTTAAGTTTTTGAGGACTGATTTCTTATCCTGTGATAAAAAGCCTTCTGTTTCCATCGCCAAAGCTTTCAGGGGATCATTTGCAAGCTTCTGGCACCATTTTTGAGTGAATTGCCAAAAGTCAGATTTTTGCTGAAATTGTGACCCCGGGGCTTAGGGATTTTTTCAGAAAAATATTTTCTGGCGGTTAAGTTTTTGAGGGCTGATTTCTTGTCCTGTGATAAAAAGCCTTCTGTTTCCATCGCCAAAGCTTTCAGGGGATCATTTGCAAGCTTCTGGCACCATTTTTGAGTGAATTGCCAAAAGTCAGATTTTTCTGAAATTGTGACCCCGGGCCTTAGGGATTTTTTCAAAAAAATATTTTCTGCCGGTTAAGTTTTTGAGGGCTGATTTCTTATCCTGTGATAAAAAGCCTTCTGTTTCCATCGCCAAAGCTTTCAGGGGATCATTTGCAACCTTCTGGCACCATTTTTGAGTGAATTGCCAAAAGTCAGATTTTTACTGAAATTGTGATCCCCGGGGCTTACGGATTTTTTCAAAAAAATATATTCTGCCGGTTAAGTTTTTGAGGGCTGATTTCTTGTCCTGTGATAAAAAGCCTTCTGTTTCCATTGCCAAAGCTTTCAGGGGATCATTTGCAAGCTTGTGGTACCAATTTGGAGTGAATTGCCAAAAGTCAGATTTTTGCTGAAATTGTGACCCCGGGCCTTAGGGATTTTTTCAAAAAAATATTTTCTGCCGGTTATGTTTTTGAGGGCTGATTTCTTGTCCTGTGATAAAAAGCCTTCTGTTTCCATCGCCAAAGCTTTCAGGGGATCATTTGCAAGCTTCTGGCACCATTTTTGAGTGAATTGCCAAAAGTCAGATTTTTGCTGAAATTGTGACCCCGGGGATTACGGATTTTTTCAAAAAAATATTTTCTGCCGGTTAAGTTTTTGAGGACTGATTTCTTATCCTGTGATAAAAAGCCTTCTGTTTCCATCGCCAAAGCTTTCAGGGGATCATTTGCAAGCTTCTGGCACCATTTTTGAGTGAATTGCCAAAAGTCAGATTTTTGCTGAAATTGTGACCCCGGGGCTTAGGGATTTTTTCAGAAAAATATTTTCTGGCGGTTAAGTTTTTGAGGGCTGATTTCTTGTCCTGTGATAAAAAGCCTTCTGTTTCCATCGCCAAAGCTTTCAGGGGATCATTTGCAAGCTTCTGGCACCATTTTTGAGTGAATTGCCAAAAGTCAGATTTTTGCTGAAATTGTGACCCCGGGCCTTAGGGATTTTTTCAAAAAAATATTTTCTGCCGGTTAAGTTTTTGAGGGCTGATTTCTTATCCTGTGATAAAAAGCCTTCTGTTTCCATCGCCAAAGCTTTCAGGGGATCATTTGCAACCTTCTGGCACCATTTTTGAGTGAATTGCCAAAAGTCAGATTTTTGCTGAAATTGTGATCCCCGGGGCTTACGGATTTTTTCAAAAAAATATATTCTGCCGGTCAAGTTTTTGAGGGCTGATTTCTTGTCCTGTGATAAAAAGCCTTCTGTTTCCATTGCCAAAGCTTTCAGGGGATCATTTGCAAGCTTGTGGTACCAATTTGGAGTGAATTGCCAAAAGTCAGATTTTTGCTGAAATTGTGACCCCGGGCCTTAGGGATTTTTTCAAAAAAATATTTTCTGCCGGTTATGTTTTTGAGGGCTGATTTCTTGTCCTGTGATAAAAAGGCTTCTGTTTCGAGTGCCAAAACTTTCAGGAGAACATTTTCAAGCTTTTGGCACCAATTTGGAGTGAATTGCCAAAAGTCAGATTTTTGCTGAAATTGTGACCCCGGGGCTTAGGGATTTTTTCAAAAAAATATTTTCTGCCGGTTAAGTTTTTGAGGGCTGATTTCTTGTCCTGTGATAAAAAGCCTTCTGTTTCCATCGCCAAAGCTTTCAGGGGATCATTTGCAAGCTTGTGGCACCATTTTTGAGTGAATTGCCAAAAGTCAGATTTTTGCTGAAATTGTGACCCCGGGCCTTAGGGATTTTTTCAAAAAAATATTTTCTGCCGGTTAAGTTTTTGAGGGCTGATTTCTTGTCCTGTGATAAAAAGCCTTCTGTTTCCATCGCCAAAGCTTTCAGGGGATCATTTGCAACCTTCTGGCACCATTTTTGAGTGAATTGCCAAAAGTCAGATTTTTGCTGAAATTGTGACCCCGGGGCTTAGGGATTTTTTCAAAAAAATCTTTTCTGCCGGTTAAGTTTTTGAGGGCTGATTTCTTGTCCTGTGATAAAAAGCCTTCTGTTTCCATCGCCAAAGCTTTCAGGGGATCATTTGCAAGCTTCTGGCACCATTTTTGAGTGAATTGCCAAAAGTCAGATTTTTGCTGAAATTGTGACCCCGGGGCTTAGGGATTTTTTCATAAAATATTTTCTGCCGGTTAAGTATTTGAGGGCTGATTTCTTGTCCTGTGATAAAAAGCCTTCTGTTTCCATTGCCAAAGCTTTCAGGGGATCATTTGCAAGCTTCTGGCACCAATTTGGAGTGAATTGCCAAAAGTCAGATTTTTGCTGAAATTGTGACCCCGGGGCTTAGGGATTTTTTCAAAAAAATATTTTCTGCCGGTTAAGGTTTTGAGGGCTGATTTCTTGTCCTGTGATAAAAAGGCTTCTGTTTCGAGTGCCAAACCTTTCAGGAGAGCATTTTCAAGCTTTTGGCACCATTTTGGAGTGAATTGCCAAAAGTCAGATTTTTGCTGAAATTGTGACCCCGGGGCTTAGGGATTTTTCCAAAAAAAAAATTTCTGCCGGTTAAGTTTTTGAGGGCTGATTTCTTGTCCTGTGATAAAAAGCCTTCTGTTTCGAGTGCAAATCCTTTCAGGAGAGCATTTTCAACCTTCTGGCACCATTTTGGAGTGAATTGCCAAAAGTTTGATTTTTGCTGACATTGTGACCCCGGGGCTTAGGGATTTTTTCAAAAAAAAAATTTCTGCCGGTTAAGTTTTTGAGGGCTGATTTCTTGTCCTGTGATAAAAAGCCTTCTGTTTCGAGTGCAAATCCTTTCAGGAGAGCATTTTCAACCTTCTGGCACCATTTTGGAGTGAATTGCCAAAAGTTTGATTTTTGCTGACATTGTGACCCCGGGGCTTAGGGATTTTTTCAAAAAAAAAATTTCTGCCGGTTAAGTTTTTGAGGGCTGATTTCTTGTCCTGTGATAAAAAGCCTTCTCTTTTGAGTGCTAAACCTTTCAGGAGAGCATTTTCAAGCTTCTGGCACCATTTTGGAGTGAATTGCCAAAAGTCAGATTTTTGCTGACATTGTGACCCCGGGGCTTAGGGATTTTTTCAAAAAAAAATAATTCTGCCGGTTAAGTTTTTGAGGGCTGATTTCTTGTCCTGTGATAAAAAGGCTTCTGTTTCGAGTGCCAAACCTTTCAGGAGAGCATTTTCAAGCTTTTGGCACCATTTTGGAGTGAATTGCCAAAAGTCAGATTTTTGCTGAAATTGTGACCCCGGGGCTTAGGGATTTTTCCAAAAAAAAAATTTCTGCCGGTTAAGTTTTTGAGGGCTGATTTCTTGTCCTGTGATAAAAAGCCTTCTGTTTCGAGTGCAAATCCTTTCAGGAGAGCATTTTCAACCTTCTGGCACCATTTTGGAGTGAATTGCCAAAAGTTTGATTTTTGCTGACATTGTGACCCCGGGGCTTAGGGATTTTTTCAAAAAAAAAATTTCTGCCGGTTAAGTTTTTGAGGGCTGATTTCTTGTCCTGTGATAAAAAGCCTTCTCTTTTGAGTGCTAAACCTTTCAGGAGAGCATTTTCAAGCTTCTGGCACCATTTTTGAGTGAATTGCCAAAAGTCAGATTTTTGCTGACATTGTGACCCCGGGGCTTAGGGATTTTTTCAAAAAAATGTTTTCTGCCGCTTAAGGTTTTGAGGGCTGATTTCTTGTCCTGTGATAAAAAGGCTTCTGTTTCGAGTGCCAAACCTTTCAGGAGAGCATTCTCAAGCTTTTGGCACCATTTTGGAGGGAATTGCCAAAAGTCAGATTTTTGCTGAAATTGTGACCCCGGGGCTTAGGGATTTTTTCAAAAAAAAAATTTCTGCCGGTTAAGTTTTTGAGGGCTGATTTCTTGTCCTGTGATAAAAAGCCTTCTCTTTTGAGTGCTAAACCTTTCAGGAGAGCATTTTCAAGCTTTTGGCACCATTTTGGAGTGAATTGCCAAAAGTCAGATTTTTGCTGACATTGTGACCCCGGGGCTTAGGGATTTTTTCAAAAAAAAATAATTCTGCCGGTTAAGTTTTTGAGGGCTGATTTCTTGTCCTGTGATAAAAAGGCTTCTGTTTCGAGTGCCAAACCTTTCAGGAGAGCATTTTCAAGCTTTTGGCACCATTTTGGAGTGAATTGCCAAAAGTCAGATTTTTGCTGAAATTGTGACCCCGGGGCTTAGGGATTTTTCCAAAAAAAAAATTTCTGCCGGTTAAGTTTTTGAGGGCTGATTTCTTGTCCTGTGATAAAAAGCCTTCTGTTTCGAGTGCAAATCCTTTCAGGAGAGCATTTTCAACCTTCTGGCACCATTTTGGAGTGAATTGCCAAAAGTTTGATTTTTGCTGAAATTGTGACCCCGGGGCTTAGGGATTTTTTCAAAAAAAAAAATTCTGCCGGTTAAGGTTTTGAGGGCTGATTTCTTGTCCTGTGATAAAAAGCC
Source organism: Podarcis vaucheri (assembly GCF_965113315.1). Classification (NCBI taxonomy): domain Eukaryota; kingdom Metazoa; phylum Chordata; class Lepidosauria; order Squamata; family Lacertidae; genus Podarcis; species Podarcis vaucheri. The sequence goes on from NW_028118802.1 coordinate 227,663, forward strand.
TTCTGTTTCGAGTGCCAAACCTTTCAGGAGAGCATTTTCAAGCTTTTGGCACCATTTTGGAGTGAATTGCCAAAAGTCAGATTTTTGCTGAAATTGTGACCCCGGGGCTTAGGGATTTTTTCAAAAAAATGTTTTCTGCCGCTTAAGGTTTTGAGGGCTGATTTCTTGTCCTGTGATAAAAAGGCTTCTGTTTCGAGTGCCAAACCTTTCAGGAGAGCATTCTCAAGCTTTTGGCACCATTTTGGAGGGAATTGCCAAAAGTCAGATTTTTGCTGAAATTGTGACCCCGGGGCTTAGGGATTTTTTCAAAAAAATATTTTCTGCCGGTTAAGTTTTTGAGGGCTGATTTCTTGTCCTGTGATAAAAAGCCTTCTCTTTCGAGTGCCAAACCTTTCAGGAGAGCATTTTCAAGCTTCTGGCACCATTTTGGAGTGAATTGCCAAAAGTTTGATTTTTGCTGACATTGTGACCCCGGGGCTTAGGGATTTTTTCAAAAAAAAAATTTCTGCCGGTTAAGTTTTTGAGGGTTGATTTCTTGTCCTGTGATGAAAAGCCTTCTGTTTCGAGTGCCAAACCTTTCAGGAGAGCATTTTCAAGCTTCTGGCACCATTTTGGAGTGAATTGCCAAAAGTCAGATTTTTGCTGAAATTGTGACCCCGGGGCTTAGGGATTTTTTCAAAAAAATATTTTCTGCCGCTTAAGGTTTTGAGGGCTGATTTCTAGTCCTGTGATAGAAAGCCTTCTGTTTCGAGTGCCAAACCTTTCAGGAGAGCATTTGCAAGCTTCTGGCACCATTTTTGAGTGAATTGTCAAAAGTCAGATTTTTGCTGACATTGTGACCCCGGGGCTTAGGGATTTTTTCAAAAAAAAATTTTCTGCCGGTTAAGTTTTTGAGGGCTGATTTCTTGTCCTGTGATAAAAACCCTTCTGTTTCGAGTGCCAAACCTTTCAGGAGAGCATTTTCAAGCTTTTGGCACCATTTTGGATTGAATTGCCAAAAGTCAGATTTTTGCTGACATTGTGACCCCGGGGCTTAGGGATTTTTTCAAAAAAATATTTTCTGACGGTTAAGTTTTTGAGGGCTGATTTCTTGACCTGTGATAAAAAGCCTTCTCTTTCGAGTGCCAAACCTTTCGGGAGAGCATTTTCAAGCTTTTGGCACCATTTTGGATTGAATTGCCAAAAGTCAGATTTTTGCTGACATTGTGACCCCGGGGCTTAGGGATTTTTTCAAAAAAATATTTTCTGCCGGTTAAGGTTTTGAGGGCTGATTTCTTGTCCTGTGATAAAAAGCCTTCGAGTGCCAAACCTTTCAGGAGAGCATTTTCAAGCTTCTGGCACCATTTTTGAGTGAATTCCCAAAAGTTTGATTTTTGCTGACATTGTGACCCCGGGCTTAGGGATTTTTTCAAAAAAATATTTTCTGCCGGTTAAGGTTTTGAGGGCTGATTTCTTGTCCTGTGATAAAAAGCCTTCTGTTTCGAGTGCCAAACCTTTCAGTAGAGCATTTTCAAGCTTCTGGCACCATTTTGGAGTGAATTGCCAAAAGTCAGATTTTTGCTGAAATTGTGACCCGGGGCTTAGGGATTTTTTCAAAAAAATATTTTCTGCCGGTTAAGGTTTTTGAGGGCTGATTTCTAGTCCTGTGATAGAAAGCCTTCTGTTTCGAGTGCCAAACCTTTCAGGAGAGCATTTTCAAGCTTCTGGCACCATTTTGGAGTGAATTGCCAAAAGTTTGATTTTTGCTGACATTGTGACCCCGGGGCTTAGGGATTTTTTCAAAAAAAAAAATTCTGCCGGTTAAGTTTTTGAGGGCTGATTTCTTGTCCTGTGATGAAAAGCCTTCTGTTTCGAGTGCCAAACCTTTCAGGAGAGCATTTTCAAACTTCTGGCACCATTTTGGAGTGAATTGCCAAAAGTCAGATTTTTGCTGAAATTGTGACCCCGGGGCTTAGGGATTTTTTCAAAAAAATATTTTCTGCCGCTTAAGGTTTTGAGGGCTGATTTCTAGTCCTGTGATAGAAAGCCTTCTGTTTCGAGTGCCAAACCTTTCAGGAGAGCATTTGCAAGCTTCTGGCACCATTTTGGAGTGAATTGCCAAAAGTCAGATTTTTGCTGACATTTTTTCAAAAAAATATTTTCTGACGGTTAAGTTTTTGAGGGCTGATTTCTTGACCTGTGATAAAAAGCCTTCTCTTTCGAGTGCCAAACCTTTCAGGAGAGCATTTTCAAGCTTTTGGCACCATTTTGGATTGAATTGCCAAAAGTCAGATTTTTGCTGACATTGTGACCCCGGGGCTTAGGGATTTTTTCAAAAAAATATTTTCTGCCGGTTAAGGTTTTGAGGGCTGATTTCTTGTCCTGTGATAAAAAGCCTTCTGTTTCGAGTGCCAAACCTTTCAGGAGAGCATTTTCAAGCTTCTGGCACCATTTTTGAGTGAATTGCCAAAAGTTAGATTTTTGCTGACATTGTGACCCCGGGCTTAGGGATTTTTTCAAAAAAATATTTTCTGCCGGTTAAGTTTTTGAGGGCTGATTTCTTGTCCTGTGATAAAAAGCCTTCTGTTTCGAGTGCCAAACCTTTCAGGAGAGCATTTTCAAGCTTCTGGCACCATTTTGGAGTGAATTGCCAAAAGTCAGATTTTTGCTGACATTGTGACCACGGGGCTTAGGGATTTTTTCAAAAAAATATTTTCTGCCGGTTCAGTTTTTGAGGGCTGATTTCTTGTCCTGTGATAAAAAGCCTTCTGTTTCGAGTGCCAAACCTTTCAGGAGAGCATTTTCAAGCTTCTGGCACCATTTTTGAGTGAATTGCCAAAAGTCAGATTTTTGCTGACATTGTGACCCCGGGGCTTAGGGATTTTTTCAAAAAAAATAATTCTGCCGGTTAAGTTTTTGAGGGCTGATTTCTTGTCCTGTGATAAAAAGCCTTCTCTTTCGAGTGCCAAACCTTTCAGGAGAGCATTTTCAAGCTTCTGGCACCATTTTGGAGTGAATTGCCAAAAGTTTGATTTTTGCTGACATTGTGACCCCGGGGCTTAGGGATTTTTTCAAAAAAAAAATTTCTGCCGGTTAAGTTTTTGAGGGCTGATTTCTTGTCCTGTGATGAAAAGCCTTCTGTTTCGAGTGCCAAACCTTTCAGGAGAGCATTTTCAAGCTTCTGGCACCATTTTGGAGTGAATTGCCAAAAGTCAGATTTTTGCTGAAATTGTGACCCCGGGGCTTAGGGATTTTTTCAAAAAAATATTTTCTGCCGCTTAAGGTTTTGAGGGCTGATTTCTAGTCCTGTGATAGAAAGCCTTCTGTTTCGAGTGCCAAACCTTTCAGGAGAGCATTTGCAAGCTTCTGGCACCATTTTTGAGTGAATTGTCAAAAGTCAGATTTTTGCTGACATTGTGACCCCGGGGCTTAGGGATTTTTTTAAAAAAAATTTTTCTGCCGGTTAAGTTTTTGAGGGCTGATTTCTTGTCCTGTGATAAAAAGCCTTCTGTTTCGAGTGCCAAACCTTTCAGGAGAGCATTTTCAAGCTTTTGGCACCATTTTGGATTGAATTGCCAAAAGTCAGATTTTTGCTGACATTGTGACCCCGGGGCTTAGGGATTTTTTCAAAAAAATATTTTCTGACGGTTAAGTTTTTGAGGGCTGATTTCTTGACCTGTGATAAAAAGCCTTCTCTTTCGAGTGCCAAACCTTTCAGGAGAGCATTTTCAAGCTTTTGGCACCATTTTGGATTGAATTGCCAAAAGTCAGATTTTTGCTGACATTGTGACCCCGGGGCTTAGGGATTTTTTCAAAAAAATATTTTCTGCCGGTTAAGGTTTTGAGGGCTGATTTCTTGTCCTGTGATAAAAAGCCTTCGAGTGCCAAACCTTTCAGGAGAGCATTTTCAAGCTTCTGGCACCATTTTTGAGTGAATTCCCAAAAGTTTGATTTTTGCTGACATTGTGACCCCGGGCTTAGGGATTTTTTCAAAAAAATATTTTCTGCCGGTTAAGTTTTTGAGGGCTGATTTCTTGTCCTGTGATAAAAAGCCTTCTGTTTCGAGTGCCAAACCTTTCAGTAGAGCATTTTCAAGCTTCTGGCACCATTTTGGAGTGAATTGCCAAAAGTCAGATTTTTGCTGAAATTGTGACCCGGGGCTTAGGGATTTTTTCAAAAAAATATTTTCTGCCGGTTAAGGTTTTGAGGGCTGATTTCTAGTCCTGTGATAGAAAGCCTTCTGTTTCGAGTGCCAAACCTTTCAGGAGAGCATTTTCAAGCTTCTGGCACCATTTTGGAGTGAATTGCCAAAAGTTTGATTTTTGCTGACATTGTGACCCCGGGGCTTAGGGATTTTTTCAAAAAAAAAATTTCTGCCGGTTAAGTTTTTGAGGGCTGATTTCTTGTCCTGTGATGAAAAGCCTTCTGTTTCGAGTGCCAAACCTTTCAGGAGAGCATTTTCAAGCTTCTGGCACCATTTTGGAGTGAATTGCCAAAAGTCAGATTTTTGCTGAAATTGTGACCCCGGGGCTTAGGGATTTTTTCAAAAAAATATTTTCTGCCGCTTAAGGTTTTGAGGGCTGATTTCTAGTCCTGTGATAGAAAGCCTTCTGTTTCGAGTGCCAAACCTTTCAGGAGAGCATTTGCAAGCTTCTGGCACCATTTTGGAGTGAATTGCCAAAAGTCAGATTTTTGCTGACATTTTTTCAAAAAAATATTTTCTGACGGTTAAGTTTTTGAGGGCTGATTTCTTGACCTGTGATAAAAAGCCTTCTCTTTCGAGTGCCAAACCTTTCAGGAGAGCATTTTAAAGCTTTTGGCACCATTTTGGATTGAATTGCCAAAAGTCAGATTTTTGCTGACATTGTGACCCCGGGGCTTAGGGATTTTTTCAAAAAAATATTTTCTGCCGGTTAAGGTTTTGAGGGCTGATTTCTTGTCCTGTGATAAAAAGCCTTCTGTTTCGAGTGCCAAACCTTTCAGGAGAGCATTTTCAAGCTTCTGGCACCATTTTGGAGTGAATTGCCAAAAGTCAGATTTTTGCTGACATTGTGACCACGGGGCTTAGGGATTTTTTCAAAAAAATATTTTCTGCCGGTTCAGTTTTTGAGGGCTGATTTCTTGTCCTGTGATAAAAAGCCTTCTGTTTCGAGTGCCAAACCTTTCAGGAGAGCATTTTCAAGCTTCTGGCACCATTTTTGAGTGAATTGCCAAAAGTCAAATTTTTGCTGAAATTGTGACCCCGGGGCTTAGGGATTTTTCCAAAAAAATATTTTCTGCCGGTTAAGTTTTTGAGGGCTGATTTCTTGTCCTGTGATGAAAAGCCTTCTGTTTCGAGTGCCAAACCTTTCAGGAGAGCATTTTCAAGCTTCTGGCACCATTTTGGAGTGAATTGCCAAAAGTCAGATTTTTGCTGAAATTGTGACCCCGGGGCTTAGGGATTTTTTCAAAAAAATATTTTCTGCCGCTTAAGGTTTTGAGGGCTGATTTCTAGTCCTGTGATAGAAAGCCTTCTGTTTCGAGTGCCAAACCTTTCAGGAGAGCATTTGCAAGCTTCTGGCACCATTTTGGAGTGAATTGCCAAAAGTCAGATTTTTGCTGACATTTTTTCAAAAAAATATTTTCTGACGGTTAAGTTTTTGAGGGCTGATTTCTTGACCTGTGATAAAAAGCCTTCTCTTTCGAGTGCCAAACCTTTCAGGAGAGCATTTTCAAGCTTTTGGCACCATTTTGGATTGAATTGCCAAAAGTCAGATTTTTGCTGACATTGTGACCCCGGGGCTTAGGGATTTTTTCAAAAAAATATTTTCTGCCGGTTAAGGTTTTGAGGGCTGATTTCTTGTCCTGTGATAAAAAGCCTTCTGTTTCGAGTGCCAAACCTTTCAGGAGAGCATTTTCAAGCTTCTGGCACCATTTTTGAGTGAATTGCCAAAAGTTAGATTTTTGCTGACATTGTGACCCCGGGCTTAGGGATTTTTTCAAAAAAATATTTTCTGCCGGTTAAGTTTTTGAGGGCTGATTTCTTGTCCTGTGATAAAAAGCCTTCTGTTTCGAGTGCCAAACCTTTCACGAGAGCATTTTCAAGCTTCTGGCACCATTTTGGAGTGAATTGCCAAAAGTCAGATTTTTGCTGACATTGTGACCACGGGGCTTAGGGATTTTTTCAAAAAAATATTTTCTGCCGGTTCAGTTTTTGAGGGCTGATTTCTTGTCCTGTGATAAAAAGCCTTCTGTTTCGAGTGCCAAACCTTTCAGGAGAGCATTTTCAAGCTTCTGGCACCATTTTTGAGTGAATTGCCAAAAGTCAAATTTTTGCTGAAATTGTGACCCCGGGGCTTAGGGATTTTTCCAAAAAAATATTTTCTGCCGGTTAAGTTTTTGAGGGCTGATTTCTTGTCCTGTGATAAAAAGCCTTCTGTTTCGAGTGCCAAACCTTTCAGGAGAGCATTTTCAAGCTTTTGGCACCATTTTGGAGTGAATTGCCAAAAGTCAGATTTTTGTTGACATTGTGACCCCGGGGCTTAGGGATTTTTTCAAAAAAATATTTTCTGCCGGTTAAGTTTTTGAGGGCTGATTTCTTGTCCTGTGATAAAAAGCCTTCTCTTTCGAGTGCCAAACCTTTCAGGAGAGCATTTTCAAGCTTTTGGCACCATTTTGGATTGAATTGCCAAAAGTCAGATTTTTGCTGACATTGTGACCTTGGGGCTTAGGGATTTTTTCAAAAAAATATTTTCTGCCGGTTAAGTTTTTGAGGGCTGATTTCTTGTCCTGTGATAAAAAGCCTTCTGTTTCGAGTGCCAAACCTTTCAGGAGAGCATTTTCAAGCTTCTGGCACCATTTTTGAGTGAATTGCCAAAAGTTTGATTTTTGCTGACATTGTGACCCCGGGGCTTAGGGATTTTTTCAAAAAAAAAAATTTCTGCCGGTTAAGTTTTTGAGGGCTGATTTCTTGTCCTGTGATAAAAAGCCTTCTGTTTCGAGTGCCAAACCTTTCAGGAGAGCATTTTCAAGCTTTTGGCACCATTTTGGAGTGAATTGCCAAAAGTCAGATTTTTGCTGAAATTGTGACCCCGGGGTTTAGGGATTTTTTCAAAAAAATATTTTCTGCCGGTTAAGGTTTTGAGGGCTGATTTCTTGTCCTGTGATAAAAAGCCTTCTGTTTCGAGTGCCAAACCTTTCAGGAGAGCATTTTCAAGCTTCTGGCACCATTTTCCAGTGAATTGCCAAAAGTCAGATTTTTGCTGAAATTGTGACCCCGGGGCTTAGGGATTTTTTCAAAAAAATATTTTCTGCCGGTTAAGGTTTTGAGGGCTGATTTCTTGTCCTGTGATAAAAAGGCTTCTGTTTCGAGTGCCAAACCTTTCAGGAGAGCATTTTCAAGCTTTTGGCACCATTTTGGAGGGAATTGCCAAAAGTCAGATTTTTGCTGAAATTGTGACCCCGGGGCTTAGGGATTTTTTCAAAAAAATATTTTCTGCCGCTTAAGTTTTTGAGGGCTGATTTCTTGTCCTGTGATAAAAAGCCTTCTCTTTCGAGTGCCAAACCTTTCAGGAGAGCATTTTCAAGCTTCTGGCACCATTTTGGAGTGAATTGCCAAAAGTTTGATTTTTGCTGACATTGTGACCCCGGGGCTTAGGGATTTTTTCAAAAAAAAAATTTCTGCCGTTTAAGTTTTTGAGGGCTGATTTCTTGTCCTGTGATGAAAAGCCTTCTGTTTCGAGTGCCAAACCTTTCAGGAGAGCATTTTCAAGCTTCTGGCACCATTTTGGAGTGAATTGCCAAAAGTCAGATTTTTGCTGAAATTGTGACCCCGGGGCTTAGGGATTTTTTCAAAAAAATATTTTCTGCCGCTTAAGGTTTTGAGGGCTGATTTCTAGTCCTGTGATAGAAAGCCTTCTGTTTCGAGTGCCAAACCTTTCAGGAGAGCATTTGCAAGCTTCTGGCACCATTTTGGAGTGAATTGCCAAAAGTCAGATTTTTGTTGACATTGTGACCCCGGGGCTTAGGGATTTTTTCAAAAAAATATTTTCTGCCGGTTAAGTTTTTGAGGGCTGATTTCTTGTCCTGTGATAAAAAGCCTTCTCTTTCGAGTGCCAAACCTTTCAGGAGAGCATTTTCAAGCTTTTGGCACCATTTTGGATTGAATTGCCAAAAGTCAGATTTTTGCTGACATTGTGACCTTGGGGCTTAGGGATTTTTTCAAAAAAATATTTTCTGCCGGTTAAGTTTTTGAGGGCTGATTTCTTGTCCTGTGATAAAAAGCCTTCTGTTTCGAGTGCCAAACCTTTCAGGAGAGCATTTTCAAGCTTCTGGCACCATTTTTGAGTGAATTGCCAAAAGTTTGATTTTTGCTGACATTGTGACCCCGGGGCTTAGGGATTTTTTCAAAAAAAAAAATTTCTGCCGGTTAAGTTTTTGAGGGCTGATTTCTTGTCCTGTGATAAAAAGCCTTCTGTTTCGAGTGCCAAACCTTTCAGGAGAGCATTTTCAAGCTTTTGGCACCATTTTGGAGTGAATTGCCAAAAGTCAGATTTTTGCTGAAATTGTGACCCCGGGGTTTAGGGATTTTTTCAAAAAAATATTTTCTGCCGGTTAAGGTTTTGAGGGCTGATTTCTTGTCCTGTGATAAAAAGCCTTCTGTTTCGAGTGCCAAACCTTTCAGGAGAGCATTTTCAAGCTTCTGGCACCATTTTCCAGTGAATTGCCAAAAGTCAGATTTTTGCTGAAATTGTGACCCCGGGGCTTAGGGATTTTTTCAAAAAAATATTTTCTGCCGGTTAAGGTTTTGAGGGCTGATTTCTTGTCCTGTGATAAAAAGGCTTCTGTTTCGAGTGCCAAACCTTTCAGGAGAGCATTTTCAAGCTTTTGGCACCATTTTGGAGGGAATTGCCAAAAGTCAGATTTTTGCTGAAATTGTGACCCCGGGGCTTAGGGATTTTTTCAAAAAAATATTTTCTGCCGCTTAAGTTTTTGAGGGCTGATTTCTTGTCCTGTGATAAAAAGCCTTCTCTTTCGAGTGCCAAACCTTTCAGGAGAGCATTTTCAAGCTTCTGGCACCATTTTGGAGTGAATTGCCAAAAGTTTGATTTTTGCTGACATTGTGACCCCGGGGCTTAGGGATTTTTTCAAAAAAAAAATTTCTGCCGTTTAAGTTTTTGAGGGCTGATTTCTTGTCCTGTGATGAAAAGCCTTCTGTTTCGAGTGCCAAACCTTTCAGGAGAGCATTTTCAAGCTTCTGGCACCATTTTGGAGTGAATTGCCAAAAGTCAGATTTTTGCTGAAATTGTGACCCCGGGGCTTAGGGATTTTTTCAAAAAAATATTTTCTGCCGCTTAAGGTTTTGAGGGCTGATTTCTAGTCCTGTGATAGAAAGCCTTCTGTTTCGAGTGCCAAACCTTTCAGGAGAGCATTTGCAAGCTTCTGGCACCATTTTGGAGTGAATTGCCAAAAGTCAGATTTTTGCTGACATTGTGACCCCGGGGCTTAGGGATTTTTTCAAAAAAAAAATTTCTGCCGGTTAAGTTTTTGAGGGCTGATTTCTTGTCCTGTGATAAAAAGCCTTCTGTTTCGAGTGCCAAACCTTTCAGGAGAGCATTTGCAAGCTTCTGGCACCATTTTGGAGTGAATTGCCAAAAGTCTGATTTTTGCTGACATTGTGACCCCGGGGCTTAGGGATTTTTTCAAAAAAATATTTTCTGACGGTTAAGTTTTTGAGGGCTGATTTCTTGACCTGTGATAAAAAGCCTTCTCTTTCGAGTGCCAAACCTTTCAGGAGAGCATTTTCAAGCTTTTGGCACCATTTTGGATTGAATTGCCAAAAGTCAGATTTTTGCTGACATTGTGACCCCGGGGCTTAGGGATTTTTTCAAAAAAATATTTTCTGCCGGTTAAGGTTTTGAGGGCTGATTTCTTGTCCTGTGATAAAAAGCCTTCTGTTTCGAGTGCCAAACCTTTCAGTAGAGCATTTTCAAGCTTCTGGCACCATTTTGGAGTGAATTGCCAAAAGTCAGATTTTTGCTGAAATTGTGACCCGGGGCTTAGGGATTTTTTCAAAAAAATATTTTCTGCCGCTTAAGGTTTTGAGGGCTGATTTCTAGTCCTGTGATAGAAAGCCTTCTGTTTCGAGTGCCAAACCTTTCAGGAGAGCATTTTCAAGCTTTTGGCACCATTTTGGAGTGAATTGCCAAAAGTCAGATTTTTGCTGAAATTGTGACCCCGGGGCTTAGGGATTTTTTCAAAAAAAAAATTTCTGCCGGTTAAGTTTTTGAGGGCTGATTTCTTGTCCTGTGATAAAAAGCCTTCTCTTTCGAGTGCCAAACCTTTCAGGAGAGCATTTTCAAGCTTCTGGCACCATTTTGGAGTGAATTGCCAAAAGTCAGATTTTTGCTGAAATTGTGACCCCGGGGCTTAGGGATTTTTCCAAAAAAATATTTTCTGCCGTTTAAGTTTTTGAGGGCTGATTTCTTGTCCTGTGATAAAAAGCCTTCTGTTTCGAGTGCCAAACCTTTCAGGAGAGCATTTTCAAGCTTTTGGCACCATTTTGGAGTGAATTGCCAAAAGTCAGATTTTTGCTGAAATTGTGACCCCGGGGCTTAGGGATTTTTTCAAAAAAATATTTTCTGCCGGTTAAGTTTTTGAGGGCTGATTTCTTGTCCTGTGATAAAAAGCCTTCTGTTTCGAGTGCCAAACCTTTCAGGAGAGCATTTTCAAGCTTCTGGCACCATTTTTGAGTGAATTGCCAAAAGTCAGATTTTTGCTGACATTGTGACCCCGGGGCTTAGGGATTTTTTCAAAAAAATATTTTCTGCCGGTTCAGTTTTTGAGGGCTGATTTCTTGTCCTGTGATAAAAAGCCTTCTGTTTCGAGTGCCAAACCTTTCAGGAGAGCATTTTCAAGCTTCTGGCACCATTTTTGAGTGAATTGCCAAAAGTCAAATTTTTGCTGAAATTGTGACCCCGGGGCTTAGGGATTTTTCCAAAAAAATATTTTCTGCCGGTTAAGTTTTTGAGGGCTGATTTCTTGTCCTGTGATAAAAAGCCTTCTGTTTCGAGTGCCAAACCTTTCAGGAGAGCATTTTCAAGCTTTTGGCACCATTTTGGAGTGAATTGCCAAAAGTCAGATTTTTGTTGACATTGTGACCCCGGGGCTTAGGGATTTTTTCAAAAAAATATTTTCTGCCGGTTAAGTTTTTGAGGGCTGATTTCTTGTCCTGTGATAAAAAGCCTTCTCTTTCGAGTGCCAAACCTTTCAGGAGAGCATTTTCAAGCTTTTGGCACCATTTTCGATTGAATTGCCAAAAGTCAGATTTTTGCTGACATTGTGACCTTGGGGCTTAGGGATTTTTTCAAAAAAATATTTTCTGCCGGTTAAGTTTTTGAGGGCTGATTTCTTGTCCTGTGATAAAAAGCCTTCTGTTTCGAGTGCCAAACCTTTCAGGAGAGCATTTTCAAGCTTCTGGCACCATTTTTGAGTGAATTGCCAAAAGTTTGATTTTTGCTGACATTGTGACCCCGGGGCTTAGGGATTTTTTCCAAAAAAAAAATTTCTGCCGGTTAAGTTTTTGAGGGCTGATTTCTTGTCCTGTGATAAAAAGCCTTCTGTTTCGAGTGCCAAACCTTCCAGGAGAGCATTTTCAAGCTTTTGGCACCATTTTGGAGTGAATTGCCAAAAGTCAGATTTTTGTTGACATTGTGACCCCGGGGCTTAGGGATTTTTTCAAAAAAATATTTTCTGACGGATAAGTTTTTGAGGGCTGATTTCTTGACCTGTGATAAAAAGCCTTCTCTTTCGAGTGCCAAACCTTTCAGGAGAGCATTTTCAAGCTTTTGGCACCATTTTGGATTGAATTGCCAAAAGTCAGATTTTTGCTGACATTGTGACCCCGGGGCTTAGGGATTTTTTCAAAAAAATATTTTCTGCCGGTTAAGGTTTTGAGGGCTGATTTCTTGTCCTGTGATAAAAAGCCTTCTGTGTCGAGTGCCAAACCTTTCAGGAGAGCATTTTCAAGCTTCTGGCACCATTTTTGAGTGAATTGCCAAAAGTTTGATTTTTGCTGACATTGTGACCCCGGGCTTAGGGATTTTTTCAAAAAAATATTTTCTGCCGGTTAAGTTTTTGAGGGCTGATTTCTTGTCCTGTGATAAAAAGCCTTCTGTTTCGAGTGCCAAACCTTTCAGTAGAGCATTTTCAAGCTTCTGGCACCATTTTGGAGTGAATTGCCAAAAGTCAGATTTTTGCTGAAATTGTGACCCGGGGCTTAGGGATTTTTTCAAAAAAATATTTTCTGCCGGTTAAGGTTTTGAGGGCTGATTTCTAGTCCTGTGATAGAAAGCCTTCTGTTTCGAGTGCCAAACCTTTCAGGAGAGCATTTTCAAGCTTTTGGCACCATTTTGGAGTGAATTGCCAAAAGTCAGATTTTTGCTGAAATTGTGACCCCGGGGCTTAGGGATTTTTTCAAAAAAATATTTTCTGCCGGTTAAGTTTTTGAGGGCTGATTTCTTGTCCTGTGATAAAAAGCCTTCTGTTTCGAGTGCCAAACCTTTCAGGAGAGCATTTTCAAGCTTTTGGCACCATTTTGGAGTGAATTGACAAAAGTCAGATTTTTGTTGACATTGTGACCCCGGGGCTTAGGGATTTTTTCAAAAAAAAAATTTCTGCCGGTTAAGTTTTTGAGGGCTGATTTCTTGTCCTGTGATGAAAAGCCTTCTCTTTCGAGTGCCAAACCTTTCAGGAGAGCATTTTCAAGCTTCTGGCACCATTTTGGAGTGAATTGCCAAAAGTCAGATTTTTGCTGAAATTGTGACCCCGGGGCTTAGGGATTTTTCCAAAAAAATATTTTCTGCCGTTTAAGTTTTTGAGGGCTGATTTCTTGTCCTGTGATAAAAAGCCTTCTGTTTCGAGTGCCAAACCTTTCAGGAGAGCATTTTCAAGCTTTTGGCACCATTTTGGAGTGAATTGCCAAAAGTCAGATTTTTGCTGAAATTGTGACCCCGGGGCTTAGGGATTTTTTCAAAAAAATATTTTCTGCCGGTTAAGTTTTTGAGGGCTGATTTCTTGTCCTGTGATAAAAAGCCTTCTGTTTCGAGTGCCAAACCTTTCAGGAGAGCATTTTCAAGCTTCTGGCACCATTTTTGAGTGAATTGCCAAAAGTCAGATTTTTGCTGACATTGTGACCCCGGGGCTTAGGGATTTTTTCAAAAAAATATTTTCTGCCGGTTCAGTTTTTGAGGGCTGATTTCTTGTCCTGTGATAAAAAGCCTTCTGTTTCGAGTGCTAAACCTTTCAGGAGAGCATTTTCAAGCTTCTGGCACCATTTTTGAGTGAATTGCCAAAAGTCAAATTTTTGCTGAAATTGTGACCCCGGGGCTTAGGGATTTTTCCCAAAAAATATTTTCTGCCGGTTAAGTTTTTGAGGGCTGATTTCTTGTCCTGTGATAAAAAGCCTTCTGTTTCGAGTGCCAAACCTTTCAGGAGAGCATTTTCAAGCTTTTGGCACCATTTTGGAGTGAATTGCCAAAAGTCAGATTTTTGCTGAAATTGTGACCCCGGGGCTTAGGGATTTTTTCAAAAAAAAATTTTCTGTCGGTTAGGTTTTTGAGGGCTGATTTCTTGTCCTGTGATAAAAAGCCTTCTCTTTCGAGTGCCAAACCTTTCAGGAGAGCATTTTCAAGCTTCTGGCACCATTTTGGAGTGAATTGCCAAAAGTCAGATTTTTGCTGAAATTGTGACCCCGGGGCTTAGGGATTTTTCCAAAAAAAAAATTTCTGCCGGTTAAGGTTTTGAGGGCTGATTTCTTGTCCTGTGATAAAAAGCCTTCTGTTTCGAGTGCCAAACCTTTCAGGAGAGCATTTTCAAGCTTCTGGCACCATTTTTGAGTGAATTGCCAAAAGTTTGATTTTTGCTGACATTGTGACCCCGGGGCTTAGGGATTTTTTCAAAAAAAAAAAAATTCTGCCGGTTAAGTTTTTGAGGGCTGATTTCTTGTCCTGTGATAAAAAGCCTTCTGTTTCGAGTGCCAAACCTTTCAGGAGAGCATTTTCAAGCTTTTGGCACCATTTTGGAGTGAATTGCCAAAAGTCAGATTTTTGTTGACATTGTGACCCCGGGGCTTAGGGATTTTTTCAAAAAAATATTTTCTGCCGGTTAAGTTTTTGAGGGCTGATTTCTTGTCCTGTGATAAAAAGCCTTCTGTATCGAGTGCCAAACCTTTCAGGAGAGCATTTTCAAGATTTTGGCACCATTTTGGAGTGAATTGCCAAAAGTCAGATTTTTGCTGAAATTGTGACCCCGGGGCTTAGGGATTTTTTCAAAAAAAAAATTTCTGTCGGTTAGGTTTTTGATGGCTGATTTCTTGTCCTGTGATAAAAAGCCTTCTCTTTCGAGTGCCAAACCTTTCAGGAGAGCATTTTCAAGCTTCTGGCACCATTTTGGAGTGAATTGCCAAAAGTTTGATTTTTGCTGACATTGTGACCCCAGGGCTTAGGGATTTTTTCAAAAAAAAATTTTCTGCCGGTTAAGTTTTGGAGGGCTGATTTCTTGTCCTGTGATAAAAAGCCTTCTGTTTCGAGTGCCAAACCTTTCAGGAGAGCATTTTCAAGCTTCTGGCACCATTTTGGAGTGAATTGCCAAAAGTCAGATTTTTGCTGACATTGTGACCCCGGGGCTTAGGGATTTTTTCAAAAAAATATTTTCTGCCGGTTAAGTTTTTGAGGGCTGATTTCTTGTCCTGTGATAAAAAGCCTTCTGTTTCGAGTGCCAAACCTTTCAGGAGAGCATTTTCAAGCTTCTGGCACCATTTTTGAGTGAATTGCCAAAAGTCAGATTTTTGCTGACATTGTGACCCCGGGGCTTAGGGATTTTTTCAAAAAAATATTTTCTGCCGGTTCAGTTTTTGAGGGCTGATTTCTTGTCCTGTGATAAAAAGCCTTCTGTTTCGAGTGCCAAACCTTTCAGGAGAGCATTTTCAAGCTTCTGGCACCATTTTTGAGTGAATTGCCAAAAGTCAAATTTTTGCTGAAATTGTGACCCCGGGGCTTAGGGATTTTTCCCAAAAAATATTTTCTGCCGGTTAAGTTTTTGAGGGCTGATTTCTTGTCCTGTGATAAAAAGCCTTCTGTTTCGAGTGCCAAACCTTTCAGGAGAGCATTTTCAAGCTTTTGGCACCATTTTGGAGTGAATTGCCAAAAGTCAGATTTTTGCTGAAATTGTGACCCCGGGGCTTAGGGATTTTTTCAAAAAAAAATTTTCTGTCGGTTAGGTTTTTGAGGGCTGATTTCTTGTCCTGTGATAAAAAGCCTTCTCTTTCGAGTGCCAAACCTTTCAGGAGAGCATTTTCAAGCTTCTGGCACCATTTTGGAGTGAATTGCCAAAAGTCAGATTTTTGCTGAAATTGTGACCCCGGGGCTTAGGGATTTTTCCAAAAAAAAAATTTCTGCCGGTTAAGGATTTGAGGGCTGATTTCTTGTCCTGTGATAAAAAGCCTTCTGTTTCGAGTGCCAAACCTTTCAGGAGAGCATTTTCAAGCTTCTGGCACCATTTTTGAGTGAATTGCCAAAAGTTTGATTTTTGCTGACATTGTGACCCCGGGGCTTAGGGATTTTTTCAAAAAAAAAAAAATTCTGCCGGTTAAGTTTTTGAGGGCTGATTTCTTGTCCTGTGATAAAAAGCCTTCTGTTTCGAGTGCCAAACCTTTCAGGAGAGCATTTTCAAGCTTTTGGCACCATTTTGGAGTGAATTGCCAAAAGTCAGATTTTTGTTGACATTGTGACCCCGGGGCTTAGGGATTTTTTCAAAAAAATATTTTCTGCCGGTTAAGTTTTTGAGGGCTGATTTCTTGTCCTGTGATAAAAAGCCTTCTGTATCGAGTGCCAAACCTTTCAGGAGAGCATTTTCAAGATTTTGGCACCATTTTGGAGTGAATTGCCAAAAGTCAGATTTTTGCTGAAATTGTGACCCCGGGGCTTAGGGATTTTTTCAAAAAAAAATTTTCTGTCGGTTAGGTTTTTGAGGGCTGATTTCTTGTCCTGTGATAAAAAGCCTTCTCTTTCGAGTGCCAAACCTTTCAGGAGAGCATTTTCAAGCTTCTGGCACCATTTTGGAGTGAATTGCCAAAAGTTTGATTTTTGCTGACATTGTGACCCCAGGGCTTAGGGATTTTTTCAAAAAAAAATTTTCTGCCGGTTAAGTTTTGGAGGGCTGATTTCTTGTCCTGTGATAAAAAGCCTTCTGTTTCGAGTGCCAAACCTTTCAGGAGAGCATTTTCAAGCTTCTGGCACCATTTTGGAGTGAATTGCCAAAAGTCAGATTTTTGCTGACATTGTGACCCCGGGGCTTAGGGATTTTTTCAAAAAAATATTTTCTGCCGGTTAAGTTTTTGAGGGCTGATTTCTTGTCCTGTGATAAAAAGCCTTCTGTTTCGAGTGCCAAACCTTTCAGGAGAGCATTTTCAAGCTTCTGGCACCATTTTTGAGTGAATTGCCAAAAGTCAGATTTTTGCTGACATTGTGACCCCGGGGCTTAGGGATTTTTTCAAAAAAATATTTTCTGCCGGTTCAGTTTTTGAGGGCTGATTTCTTGTCCTGTGATAAAAAGCCTTCTGTTTCGAGTGCCAAACCTTTCAGGAGAGCATTTTCAAGCTTCTGGCACCATTTTTGAGTGAATTGCCAAAAGTCAAATTTTTGCTGAAATTGTGACCCCGGGGCTTAGGGATTTTTCCCAAAAAATATTTTCTGCCGGTTAAGTTTTTGAGGGCTGATTTCTTGTCCTGTGATAAAAAGCCTTCTGTTTCGAGTGCCAAACCTTTCAGGAGAGCATTTTCAAGATTTTGGCACCATTTTGGAGTGAATTGCCAAAAGTCAGATTTTTGCTGAAATTGTGACCCCGGGGCTTAGGGATTTTTTCAAAAAAAAATTTTCTGTCGGTTAGGTTTTTGAGGGCTGATTTCTTGTCCTGTGATAAAAAGCCTTCTCTTTCGAGTGCCAAACCTTTCAGGAGAGCATTTTCAAGCTTCTGGCACCATTTTGGAGTGAATTGCCAAAAGTCAGATTTTTGCTGAAATTGTGACCCCGGGGCTTAGGGATTTTTCCAAAAAAAAAATTTCTGCCGGTTAAGGTTTTGAGGGCTGATTTCTTGTCCTGTGATAAAAAGCCTTCTGTTTCGAGTGCCAAACCTTTCAGGAGAGCATTTTCAAGCTTCTGGCACCATTTTTGAGTGAATTGCCAAAAGTTTGATTTTTGCTGACATTGTGACCCCGGGGCTTAGGGATTTTTTCAAAAAAAAAAAATTCTGCCGGTTAAGTTTTTGAGGGCTGATTTCTTGTCCTGTGATAAAAAGCCTTCTGTTTCGAGTGCCAAACCTTTCAGGAGAGCATTTTCAAGCTTTTGGCACCATTTTGGAGTGAATTGCCAAAAGTCAGATTTTTGTTGACATTGTGACCCCGGGGCTTAGGGATTTTTTCAAAAAAATATTTTCTGCCGGTTAAGTTTTTGAGGGCTGATTTCTTGTCCTGTGATAAAAAGCCTTCTGTATCGAGTGCCAAACCTTTCAGGAGAGCATTTTCAAGATTTTGGCACCATTTTGAAGTGAATTGCCAAAAGTCAGATTTTTGCTGAAATTGTGACCCCGGGGCTTTGGGATTTTTTCAAAAAAAAATTTTCTGTCGGTTAGGTTTTTGAGGGCTGATTTCTTGTCCTGTGATAAAAAGCCTTCTCTTTCGAGTGCCAAACCTTTCAGGAGAGCATTTTCAAGCTTCTGGCACCATTTTGGAGTGAATTGCCAAAAGTTTGATTTTTGCTGACATTGTGACCCCAGGGCTTAGGGATTTTTTCAAAAAAAAATTTTCTGCCGGTTAAGTTTTGGAGGGCTGATTTCTTGTCCTGTGATAAAAAGCCTTCTGTTTCGAGTGCCAAACCTTTCAGGAGAGCATTTTCAAGCTTCTGGCACCATTTTGGAGTGAATTGCCAAAAGTCAGATTTTTGCTGACATTGTGACCCCGGGGCTTAGGGATTTTTTCAAAAAAATATTTTCTGCCGGTTAAGTTTTTGAGGGCTGATTTCTTGTCCTGTGATAAAAAGCCTTCTGTTTCGAGTGCCAAACCTTTCAGGAGAGCATTTTCAAGCTTCTGGCACCATTTTTGAGTGAATTGCCAAAAGTCAGATTTTTGCTGACATTGTGACCCCGGGGCTTAGGGATTTTTTCAAAAAAATATTTTCTGCCGCTTAAGGTTTTGAGGGCTGATTTCTAGTCCTGTGATAGAAAGCCTTCTGTTTCGAGTGCCAAACCTTTCAGGAGAGCATTTTCAAGCTTCTGGCACCATTTTGGAGTGAATTGCCAAAAGTTTGATTTTTGCTGACATTGTGACCCCGGGGCTTAGGGATTTTTTCAAAAAAATATTTTCTGCCGGTTCAGTTTTTGAGGGCTGATTTCTTGTCCTGTGATAAAAAGCCTTCTGTTTCGAGTGCCAAACCTTTCAGGAGAGCATTTTCAAGCTTCTGGCACCATTTTTGAGTGAATTGCCAAAAGTCAAATTTTTGCTGAAATTGTGACCCGGGGCTTAGGGATTTTTTCAAAAAAATATTTTCTGCCGGTTAAGTTTTTGAGGGCTGATTTCTTGTCCTGTGATAAAAAGCCTTCTGTTTCGAGTGCCAAACCTTTCAGGAGAGCATTTTCAAGCTTTTGGCACCATTTTGGATTGAATTGCCAAAAGTCAGATTTTTGCTGACATTGTGACCCCGGGGCTTAGGGATTTTTTCAAAAAAATATTTTCTGCCGGTTAAGTTTTTGAGGGCTGATTTCTTGTCCTGTGATAAAAAGCCTTCTGTTTCGAGTGCCAAACCTTTCAAGAGAGCATTTTCAAGCTTCTGGCACCATTTTGGAGTGAATTGCCAAAAGTCAGATGTTTGCTGAAATTGTGACCCCGGGGCTTAGGGATTTTTCAAAAAGAAAATTTTCTACCGGTTAAGGTTTTGAGGGCTGATTTCTTGTCCTGTGATAAAAAGCCTTCTGTTTCGAGTGCCAAACCTTTCAGGAGAGCATTTTCAAGCTTTTGGCACCATTTTGGAGTGAATTGCCAAAAGTCAGATTTTTGCTGAAATTGTGACCCCGGGGCTTAGGGATTTTCTCAAAAAAAAATTTCCGTCGGTTAGGTTTTTGAGGGCTGATTTCTTGTCCTGTGATAAAAAGCCTTCTCTTTCGAGTGCCAAACCTTTCAGGAGAGCATTTTCAAGCTTCTGGCTCCATTTTGGAGTGAATTGCCAAAAGTCAGATTTTTGCTGAAATTTTGACCCCGGGGCTTAGGGATTTTTTCAAAAAAATATTTTCTGCCGCTTAAGGTTCTGAGAGCTGATTTCAAGTCCTGTGATAGAAAGCCTTCTGTTTCGAGTGCCAAACCTTTCAGGAGAGCACTTCAAGCTTCTGGCACCATTTTTGAGTGAATTGCCAAAAGTCAGATTTTTGCTGAAATTGTGACCCCGGGGCTTAGGGATTTTTTCAAAAAAATATTTTCTGCCAGTTAAGGTTTTGAGGGCTGATTTCTTGTCCTGTGATAAAAAGCCTTCTCTTTCGAGTGCCAAACCTTTCAGGAGAGCATTTTCAAGCTTCTGGCTCCATTTTGGAGTGAATTGCCAAAAGTCAGATTTTTCCTGAAATTTTGACCCCGGGGCTTAGGGATTTTTTCAAAAAAATATTTTCTGCCGCTTAAGGTTCTGAGGGCTGATTTCTAGTCCTGTTATAGAAAGCCTTCTGTTTCGAGTGCCAAACCTTTCAGGAGAGCATTTTCAAGCTTCTGGCACCATTTTTGAGTGAATTGCCAAAAGTCAGATTTTTCCTGAAATTGTGACCCCGGGGCTTAGGGATTTTTTCAAAAAAATATTTTCTGCCGGTTAAGTTTTTGAGGGCTGATTTCTTGTCCTGTGATAAAAAGCCTTCTGTTTCGAGTGCCAAACCTTTCAGGAGAGCATTTTCAAGCTTCTGGCACCATTTTTGAGTGAATGGCCAAAAGTCAGATTTTTGCTGACATTCTGACCCCGGGGATTAGGGATTTTTTCAAAAAAATATTTTCTGCCGGTTAAGTTTTTGAGGGCTGATTTCGTGTCCTGTGATAAAAAGCCTTCTGTTTCGAGTGCCAAACCTTTCAGGAGAGCATTTTCAAGCTTCTGGCACCATTTTTGAGTGAATTGCCAAAAGTCAGATTTTTGCTGAAATTGTGACCCCGGGGCTTAGGGATTTTTTCAAAAAAATATTTTCTGCCGGTTAAGGTTTTGAGGGCTGATTTCTAGTCCTGTGATAGAAAGCCTTCTGTTTCGAGTGCCAAACCTTTCAGGAGAGCATTTACAAGCTTTTGGCACCATTTTGGAGTGAATTGCCAAAAGTCAGATTTTTGCTGAAATTGTGACCCCGGGGCTTAGGGATTTTTTCAAAAAAATATTTTCTGCCGCTTAAGGTTTTGAGGGCTGATTTCTAGTCCTGTGATAGAAAGCCTTCTGTTTCGAGTGCCAAACCTTTCAGGAGAGCATTTTCAAGCTTTTGGCACCATTTTGGAGTGAATTGCCAAAAGTCAGATTTTTGCTGAAATTGTGACCCCGGGGCTTAGGGATTTTTTCAAAAAAATATTTTCTGCCGGTTAAGTTTTTGAGGGCTGATTTCTTGCCCTGTGATAAAAAGCCTTCTGTTTCGAGTGCCAAACTTTTCAGGAGATCATTTTCAAGCTTCTGGCACCATTTTTGAGTGAATTGCCAAAAGTCAGATTTTTGCCTAAATTGTGACCCCGGGGCGTAGGGATTTTTTCACAAAAATATTTTCTGCCGCTTAAGGTTTTGAGGGCTGATTTCTAGTCCTGTGATAGAAAGCCTTCTGTTTCGAGTGCCAAACCTTTCAGGAGAGCATTTTCAAGCTTTTGGCACCATTTTGGAGTGAATTGCCAAAAGTCAGATTTTTGCTGAAATTGTGACCCCGGGGCTTAGGGATTTTTTCAAAAAAATATTTTCTGCCGGTTAAGTTTTTGAGGGCTGATTTCTTGCCCTGTGATAAAAAGCCTTCTGTTTCGAGTGCGAAACTTTTCAGGAGAGCATTTTCAAGCTTCTGGCACCATTTTTGAGTGAATTGCCAAAAGTCAGATTTTTGCCTAAATTGTGACCTTGGGGCTTAGGGATTTTTTCAAAAAAATATTTTCTGCCGGTTAAGTTTTTGAGGGCTGATTTCTTGTCCTGTGATAAAAAGCCTTCTGTTTCGAGTGCCAAACCTTTCAGGAGAGCATTTTCAAGCTTCTGGCACCATTTTTGAGTGAATTGCCAAAAGTTTGATTTTTGCTGACATTGTGACCTTGGGGCTTAGGGATTTTTTCAAAAAAATATTTTCTGCCGGTTAAGTTTTTGAGGGCTGATTTCTTGTCCTGTGATAAAAAGCCTTCTGTTTCGAGTGCCAAACCTTTCAGGAGAGCATTTTCAAGCTTCTGGCACCATTTTTGAGTGAATTGCCAAAAGTTTGATTTTTGCTGACATTGTGACCCCGGGGCTTAGGGATTTCTTCAAAAAAAAAAAATTTCTGCCGGTTAAGTTTTTGAGGGCTGATTTCTTGTCCTGTGATAAAAAGCCTTCTGTTTCGAGTGCCAAACCTTTCAGGAGAGCATTTTCAAGCTTTTGGCACCATTTTGGAGTGAATTGCCAAAAGTCAGATTTTTGTTGACATTGTGACCCCGGGGCTTAGGGATTTTTTCAAAAAAATATTTTCTGCCGGTTAAGTTTTTGAGGGCTGATTTCTTGTCCTGTGATAAAAAGCCTTCTGTATCGAGTGCCAAACCTTTCAGGAGAGCATTTTCAAGCTTTTGGCACCATTTTGGAGTGAATTGCCAAAAGTCAGATTTTTGCTGAAATTGTGACCCCGGGGCTTAGGGATTTTTTCAAAAAAAAATTTTCTGTCGGTTAGGTTTTTGAGGGCTGATTTCTTGTCCTGTGATAAAAAGCCTTCTCTTTCGAGTGCCAAACCTTTCAGGAGAGCATTTTCAAGCTTCTGGCACCATTTTGGAGTGAATTGCCAAAAGTCAGATTTTTGCTGAAATTGTGACCCCGGGGCTTAGGGATTTTTCCAAAAAAAAAATTTCTGCCGGTTAAGGTTTTGAGGGCTGATTTCTTGTCCTGTGATAAAAAGCCTTCTGTTTCGAGTGCCAAACCTTTCAGGAGAGCATTTTCAAGCTTCTGGCACCATTTTGGAGTGAATTGCCAAAAGTCAGATTTTTGCTGGAATTGTGACCCCGGGGCTTAGGGATTTTTTCAAAAAAATATTTTCTGCCGCTTAAGGTTTTGAGGGCTGATTTCTAGTCCTGTGATAGAAAGCCTTCTGTTTCGAGTGCCAAACCTTTCAGGAGAGCATTTTCAAGCTTCTGGCACCATTTTGGAGTGAATTGCCAAAAGTCAAATTTTTGCTGACATTGTGACCCCGGGGCTTAGGGATTTTTTCAAAAAAATATTTTCTGCCGGTTAAGTTTTTGAGGGCTGATTTCTTGTCCTGTGATAAAAAGCCTTCTGTTTCGAGTGCCAAACCTTTCAAGAGAGCATTTTCAAGCTTCTGGCACCATTTTGGAGTGAATTGCCAAAAGTCAGATGTTTGCTGAAATTGTGACCCCGGGGCTTAGGGATTTTTCAAAAAGAAAATTTCTGCCGGTTAAGGTTTTGAGGGCTGATTTCTTGTCCTGTGATAAAAAGCCTTCTGTTTCGAGTGCCAAACCTTTCAGGAGAGCATTTTCAAGCTTCTGGCTCCATTTTGGAGTGAATTGCCAAAAGTCAGATTTTTGCTGAAATTGTGACCCCGGGGCTTAGGGATTTTTTGAAAAAAAATATTTTCTGCCGGTTAAGTTTTTGAGGGCTGATTTCTTGTCCTGTGATAAAAAGCCTTCTGTTTCGAGTGCCAAACCATTCAGGAGAGCATTTTCAAGCTTTTGGCACCATTTTCGAGTGAATTGACAAAAGTCAGATTTTTGCTGAAATTGTGACCCCGGGGCTTAGGGATTTTTTCAAAAAAATATTTTCTGCCGGTTAAGTTTTTGAGGGCTGATTTCTTGTCCTGTGATAAAAAGCCTTCTGTTTCGAGTGCCAAACCTCTCAGGAGAGCACTTCAAGCTTTTGGCACCATTTTTGAATGAATTGCCAAAAGTCAGATTTTTGCTGAAATTGTGACTCCGGGGCTTAGGGATTTTTTCAAAAAAATATTTTCTGCCGGTTAGGTTTTTGAGGGCTGATTTCATATCCTGTGATAAAAAGCCTTCTCTTTCGAGTGCCAAACCTTTCAGGAGAGCATTTTCAAGCTTCTGGCACCATTTTGGAGTGAATTGCCAAAAGTCAGATTTTTGCTGAAATTGTGACCCCGGGGCTTATGGATTTTTCCCAAAAAAAATTTTATGCCAGTTAAGGTTTTGAGGGCTGATTTCTTGTCCTGTGATAAAAAGCCTTCTCTTTCGAGTGCCAAACCTTTCAGGAGAGCATTTTCAAGCTTCTGGCTCCATTTTGGAGTGAATTGCCAAAAGTCAGATTTTTGCTGAAATTTTGACCCCGGGGCTTAGGGATTTTTTCAAAAAAATATTTTCTGCCGCTTAAGGTTCTGAGGGCTGATTTCTAGTTCTGTGATAAAAAGCCTTCTGTTTCGAGTGCCAAACCTTTCAGGAGAGCACTTCAAGCTTCTGGCACCATTTTTGAATGAATTGCCAAAAGTCAGATTTTTGCTGAAATTGTGACCCCGGGGCTTAGGGATTTTTTCAAAAAAATATTTTCTGCCGGTTAGGTTTTTGTGGGCTGATTTCATGTCCTGTGATAAAAAGCCTTCTGTTTCGAGTGCCAAACCTTTCAGGAGAGCATTTTCAAGCTTCTGGCACCATTTTGGAGTGAATTGCCAAAAGTCAGATTTTTGCTGAAATTGTGACCCCGGGGCTTAGGGATTTTTCCAAAAAAAAATTTTCTGCCAGTTAAGGTTTTTGCGGGCTGATTTCTTGTCCTGTGATAAAAAGCCTTCTCTTTCGAGTGCCAAACCTTTCAGGAGAGCATTTTCAAGCTTCTGGCTCCATTTTGGAGTGAATTGCCAAAAGTCAGATTTTTGCTGAAATTGTGACCCCGGGGCTTAGGGATTTTTTCAAAAAAATATTTTCTGCCAGTTAAGGTTTTGAGGGCTGATTTCTTGTCCTGTGATAAAAAGCCTTCTCTTTCGAGTGCCAAACCTTTCAGGAGAGCATTTTCAAGCTTCTGGCTCCATTTTGGAGTGAATTGCCAAAAGTCAGATTTTTCCTGAAATTTTGACCCCGGGGCTTAGGGATTTTTTCAAAAAAATATTTTCTGCCGCTTAAGGTTCTGAGGGCTGATTTCTAGTCCTGTTATAGAAAGCCTTCTGTTTCGAGTGCCAAACCTTTCAGGAGAGCATTTTCAAGCTTCTGGCACCATTTTTGAGTGAATTGCCAAAAGTCAGATTTTTCCTGAAATTGTGACCCCGGGGCTTAGGGATTTTTTCAAAAAAATATTTTCTGCCGGTTAAGTTTTTGAGGGCTGATTTCTTGTCCTGTGATAAAAAGCCTTCTGTTTCGAGTGCCAAACCTTTCAGGAGAGCATTTTCAAG
This sequence comes from Podarcis vaucheri, assembly GCF_965113315.1. Lineage (NCBI taxonomy): Eukaryota > Metazoa > Chordata > Lepidosauria > Squamata > Lacertidae > Podarcis > Podarcis vaucheri. The sequence continues at coordinate 252,230 of NW_028118802.1, forward strand.
CTTCTGGCACCATTTTTGAGTGAATGGCCAAAAGTCAGATTTTTGCTGACATTCTGACCCCGGGGATTAGGGATTTTTTCAAAAAAATATTTTCTGCCGGTTAAGTTTTTGAGGGCTGATTTCGTGTCCTGTGATAAAAAGCCTTCTGTTTCGAGTGCCAAACCTTTCAGGAGAGCATTTTCAAGCTTCTGGCACCATTTTTGAGTGAATTGCCAAAAGTCAGATTTTTGCTGAAATTGTGACCCCGGGGCTTAGGGATTTTTTCAAAAAAATATTTTCTGCCGGTTAAGGTTTTGAGGGCTGATTTCTAGTCCTGTGATAGAAAGCCTTCTGTTTCGAGTGCCAAACCTTTCAGGAGAGCATTTACAAGCTTTTGGCACCATTTTGGAGTGAATTGCCAAAAGTCAGATTTTTGCTGAAATTGTGACCCCGGGGCTTAGGGATTTTTTCAAAAAAATATTTTCTGCCGCTTAAGGTTTTGAGGGCTGATTTCTAGTCCTGTGATAGAAAGCCTTCTGTTTCGAGTGCCAAACCTTTCAGGAGAGCATTTTCAAGCTTTTGGCACCATTTTGGAGTGAATTGCCAAAAGTCAGATTTTTGCTGAAATTGTGACCCCGGGGCTTAGGGATTTTTTCAAAAAAATATTTTCTGCCGGTTAAGTTTTTGAGGGCTGATTTCTTGCCCTGTGATAAAAAGCCTTCTGTTTCGAGTGCCAAACTTTTCAGGAGATCATTTTCAAGCTTCTGGCACCATTTTTGAGTGAATTGCCAAAAGTCAGATTTTTGCCTAAATTGTGACCCCGGGGCGTAGGGATTTTTTCACAAAAATATTTTCTGCCGCTTAAGGTTTTGAGGGCTGATTTCTAGTCCTGTGATAGAAAGCCTTCTGTTTCGAGTGCCAAACCTTTCAGGAGAGCATTTTCAAGCTTTTGGCACCATTTTGGAGTGAATTGCCAAAAGTCAGATTTTTGCTGAAATTGTGACCCCGGGGCTTAGGGATTTTTTCAAAAAATATTTTCTGCCGGTTAAGTTTTTGAGGGCTGATTTCTTGCCCTGTGATAAAAAGCCTTCTGTTTCGAGTGCGAAACTTTTCAGGAGAGCATTTTCAAGCTTCTGGCACCATTTTTGAGTGAATTGCCAAAAGTCAGATTTTTGCCTAAATTGTGACCTTGGGGCTTAGGGATTTTTTCAAAAAAATATTTCTGCCGGTTAAGTTTTTGAGGGCTGATTTCTTGTCCTGTGATAAAAAGCCTTCTGTTTCGAGTGCCAAACCTTTCAGGAGAGCATTTTCAAGCTTCTGGCACCATTTTTGAGTGAATTGCCAAAAGTTTGATTTTTGCTGACATTGTGACCTTGGGGCTTAGGGATTTTTTCAAAAAAATATTTTCTGCCGGTTAAGTTTTTGAGGGCTGATTTCTTGTCCTGTGATAAAAAGCCTTCTGTTTCGAGTGCCAAACCTTTCAGGAGAGCATTTTCAAGCTTCTGGCACCATTTTTGAGTGAATTGCCAAAAGTTTGATTTTTGCTGACATTGTGACCCCGGGGCTTAGGGATTTCTTCAAAAAAAAAAAATTTCTGCCGGTTAAGTTTTTGAGGGCTGATTTCTTGTCCTGTGATAAAAAGCCTTCTGTTTCGAGTGCCAAACCTTTCAGGAGAGCATTTTCAAGCTTTTGGCACCATTTTGGAGTGAATTGCCAAAAGTCAGATTTTTGTTGACATTGTGACCCCGGGGCTTAGGGATTTTTTCAAAAAAATATTTTCTGCCGGTTAAGTTTTTGAGGGCTGATTTCTTGTCCTGTGATAAAAAGCCTTCTGTATCGAGTGCCAAACCTTTCAGGAGAGCATTTTCAAGCTTTTGGCACCATTTTGGAGTGAATTGCCAAAAGTCAGATTTTTGCTGAAATTGTGACCCCGGGGCTTAGGGATTTTTTCAAAAAAAAATTTTCTGTCGGTTAGGTTTTTGAGGGCTGATTTCTTGTCCTGTGATAAAAAGCCTTCTCTTTCGAGTGCCAAACCTTTCAGGAGAGCATTTTCAAGCTTCTGGCACCATTTTGGAGTGAATTGCCAAAAGTCAGATTTTTGCTGAAATTGTGACCCCGGGGCTTAGGGATTTTTCCAAAAAAAAAATTTCTGCCGGTTAAGGTTTTGAGGGCTGATTTCTTGTCCTGTGATAAAAAGCCTTCTGTTTCGAGTGCCAAACCTTTCAGGAGAGCATTTTCAAGCTTCTGGCACCATTTTGGAGTGAATTGCCAAAAGTCAGATTTTTGCTGGAATTGTGACCCCGGGGCTTAGGGATTTTTTCAAAAAAATATTTTCTGCCGCTTAAGGTTTTGAGGGCTGATTTCTAGTCCTGTGATAGAAAGCCTTCTGTTTCGAGTGCCAAACCTTTCAGGAGAGCATTTTCAAGCTTCTGGCACCATTTTGGAGTGAATTGCCAAAAGTCAAATTTTTGCTGACATTGTGACCCCGGGGCTTAGGGATTTTTTCAAAAAATATTTTCTGCCGGTTAAGTTTTTGAGGGCTGATTTCTTGTCCTGTGATAAAAAGCCTTCTGTTTCGAGTGCCAAACCTTTCAAGAGAGCATTTTCAAGCTTCTGGCACCATTTTGGAGTGAATTGCCAAAAGTCAGATGTTTGCTGAAATTGTGACCCCGGGGCTTAGGGATTTTTCAAAAAGAAAATTTCTGCCGGTTAAGGTTTTGAGGGCTGATTTCTTGTCCTGTGATAAAAAGCCTTCTGTTTCGAGTGCCAAACCTTTCAGGAGAGCATTTTCAAGCTTCTGGCTCCATTTTGGAGTGAATTGCCAAAAGTCAGATTTTTGCTGAAATTGTGACCCCGGGGCTTAGGGATTTTTTGAAAAAAAATATTTTCTGCCGGTTAAGTTTTTGAGGGCTGATTTCTTGTCCTGTGATAAAAAGCCTTCTGTTTCGAGTGCCAAACCATTCAGGAGAGCATTTTCAAGCTTTTGGCACCATTTTCGAGTGAATTGACAAAAGTCAGATTTTTGCTGAAATTGTGACCCCGGGGCTTAGGGATTTTTTCAAAAAAATATTTTCTGCCGGTTAAGTTTTTGAGGGCTGATTTCTTGTCCTGTGATAAAAAGCCTTCTGTTTCGAGTGCCAAACCTTTCAGGAGAGCACTTCAAGCTTTTGGCACCATTTTTGAATGAATTGCCAAAAGTCAGATTTTTGCTGAAATTGTGACTCCGGGGCTTAGGGATTTTTTCAAAAAAATATTTTCTGCCGGTTAGGTTTTTGAGGGCTGATTTCATATCCTGTGATAAAAAGCCTTCTCTTTCGAGTGCCAAACCTTTCAGGAGAGCATTTTCAAGCTTCTGGCACCATTTTGGAGTGAATTGCCAAAAGTCAGATTTTTGCTGAAATTGTGACCCCGGGGCTTATGGATTTTTCCCAAAAAAAATTTTATGCCAGTTAAGGTTTTGAGGGCTGATTTCTTGTCCTGTGATAAAAAGCCTTCTCTTTCGAGTGCCAAACCTTTCAGGAGAGCATTTTCAAGCTTCTGGCTCCATTTTGGAGTGAATTGCCAAAAGTCAGATTTTTGCTGAAATTTTGACCCCGGGGCTTAGGGATTTTTTCAAAAAAATATTTTCTGCCGCTTAAGGTTCTGAGGGCTGATTTCTAGTTCTGTGATAAAAAGCCTTCTGTTTCGAGTGCCAAACCTTTCAGGAGAGCACTTCAAGCTTCTGGCACCATTTTTGAATGAATTGCCAAAAGTCAGATTTTTGCTGAAATTGTGACCCCGGGGCTTAGGGATTTTTTCAAAAAAATATTTTCTGCCGGTTAGGTTTTTGTGGGCTGATTTCATGTCCTGTGATAAAAAGCCTTCTGTTTCGAGTGCCAAACCTTTCAGGAGAGCATTTTCAAGCTTCTGGCACCATTTTGGAGTGAATTGCCAAAAGTCAGATTTTTGCTGAAATTGTGACCCCGGGGCTTAGGGATTTTTCCAAAAAAAAATTTTCTGCCAGTTAAGGTTTTTGCGGGCTGATTTCTTGTCCTGTGATAAAAAGCCTTCTCTTTCGAGTGCCAAACCTTTCAGGAGAGCATTTTCAAGCTTCTGGCTCCATTTTGGAGTGAATTGCCAAAAGTCAGATTTTTGCTGAAATTTTGACCCCGGGGCTTAGGGATTTTTTCAAAAAAATATTTTCTGCCGCTTAAGGTTTTGAGGGCTGATTTCTAGTCCTGTGATAGAAAGCCTTCTGTTTCGAGTGCCAAACCTTTCAGGAGAGCATTTTCAACCTTCTGGCACCATTTTTGAGTGAATTGCCAAAAGTCAGATTTTTGCTGAAATTGTGACCCCGGGGCTTAGGGATTTTTTCAAAAAAATATTTTCTGCCGCTTAAGGTTTTGAGGCCTATTTTCTAGTCCTGTGATAGAAAGCCTTCTGTTTCGAGTGCCAAACCTTTCAGGAGAGCATTTTCAAGCTTTTGGCACCATTTTGGAGTGAATTGCCAAAAGTCAGATTTTTGCTGAAATTGTGACCCCGGGGCTTAGGGATTTTTTCACAAAAATATTTTCTGCCGCTTAAGGTTTTGAGGGCTGATTTCCAGTCCTGTGATAGAAAGCCTTCTGTTTCGAGTGCCAAACCTTTCAGGAGAGCATTTTCAAGCTTTTGGCACATTTTGGAGTGAATTGCCAAAAGTCAGATTTTTGCTGAAATTGTGACCCCGGGGCTTAGGGATTTTTTCGAAAAAATATTTTCTGCCGGTTAAGTTTTTGAGGGCTGATTTCTTGCCCTGTGATAAAAAGCCTTCTGTTTCGAGTGCCAAACCTTTCAGGAGAGCATTTTCAAGCTCCTGGCACCATTTTTGAGTGAATTGCCAAAAGTCAGATTTTTGCCTAAATTGTGACCTTGGGGCTTAGGGATTTTTTCAAAAAAATATTTTCTGCCGGTTAAGTTTTTGAGGGCTGATTTCTTGTCCTGTGATAAAAAGCCTTCTCTTTCGAGTGCCAAACCTTTCAGGAGAGCATTTTCAAGCTTTTGGCACCATTTTGGAGTGAATTGCCAAAAGTCAGATTTTTGCTGAAATTGTGACCCCGGGGCTTAGGGATTTTTTCAAAAAAAAATTTTCTGTCGGTTAGGTTTTTGAGGGCTGATTTCTTGTCCTGTGATAAAAAGCCTTCTCTTTCGAGTGCCAAACCTTTCAGGAGAGCATTTTCAAGCTTCTGGCACCATTTTGGAGTGAATTGCCAAAAGTCAGATTTTTGCTGAAATTGTGACCCCGGGGCTTAGGGATTTTTTCAAAAAAATATTTCTGCCGGTTAAGTTTTTGAGGGCTGATGTCTTGTCCTGTGATAAAAAGCCTTCTGTTTCGAGTGCCAAACCTTTCAGGAGAGCATTTTCAAGCTACTGGCACCATTTTTGAGTGAATTGCCAAAAGTCAGATTTTTGCTGACATTGTGACCCCGGGGCTTAGGGATTTTTTCAAATAAATATTTTCTGCCGGTTCAGTTTTTGAGGGCTGATTTCTTGTCCTGTGATAAAAAGCCTTCTGTTTCGAGTGCCAAACCTTTCAGGAGAGCATTTTCAAGCTTCTGGCCCCATTTTGGAGTGAATTGCCAAAAGTCAGATTTTTGCTGACATTGTGACCCCGGGGCTTAGGGATTTTTTCAAAAAAATATTTTCTGCCGGTTAAGTTTTTGAGGGCTAATTTCTTGTCCTGTGATAAAAAGCCTTCTGTTTCGAGTGCCAAACCTTTCAAGAGAGCATTTTCAAGCTTCTGGCACCATTTTGGAGTGAATTGCCAAAAGTCAGATTTTTGCTGAAATTGTGACCCCGGGGCTTAGGGATTTTTCAAAAAGAAAATTTTCTACCGGTTAAGGTTTTGAGGGCTGATTTCTTGTCCTGTGATAAAAAGCCTTCTGTTTCGAGTGCCAAACCTTTCAGGAGAGCATTTTCAAGCTTCTGGCTCCATTTTGGAGTGAATTGCCAAAAGTCAGATTTTTGCCTAAATTGTGACCCCGGGGCTTAGGGATTTTTTCAAAAAAATATTTTCTGCCGGTTAAGTTTTTGAGGGCTGATTTCTTGTCCTGTGATAAAAAGCCTTCTGTTTCGAGTGCCAAACCATTCAGGAGAGCATTTTTAAGCTTTTGGCACCATTTTCGAGTGAATTGCCAAAAGTCAGATTTTTGCTGAAATTGTGACCCCGGGGCTTAGGGATTTTTTCAAAAAAATATTTTCTGCCGGTTAAGTTTTTGAGGGCTGATTTCTTGTCCTGTGATAAAAAGCCTTCTGTTTCGAGTGCCAAACCTTTCAGGAGAGCACTTCAAGCTTCTGGCACCATTTTTGAATGAATTGCCAAAAGTCAGATTTTTGCCGAAATTGTGACCCCGGGGCTTAGGGATTTTTTCAAAAAAATATTTTCTGCCGGTTAGGTTTTTGAGGGGTGATTTCATGTCCTGTGATAAAAAGCCTTCTCTTTCGAGTGCCAAACCTTTCAGGAGAGCATTTTCAAGCTTCTAGCTCCATTTTGGAGTGAATTGCCAAAAGTCAGATTTTTGCTGAAATGGAGACCCCGGGGCTTAGGGATTTTTTCAAAAAAATATTTTCTGCCGCTTAAGGTTCTGAGGGCTGATTTCTAGTCCTGTGATAGAAAGCCTTCTGTTTCGAGTGCCAAACCTTTCAGGAGAGCACTTCAAGCTTCTGGCACCATTTTTGAATGAATTGCCAAAAGTCAGATTTTTGCTGAAATTGTGACCCCGGGGCTTAGGGATTTTTTCAAAAAAATATTTTCTGCCGGTTAAGTTTTTGAGGGCTGATTTCTAGTCCTGTGATAAAAAGCCTTCTGTTTCGAGTGCCAAACCATTCAGGAGAGCATTTTCAAGCTTTTGGCACCATTTTCGAGTGAATTGCCAAAAGTCAGATTTTTGCTGAAATTGTGACCCCGGGGCTTAGGGATTATTTCAAAAAAATATTTTCTGCCGGTTAAGTTTTTAGGGCTGATTTCTTGTCCTGTGATAAAAAGCCTTCTGTTTCGAGTGCCAAACCTTTCAGGAGAGCACTTCAAGCTTCTGGCACCATTTTTGAATGAATGGCCAAAAGTCAGATTTTTGCTGAAATTGTGACCCCGGGGCTTAGGGATTTTTTCAAAAAAATATTTTCTGCCGGTTAGGTTTTTGAGGGCTGATTTCATGTCCTGTGATAAAAAGCCTTCTCTTTCGAGTGCCAAACCTTTCAGGAGAGCATTTTCAAGCTTCTGGCACCATTTTGGAGTGAATTGCCAAAAGTCAGATTTTTGCTGAAATTGTGACCCCGGGGCTTAGGGATTTTTCCAAAAAAATTTTTTATGCCAGTTAAGGTTTTGAGGGCTGATTTCTTGTCCTGTGATAAAAAGCCTTCTCTTTCGAGTGCCAAACCTTTCAGGAGAGCATTTTCAAGCTTCTGGCTCCATTTTGGAGTGAATTGCCAAAAGTCAGATTTTTGCTGAAATTTTGACCCCGGGGCTTAGGGATTTTTTCAAAAAAATATTTTCTGCCGCTTAAGGTTCTGAGGGCTGATTTCTAGTCCTGTTATAGAAAGCCTTCTGTTTCGAGTGCCAAACCTTTCAGGAGAGCATTTTCAAGCTTCTGGCACCATTTTTGAGTGAATTGCCAAAAGTCAGATTTTTGCTGAAATTGTGACCCCGGGGCTTAGGGATTTTTTCAAAAAAATATTTTCTGTCGGTTAAGTTTTTGAGGGCTGATTTCTTGTCCTGTGATAAAAAGCCTTCTCTTTCGAGTGCCAAACCTTTCAGGAGAGCATTTTCAAGTTTCTGGCACCATTTTGGAGTGAATTGCGAATAGTTTGATTTTTGCTGAAATTGTGACCCCGGGGCTTAGGGATTTTTCCCAAAAAAATTTTATGCCAGTTAAGGTTTTGAGGGCTGATTTCTTGTCCTGTGATAAAAAGCCTTCTCTTTCGAGTGCCAAACCTTTCAGGAGAGCATTTTCAAGCTTCTGGCTCCATTTTGGAGTGAATTGCCAAAAGTCAGATTTTTGCTGAAATTTTGACCCCGGGGCTTAGGGATTTTTTCAAAAAAATATTTTCTGCCGCTTAAGGTTCTGAGGGCTGATTTCTAGTCCTGTTATAGAAAGCCTTCTGTTTCGAGTGCCAAACCTTTCAGGAGAGCATTTCCAAGCTTCTGGCACCATTTTTGAGTGAATTGCCAAAAGTCAGATTTTTGCTGAAATTGTGACCCCGGGGCTTAGGGATTTTTTCAAAAAAATATTTTCTGCCGGTTAAGTTTTTGAGGGCTGATTTCTTGTCCTGTGATAAAAAGCCTTCTCTTTCGAGTGCCAAACCTTTCAGGGGAGCATTTTCAAGCTTCTGGCACCATTTTGGAGTGAATTGCGAAAAGTTTGATTTTTGCTGACATTGTGACCCCGGGGCTTAGGGATTTTTTCAAAAAAAAAAATTCTGCCGGTTAAGTTTTTGAGGGCTGATTTCGTGTCCTGTGATAAAAAGCCTTCTGTTTCGAGTGCCAAACCTTTCAGGAGAGCATTTTCAAGCTTCTGGCACCATTTTTGAGTGAATTGCCAAAAGTCAGATTTTTGCTGAAATTGTGACCCGGGGCTTAGGGATTTTTTCAAAAAAATATTTTCTGCCGGTTAAGGTTTTGAGGGCTGATTTCTTGTCCTGTGATAAAAAGCCTTTTGTTTCGTGTGCCAAACCTTTCAGGAGAGCATTTTCAAGCTTTTGGCACCATTTTGGAGTGAATTGCCAAAAGTCAGATTTTTGCTGAAATTGTGACCCCGGGGCTTAGGGATTTTTCCAAAAAAATATTTTCTGCCGGTTAAGGTTTTGAGGGCTGATTTCTTGTCCTGTGATAAAAAGCCTTCTGTTTCGAGTGCCAAACCTTTCAGGAGAGCATTTTCAAGCTTCTGGCTCCATTTTGGAGTGAATTGCCAAAAGTCAGATTTTTGCTGAAATTGTGACCCCGGGGCTTAGGGATTTTTTCAAAAAAATATTTTCTGCCGGTTAAGTTTTTGAGGGCTGATTTCTTGTCCTGTGATAAAAAGCCTTCTCTTTCGAGTGCCAAACCATTCAGGAGAGCATTTTCAAGCTTTTGGCACCATTTTCGAGTGAATTGCCAAAAGTCAGATTTTTGCTGAAATTGTGACCCCGGGGCTTAGGGATTTTTTCAAAAAAATATTTTCTGCCGGTTAAGTTTTTGAGGGCTGATTTCTTGTCCTGTGATAAAAAGCCTTCTGTTTCGAGTGCCAAAGCTTTCAGGAGAGCACTTCAAGCTTCTGGCACCATTTTGGAGTGAATTGCCAAAAGTCAGATTTTTGCTGAAATTGTGACCCCGGGGCTTAGGGATTTTTTCAAAAAAATATTTTCTGCCGGTTAGGTTTTTGAGGGCTGATTTCATGTCCTGTGATAAAAAGCCTTCTGTTTCGAGTGCCAAACCTTTCAGGAGAGCACTTCAAGCTTCTGGCACCATTTTTGAATGAATTGCCAAAAGTCAGATTTTTGCTGAAATTGTGACCCCGGGGCTTAGGGATTTTTTCAAAAAAATATTTTCTGCCGGTTAGGTTTTTGAGGGCTGATTTCATGTCCTGTGATAAAAAGCCTTCTCTTTCGAGTGCCAAACCTTTCAGGAGAGCATTTTCAAGCTTCTGGCACCATTTTGGAGTGAATTGCCAAAAGTCAGATTTTTGCTGAAATTGTGACCCCGGGGCTTAGGGATTTTTCCAAAAAAAATTTTTATGCCAGTTAAGGTTTTGAGGGCTGATTTCTTGTCCTGTGATAAAAAGCCTTCTCTTTCGAGTGCCAAACCTTTCAGGAGAGCATTTTCAAGCTTCTGGCTCCATTTTGGAGTGAATTGCCAAAAGTCAGATTTTTGCTGAAATTTTGACCCCGGGGCTTAGGGATTTTTTCAAAAAAATATTTTCTGCCGCTTAAGGTTCTGAGGGCTGATTTCTAGTCCTGTGATAGAAAGCCTTCTGTTTCGAGTGCCAAACCTTTCAGGAGAGCACTTCAAGCTTCTGGCACCATTTTTGAATGAATTGCCAAAAGTCAGATTTTTGCTGAAATTGTGACCCCGGGGCTTAGGGATTTTTTCAAAAAAATATTTTCTGCCGGTTAAGTTTTTGAGGGCTGATTTCTTGTCCTGTGATAAAAAGCCTTCTGTTTCGAGTGCCAAACCATTCAGGAGAGCATTTTCAAGCTTTTGGCACCATTTTCGAGTGAATTGCCAAAAGTCAGATTTTTGCTGAAATTGTGACCCCGGGGCTTAGGGATTATTTCAAAAAAATATTTTCTGCCGGTTAAGTTTTTGAGGGCTGATTTCTTGTCCTGTGATAAAAAGCCTTCTGTTTCGAGTGCCAAACCTTTCAGGAGAGCACTTCAAGCTTCTGGCACCATTTTTGAATGAATTGCCAAAAGTCAGATTTTTGCTGAAATTGTGACCCCGGGGCTTAGGGATTTTTTCAAAAAAATATTTTCTGCCGGTTAGGTTTTTGAGGGCTGATTTCATGTCCTGTGATAAAAAGCCTTCTGTTTCGAGTGCCAAACCTTTCAGGAGAGCATTTTCAAGCTTCTGGCACCATTTTGGAGTGAATTGCCAAAAGTCAGATTTTTGCTGAAATTGTGACCCCGGGGCTTAGGGATTTTTCCAAAAAAAATTTTTATGCCAGTTAAGGTTTTGAGGGCTGATTTCTTGTCCTGTGATAAAAAGCCTTCTCTTTCGAGTGCCAAACCTTTCAGGAGAGCATTTTCAAGCTTCTGGCTCCATTTTGGAGTGAATTGCCAAAAGTCAGATTTTTGCTGAAATTTTGACCCCGGGGCTTAGGGATTTTTTCAAAAAAATATTTTCTGCCGCTTAAGGTTCTGAGGGCTGATTTCTAGTCCTGTGATAGAAAGCCTTCTGTTTCGAGTGCCAAACCTTTCAGGAGAGCACTTCAAGCTTCTGGCAGCATTTTTGAATGAATTGCCAAAAGTCAGATTTTTGCTGAAATTGTGACCCCGGGGCTTAGGGATTTTTTCAAAAAAATATTTTCTGCCGGTTAGGTTTTTGAGGGCTGATTTCATGTCCTGTGATAAAAAGCCTTCTCTTTCGAGTGCCAAACCTTTCAGGAGAGCATTTTCAAGCTTCTGGCACCATTTTGGAGTGAATTGCCAAAAGTCAGATTTTTGCTGAAATTGTGACCCCGGGGCTTAGGGATTTTTCCAAAAAAAAATTTTCTGCCAGTTAAGGTTTTTGCAGGCTGATTTCTTGTCCTGTGATAAAAAGCCTTCTGTTTCGAGTGCCAAACCTTTCAGGAGAGCATTTTCAAGCTTTTGGCACCATTTTGGAGTGAATTGCCAAAAGTCAGATTTTTGCTGAAATTTTGACCCCGGGGCTTAGGGATTTTTTCAAAAAAATATTTTCTGCCGCTTAAGGTTCTGAGGGCTGATTTCTAGTCCTGTTATAGAAAGCCTTCTGTTTCGAGTGCCAAACCTTTCAGGAGAGCATTTTCAAGCTTCTGGCACCATTTTTGAGTGAATTGCCAAAAGTCAGATTTTTGCTGAAATTGTGACCCCGGGGCTTAGGGATTTTTTCAAAAAAATATTTTCTGCCGGTTAAGTTTTTGAGGGCTGATTTCTTGTCCTGTGATAAAAAGCCTTCTCTTTCGAGTGCCAAACCTTTCAGGAGAGCATTTTCAAGCTTCTGGCACCATTTTGGAGTGAATTGCGAAAAGTTTGATTTTTGCTGACATTGTGACCCCGGGGCTTAGGGATTTTTTCAAAAAAAAAAATTCTGCCGGTTAAGTTTTTGAGGGCTGATTTCGTGTCCTGTGATAAAAAGCCTTCTGTTTCGAGTGCCAAACCTTTCAGGAGAGCATTTTCAAGATTTGGCACCATTTTGGATTGCATTGCCAAAAGTCAGATTTTTGCTGACATTGTGACCCCGGGGCTTAGGGATTTTTTCAAAAAAATATTTTCTGCCGGTTAGGTTTTTGAGGGCTGATTTCATGTCCTGTGATAAAAAGCCTTCTCTTTCGAGTGCCAAACCTTTCAGGAGAGCATTTTCAAGCTTCTGGCACCATTTTTGAGTGAATTGCCAAAAGTCAGATTTTTGCTGAAATTGTGACCCCGGGGCGTAGGGATTTTTTCACAAAAATATTTTCTGCCGCTTAAGGTTTTGAGGGCTGATTTCTAGTCCTGTGATAGAAAGCCTTCTGTTTCGAGTGCCAAACCTTTCAGGAGAGCATTTTCAAGCTTTTGGCACCATTTTGGAGTGAATTGCCAAAAGTCAGATTTTTGCTGAAATTGTGACCCCGGGGCTTAGGGATTTTTTCAAAAAAATATTTTCTGCCGGTTAAGTTTTTGAGGGCTGATTTCTTGCCCTGTGATAAAAAGCCTTCTGTTTCGAGTGCCAAACCTTTCAGGAGAGCATTTTCAAGCTTCTGGCACCATTTTTGAGTGAATTGCCAAAAGTCAGATTTTTGCCTAAATTGTGACCCCGGGGCGTAGGGATTTTTTCACAAAAATATTTTCTGCCGGTTAAGTTTTTGAGGGCTGATTTCTTGTCCTGTGATAAATTGCCTTCTGTTTCGAGTGCCAAACCTTTCAGGAGAGCATTTTCAACCTTTTTTCACCATTTTGGAGTGAATTGCCAAAAGTCAGATTTTTGCTGACATTGTGACCCCGGGGCTTAGGGATTTTTTCAAAAAAATATTTTCTGCCGGTTAAGTTTTAGAGGGCTGATTTCTTGTCCTGTGATAAAAAGCCTTCTGTTTCGAGTGCCAAACCTTTCAGGAGAGCATTTACAAACTTTTGGCACCATTTTGGATTGAATTGCCAAAAGTCAGATTTTTGCTGACATTGTGACCCCGGGGCTTAGGGATTTTTTCAAAAAAATATTTTCTGCCGGTTAAGTTTTTGAGGGCTGATTTCTTGTCCTGTGATAAAAAGCCGTCTGTTTCGAGTGCCAAACCTTTTAGGAGAGCATTTTCAAGCTTCTGGCACCATTTTTGAGTGAATTGCTAAAAGTTTGATTTTTGCTGACATTGTGACCCCGGGGCTTAGGGATTTTTTCAAAAAATATTTTCTGCCGCTTAAGGTTTTGAGGGCTGATTTCTAGTCCTGCGATAGAAAGCCTTCTGTTTCGAGTGCCAAACCTTTCAGGAGAGCATTTTCAAGCTTTTGGCACCATTTTGGAGTGAATTGCCAAAAGTCAGATTTTTGCTGAAATTGTGACCCCGGGGCTTAGGGATTTTTTCAAAAAAATATTTTCTGCCGGTTAAGTTTTTGAGGGCTGATTTCTTGTCCTGTGATAAAAAGCCTTCTGTTTCGAGTGCCAAACCTTTCAGGAGAGCATTTTCAAGCTTCTGGCACCATTTTTGAGTGAATTGCCAAAAGTTTGATTTTTGCTGACATTGTGACCCCGGGGCTTAGGGATTTTTTCAAAAAAAAAAAATTCTGCCGGTTAAGTTTTTGAGGGCTGATTTCTTGTCCTGTGATAAAAAGCCTTCTGTTTCGAGTGCCAAACCTTTCAGGAGAGCATTTTCAACCTTCTGGCACCATTTTTGAGTGAATTGCCAAAAGTCAGATTTTTGCTGAAATTGTGACCCCGGGGCTTAGGGATTTTTTCAAAAAAATATTTTCTGCCGCTTAAGGTTTTGAGGGCTGATTTCTAGTCCTGCGATAGAAAGCCTTCTGTTTCGAGTGCCAAACCTTTCAGGAGAGCATTTTCAAGCTTTTGGCACCATTTTGGAGTGAATTGCCAAAAGTCAGATTTTTGCTGAAATTGTGACCCCGGGGCTTAGGGATTTTTTCAAAAAAATATTTTCTGCCGCTTAAGGTTCTGAGGGCTGATTTCTAGTCCTGTGATAGAAAGCCTTCTGTTTCGAGTGCCAAACCTTTCAGGAGAGCACTTCAAGCTTCTGGCAGCATTTTTGAATGAATTGCCAAAAGTCAGATTTTTGCTGAAATTGTGACCCCGGGGCTTAGGGATTTTTTCAAAAAAATATTTTCTGCCGGTTAGGTTTTTGAGGGCTGATTTCATGTCCTGTGATAAAAAGCCTTCTCTTTCGAGTGCCAAACCTTTCAGGAGAGCATTTTCAAGCTTCTGGCACCATTTTGGAGTGAATTGCCAAAAGTCAGATTTTTGCTGAAATTGTGACCCCGGGGCTTAGGGATTTTTCCAAAAAAAAATTTTCTGCCAGTTAAGGTTTTTGCAGGCTGATTTCTTGTCCTGTGATAAAAAGCCTTCTGTTTCGAGTGCCAAACCTTTCAGGAGAGCATTTTCAAGCTTCTGGCTCCATTTTGGAGTGAATTGCCAAAAGTCAGATTTTTGCTGAAATTTTGACCCCGGGGCTTAGGGATTTTTTCAAAAAAATATTTTCTGCCGCTTAAGGTTCTGAGGGCTGATTTCTAGTCCTGTTATAGAAAGCCTTCTGTTTCGAGTGCCAAACCTTTCAGGAGAGCATTTTCAAGCTTCTGGCACCATTTTTGAGTGAATTGCCAAAAGTCAGATTTTTGCTGAAATTGTGACCCCGGGGCTTAGGGATTTTTTCAAAAAAATATTTTCTGCCGGTTAAGTTTTTGAGGGCTGATTTCTTGTCCTGTGATAAAAAGCCTTCTCTTTCGAGTGCCAAACCTTTCAGGAGAGCATTTTCAAGCTTCTGGCACCATTTTGGAGTGAATTGCGAAAAGTTTGATTTTTGCTGACATTGTGACCCCGGGGCTTAGGGATTTTTTCAAAAAAAAAAAATTCTGCCGGTTAAGTTTTTGAGGGCTGATTTCGTGTCCTGTGATAAAAAGCCTTCTGTTTCGAGTGCCAAACCTTTCAGGAGAGCATTTTCAAGCTTCTGGCACCATTTTTGAGTGAATTGCCAAAAGTCAGATTTTTGCTGAAATTGTGACCCCGGGGCGTAGGGATTTTTTCACAAAAATATTTTCTGCCGCTTAAGGTTTTGAGGGCTGATTTCTAGTCCTGTGATAGAAAGCCTTCTGTTTCGAGTGCCAAACCTTTCAGGAGAGCATTTTCAAGCTTTTGGCACCATTTTGGAGTGAATTGCCAAAAGTCAGATTTTTGCTGAAATTGTGACCCCGGGGCTTAGGGATTTTTTCAAAAAAATATTTTCTGCCGGTTAAGTTTTTGAGGGCTGATTTCTTGCCCTGTGATAAATAGCCTTCTGTTTCGAGTGCCAAACCTTTCAGGAGAGCATTTTCAAGCTTCTGGCACCATTTTTGAGTGAATTGCCAAAAGTCAGATTTTTGCCTAAATTGTGACCCCGGGGCGTAGGGATTTTTTCACAAAAATATTTTCTGCCGGTTAAGTTTTTGAGGGCTGATTTCTTGTCCTGTGATAAATTGCCTTCTGTTTCGAGTGCCAAACCTTTCAGGAGAGCATTTTCAACCTTTTTTCACCATTTTGGAGTGAATTGCCAAAAGTCAGATTTTTGCTGACATTGTGACCCCGGGGCTTAGGGATTTTTTCAAAAAAATATTTTCTGCCGGTTAAGTTTTAGAGGGCTGATTTCTTGTCCTGTGATAAAAAGCCTTCTGTTTCGAGTGCCAAACCTTTCAGGAGAGCATTTACAAACTTTTGGCACCATTTTGGATTGAATTGCCAAAAGTCAGATTTTTGCTGACATTGTGACCCCGGGGCTTAGGGATTTTTTCAAAAAAATATTTTCTGCCGGTTAAGTTTTTGAGGGCTGATTTCTTGTCCTGTGATAAAAAGCCTTCTGTTTCGAGTGCCAAACCTTTTAGGAGAGCATTTTCAAGCTTCTGGCACCATTTTTGAGTGAATTGCTAAAAGTTTGATTTTTGCTGACATTGTGACCCCGGGGCTTAGGGATTTTTTCAAAAAAATATTTTCTGCCGCTTAAGGTTTTGAGGGCTGATTTCTAGTCCTGCGATAGAAAGCCTTCTGTTTCGAGTGCCAAACCTTTCAGGAGAGCATTTTCAAGCTTTTGGCACCATTTTGGAGTGAATTGCCAAAAGTCAGATTTTTGCTGAAATTGTGACCCCGGGGCTTAGGGATTTTTTCAAAAAAATATTTTCTGCCGGTTAAGTTTTTGAGGGCTGATTTCTTGTCCTGTGATAAAAAGCCTTCTGTTTCGAGTGCCAAACCTTTCAGGAGAGCATTTTCAAGCTTCTGGCACCATTTTTGAGTGAATTGCCAAAAGTTTGATTTTTGCTGACATTGTGACCCCGGGGCTTAGGGATTTTTTCAAAAAAAAAAATTCTGCCGGTTAAGTTTTTGAGGGCTGATTTCTTGTCCTGTGATAAAAAGCCTTCTGTTTCGAGTGCCAAACCTTTCAGGAGAGCATTTTCAACCTTCTGGCACCATTTTTGAGTGAATTGCCAAAAGTCAGATTTTTGCTGAAATTGTGACCCCGGGGCTTAGGGATTTTTTCAAAAAAATATTTTCTGCCGCTTAAGGTTTTGAGGGCTGATTTCTAGTCCTGCGATAGAAAGCCTTCTGTTTCGAGTGCCAAACCTTTCAGGAGAGCATTTTCAAGCTTTTGGCACCATTTTGGAGTGAATTGCCAAAAGTCAGATTTTTGCTGAAATTGTGACCCCGGGGCTTAGGGATTTTTTCAAAAAAATATTTTCTGCCGGTTAAGTTTTTGAGGGCTGATTTCTTGTCCTGTGATAAAAAGCCTTCTGTTTCGAGTGCCAAACCTTTCAGGAGAGCATTTTCAAGCTTCTGGCACCATTTTTGAGTGAATTGCCAAAAGTCAGATTTTTGCTGAAATTGTGACCTGGGGCTTAGGGATTTTTTCAAAAAAAAAATTTCTGCCGGTTAAGTTTTTGAGGGCTGATTTCTTGTCCTGTGATAAAAAGCCTTCTGTTTCGAGTGCCAAACCTTTCAGGAGAGCATTTTCAAGCTTCTGGCACCATTTTTGAGTGAATTGCCAAAAGTCAGATTTTTGCTGAAATTGTGACCTGGGGCTTAGGGATTTTTTCAAAAAAAAAATTTCTGCCGGTTAAGTTTTAGAGGGCTGATTTCTTGTCCTGTGATAAAAAGCCTTCTGTTTCGAGTGCCAAACCTTTCAGGAGAGCATTTTCAACCTTTTGGCACCATTTTGGATTGAATTGCCAAAAGTCAGATTTTTGCTGACATTGTGACCCCGGGGCTTAGGGATTTTTTCAAAAAAATATTTTCTGCCGGTTAAGTTTTTGAGGGCTGATTTCTTGCCCTGTGATAAAAAGCCTTCTGTTTCGAGTGCCAAACCTTACAGGAGAGCATTTTCAAGCTTCTGGCACCATTTTTGAGTGAATTGCCAAAAGTCAGATTTTTGCCTAAATTGTGACCCCGGGGCGTAGGGATTTTTTCACAAAAATATTTTCTGCCGCTTAAGGTTTTGAGTGCTGATTTCTAGTCCTGTGATAGAAAGCCTTCTGTTTCGAGTGCCAAACCTTTCAGGAGAGCATTTTCAAGCTTCTGGCACCATTTTTGAGTGAATTGCCAAAAGTCAGATTTTTGCCTAAATTGTGACCCCGGGGCGTAGGGATTTTTTTCACAAAAATATTTTCTGCCGGTTAAGTTTTTGAGGGCTGATTTCTTGTCCTGTGATAAATTGCCTTCTGTTTCGAGTGCCAAACCTTTCAGGAGAGCATTTTCAACCTTTTTTCACCATTTTGGAGTGAATTGCCAAAAGTCAGATTTTTGCTGACATTGTGACCCTGGGGCTTAGGGATTTTTTCAAAAAAATATTTTCTGCCGGTTAAGTTTTAGAGGGCTGATTTCTTGTCCTGTGATAAAAAGCCTTCTGTTTCGAGTGCCAAACCTTTCAGGAGAGCATTTACAAGCTTTTGGCACCATTTTGGATTGAATTGCCAAAAGTCAGATTTTTGCTGACATTGTGACCCCGGGGCTTAGGGATTTTTTCAAAAAAATATTTTCTGCCGGTTAAGTTTTTGAGGGCTGATTTCTTGTCCTGTGATAAAAAGCCTTCTGTTTCGAGTGCCAAACCTTTTAGGAGAGCATTTTCAAGCTTCTGGCACCATTTTTGAGTGAATTGCCAAAAGTTTGATTTTTGCTGACATTGTGACCCCGGGGCTTAGGGATTTTTTCAAAAAAATATTTTCTGCCGCTTAAGGTTTTGAGGGCTGATTTCTAGTCCTCTGATAGAAAGCCTTCTGTTTCGAGTGCCAAACCTTTCAGGAGAGCATTTTCAACCTTCTGGCACCATTTTTGAGTGAATTGCCAAAAGTCAGATTTTTGCTGAAATTGTGACCCCGGGGCTTAGGGATTTTTTCAAAAAAATATTTTCTGCCGGTTAAGTTTTTGAGGGCTGATTTCTAGTCCTGTGATAGAAAGCCTTCTGTTTCGAGTGCCAAAACTTTCAGGAGAGCATTTTCAAGCTTCTGGCACCATTTTTGAGTGAATTGCCAAAAGTCAGATTTTTGCTGACATTGTGACCCCGGGGCTTAGGGATTTTTTCAAAAAAATATTTTCTGCCGGTTAAGTTTTAGAGGGCTGATTTCTTGTCCTGTGATAAAAAGCCTTCTGTTTCGAGTGCCAAACCTTTCAGGAGAGCATTTTCAAGCTTTTGGCACCATTTTGGATTGAATTGCCAAAAGTCAGATTTTTGCTGACATTGTGACCCCGGGGCTTAGGGATTTTTTCAAAAAAATATTTTCTGCCGGTTAAGTTTTTGAGGGCTGATTTCTTCTCCTGTGATAAAAAGCCTTCTGTTTCGAGTGCCAAACCTTTTAGGAGAGCATTTTCAAGCTTCTGGCACCATTTTTGAGTGAATTGCCAAAAGTTTGATTTTTGCTGACATTGTGACCCCGGGGCTTAGGGATTTTTTCAAAAAAAAAAAATTCTGCCGGTTAAGTTTTTGAGGGCTGATTTCTTGTCCTGTGATAAAAAGCCTTCTGTTTCGAGTGCCAAACCTTTCAGGAGAGCATTTTCAACCTTCTGGCACCATTTTTGAGTGAATTGCCAAAAGTCAGATTTTTGCTGAAATTGTGACCCCGGGGCTTAGGGATTTTTTCAAAAAAATATTTTCTGCCGCTTAAGGTTTTGAGGGCTGATTTCTAGTCCTGTGATAGAAAGCCTTCTGTTTCGAGTGCCAAACCTTTCAGGAGAGCACTTTCAAGCTTTTGGCACCATTTTGGATTGAATTGCCAAAAGTCAGATTTTTGCTGACATTGTGACCCCGGGGCTTAGGGATTTTTTCAAAAAAATATTTTCTGCCGGTTAAGTTTTTGAGGGCTGATTTCTTGTCCTGTGATAAAAAGCCTTCTGTTTCGAGTGCCAAACCTTTCAGGAGAGCATTTTCAAGCTTCTGGCACCATTTTTGAGTGAATTGCCAAAAGTCAGATTTTTGCTGAAATTGTGACCCAGGGCTTAGGGATTTTTTCAAAAAAAAATTTTCTGCCGGTTAAGTTTTTGAGGGCTGATTTCTTGTCCTGTGATAAAAAGCCTTCTGTTTCGAGTGCCAAAACTTTCAGGAGAGCATTTTCAAGCTTTTGGCACCATTTTGGAGTGAATTGCCAAAAGTCAGATTTTTGCTGACATTGTGACCCCGGGGCTTAGGGATTTTTTCAAAAAAATATTTTCTGCCGGTTAAGTTTTTGAGGGCTGATTTCTTCTCCTGTGATAAAAAGCCTTCTGTTTCCATCGCCAAAGCTTTCAGGGGATCATTTGCAAGCTTCTGGCACCATTTTTGAGTGAATTGCCAAAAGTCAGATTTTTGCTGAAATTGTGACCCCAGGGCTTAGGGATTTTTTCAAAAAAAAAATTTCTGCCGGTTAAGTTTTGGAGGGCTGATTTCTTGTTCTGTGATAAAAAGCCTTCTGTTTCGAGTGCCAAACCTTTCAGGAGAGCATTTTCAAGCTTCTGGCACCATTTTGGAGTGAATTGCCAAAAGTCAGATTTTTGCTGACATTGTGATCCCGGGGCTTAGGGATTTTTTCAAAAAAAAAATTTCTGCCGGTTAAGTTTTTGAGGGCTGATTTCTTGTCCTGTGATAAAAAGCCTTCTGTTTCGAGTGCCAAACCTTTCAGGAGAGCATTTTCAAGCTTCTGGCACCATTTTTGAGTGAATTGCCAAAAGTCAGATTTTTGCTGAAATTGTGACCTGGGGCTTAGGGATTTTTTCAAAAAAAAATTTTCTGCCGGTTAAGTTTTGGAGGGCTGATTTCTTGTCCTGTGATAAAAAGCCTTCTGTTTCGAGTGCCAAACCTTTCAGGAGAGCATTTTCAAGCTTCTGGCACCATTTTCTAGTGAATTGCCAAAAGTCAGATTTTTGCTGACATTGTGACCCCGGGGCTTAGGGATTTTTTCAAAAAAATATTTTCTGCCGGTTAAGTTTTTGAGGTCTGATTTCTTGTCCTGTGATAAAAAGCCTTCTGTTTCGAGTGCCAAACCTTTCAGGAGAGCATTTTCAAGCTTCTGGCACCATTTTTGAGTGAATTGCCAAAAGTTTGATTTTTGCTGACATTGTGACCCCAGGGCTTAGGGATTTTTTCAAAAAAAAAATTTCTGCCGGTTAAGTTTTGGAGGGCTGATTTCTTGTCCTGTGATAAAAAGCCTTCTGTTTCGAGTGCCAAACCTTTCAGGAGAGCATTTTCAAGCTTCTGGCACCATTTTGGAGTGAATTGCCAAAAGTCAGATTTTTGCTGACATTGTGACCCCGGGGCTTAGGGATTTTTTCCAAAAAATATTTTCTGCCGGTTAAGTTTTTGAGGGCTGATTTCTTGTCCTGTGATAAAAAGCCTTCTGTTTCGTGTGCCAAACCTTTCAGGAGAGCATTTTCAAGCTTTTGGCACCATTTTTGAGTGAATTGCCAAAAGTCAGATTTTTGCTGAAATTGTGACCCCGGGGCTTAGGGATTTTTTCAAAAAAATATTTTCTGCCGGTTAAGGTTTTGAGGGCTGATTTCTTGTCCTGTGATAAAAAGCCTTCTGTTTCGAGTGCCAAACCTTTCAGGAGAGCATTTTCAAGCTTCTGGCACCATTTTTGAGTGAATTGCCAAAAGTCAGATTTTTGCCTAAATTGTGACCCCGGGGCGTAGGGATTTTTTCACAAAAATATTTTCTGCCGCTTAAGGTTTTGAGGGCTGATTTCTAGTCCTGTGATAGAAAGCCTTCTGTTTCGAGTGCCAAACCTTTCAGGAGAGCATTTTCAAGCTTTTGGCACCATTTTGGAGTTAATTGCCAAAAGTCAGATTTTTGCTGACATTGTGACCCCGGGGCTTAGGGATTTTTTCAAAAAAATATTTTCTGCCGGTTAAGTTTTTGAGGGCTGATTTCTTGTCCTGTGATAAAAAGCCTTCTGTTTCGTGTGCCAAACCTTTCAGGAGAGCATTTTCAAGCTTTTGGCACCATTTTTGAGTGAATTGCCAAAAGTCAGATTTTTGCTGAAATTGTGACCCCGGGGCTTAGGGATTTTTTCAAAAAAATATTTTCTGCCGGTTAAGGTTTTGAGGGCTGATTTCTTGTCCTGTGATAAAAAGCCTTCTGTTTCGAGTGCCAAACCTTTCAGGAGAGCATTTTCAAGCTTCTGGCACCATTTTTGAGTGAATTGCCAAAAGTCAGATTTTTGCCTAAATTGTGACCCCGGGGCGTAGGGATTTTTTCACAAAAATATTTTCTGCCGCTTAAGGTTTTGAGGGCTGATTTCTAGTCCTGTGATAGAAAGCCTTCTGTTTCGAGTGCCAAACCTTTCAGGAGAGCATTTTCAAGCTTTTGGCACCATTTTGGAGTGAATTGCCAAAAGTCAGATTTTTGCTGAAATTGTGACCCCGGGGCTTAGGGATTTTTTCTAAAAAATATTTTCTGCCGGTTAAGTTTTTGAGGGCTGATTTCTTGCCCTGTGATAAAAAGCCTTCTGTTTCGAGTGCCAAACCTTTCAGGAGAGCATTTTCAAGCTTCTGGCACCATTTTTGAGTGAATTGCCAAAAGTCAGATGTTTGCTGAAATTGTGACCCCGGGGCTTAGGGATTTTTCCCAAAAAAAAATTTCTGCCGGTTAAGGTTTTGAGGGCTGATTTCTTGTCCTGTGATAAAAAGCCTTCTGTTTCGAGTGCCAAACCTTTCAGGAGAGCATTTTCAACCTTCTGGCACCATTTTGGGGTGAATTGCCAAAAGTCAGATTTTTGCTGAAATCGTGACCCCGGGGCTTAGGGATTTTTTCAAAAAAATATTTTCTGCCGGTTAAGTTTTTGAGGGCTGATTTCTTGTCCTGTGATAAAAAGCCTTCTGTTTCGAGTGCCAAACCTTTCAGGAGAGCATTTTCAACCTTCTGGCACCATTTTTGAGTGAATTGCCAAAAGTCAGATTTTTGCTGAAATTGTGACCCCGGGGCTTAGGGATTTTTTCAAAAAAATATTTTCTGCCGCTTAAGGTTTTGAGGGCTGATTTCTAGTCCTGTGATAGAAAGCCTTCTGTTTCGAGTGCCAAACCTTTCAGGAGAGCATTTTCAAGCTTTTGGCACCATTTTGGAGTGAATTGCCAAAAGTCAGATTTTTGCTGACGTTGTGACCCCGGGGCTTAGGGATTTTTTCAAAAAAATATTTTGTACCGGTTAAGTTTTTGATGGCTGATTTCTTGTCCTGTGATAAAAAGCCTCCTGTTTCGAGTGCCAAACCTTTCAGGAGAGCATTTTCAAGCTTCTGGCACCATTTTGGAGTGAATTGCCAAAAGTCAGATTTTTGCCTAAATTGTGACCCCGGGGCGTAGGGATTTTTTCACAAAAATATTTTCTGCCGGTTAAGTTTTAGAGGGCTGATTTCTTGTCCTGTGATAAAAAGCCTTCTGTTTCGAGTGCCAAACCTTTCAGGAGAGCACTTTCAAGCTTTTGGCACCATTTTGGATTGAATTGCCAAAAGTCAGATTTTTGCTGACATTGTGACCCCGGGGCTTAGGGATTTTTTCAAAAAAATATTTTCTGCCGGTTAAGTTTTTGAGGGCTGATTTCTTGTCCTGTGATAAAAAGCCTTCTGTTTCGAGTGCCAAACCTTTCAGGAGAGCATTTTCAAGCTTCTGGCACCATTTTTGAGTGAATTGCCAAAAGTCAGATTTTTGCTGAAATTGTGACCCGGGGCTTAGGGATTTTTTCAAAAAAAAAAATTCTGCCGGTTAAGTTTTAGAGGGCTGATTTCTTGTCCTGTGATAAAAAGCCTTCTGTTTCGAGTGCCAAACCTTTCAGGAGAGCATTTTCAAGCTTTTGGCACCATTTTGGATTGAATTGCCAAAAGTCAGATTTTTGCTGACATTGTGACCCCGGGGCTTAGGGATTTTTTCAAAAAAATATTTTCTGCCGGTTAAGTTTTTGAGGGCTGATTTCTTCTCCTGTGATAAAAAGCCTTCTGTTTCGAGTGCCAAACCTTTTAGGAGAGCATTTTCAAGCTTCTGGCACCATTTTTGAGTGAATTGCCAAAAGTTTGATTTTTGCTGAAATTGTGACCCCGGGGCTTAGGGATTTTTTCAAAAAAATATTTTCTGCCGGTTAAGTTTTTGAGGGCTGATTTCTTGCCCTGTGATAAAAAGCCTTCTGTTTCGAGTGCCAAACCTTTCAGGAGAGCATTTTCAAGCTTCTGGCACCATTTTTGAGTGAATTGCCAAAAGTCAGATTTTTGCCTAAATTGTGACCCCGGGGCGTAGGGATTTTTGCACAAAAATATTTTCTGCCGGTTAAGTTTTCGAGGGCTGATTTCTTGTCCTGTGATAAATTGCCTTCTGTTTCGAGTGCCAAACCTTTCAGGAGAGGATTTTCAACCTTTTTTCACCATTTTCGAGTGAATTGCCAAAAGTCAGATTTTTGCTGAAATTGTGACCCCAGGGCTTAGGGATTTTTTCAAAAAAAAATTTCTCCCGGTTAAGTTTTGGAGGGCTGATTTCTTTTTCTGTGATAAAAAGCCTTCTGTTTCGAGTGCCAAACCTTTCAGGAGAGCATTTTCAAGCTTCTGGCACCATTTTGGAGTGAATTGCCAAAAGTCAGATTTTTGCTGACATTGTGACCCCGGGGCTTAGGGATTTTTTCAAAAAAAAATTTTCTGCCGGTTAAGTTTTTGAGGGCTGATTTCTTGTCCTGTGATAAAAAGCCTTCTGTTTCGAGTGCCAAACCTTTCAGGAGAGCATTTTCAAGCTTCTGGCACCATTTTTGAGTGAATTGCCAAAAGTCAGATTTTTGCTGAAATTGTGACCCGGGGCTTAGGGATTTTTTCAAAAAAATATTTTCTGCCGGTTAAGTTTTGGAGGGCTGATTTCTTGTCCTGTGATAAAAAGCCTTCTGTTTCGAGTGCCAAACCTTTCAGGAGAGCATTTTCAAGCTTCTGGCACCATTTTGGAGTGAATTGCCAAAAGTCAGATTTTTGCTGAAATTGTGACCCCGGGGCTTAGGGATTTTTTCACAAAAATATTTTCTGCCGGTTAAGTTTTAGAGGGCTGATTTCTTGTCCTGTGATAAAAAGCCTTCTGTTTCGAGTGCCAAACCTTTCAGGAGAGCACTTTCAAGCTTTTGGCACCATTTTGGATTGAATTGCCAAAAGTCAGATTTTTGCTGACATTGTGACCCCGGGGCTTAGGGATTTTTTCAAAAAAATATTTTCTGCCGGTTAAGTTTTTGAGGGCTGATTTCTTGTCCTGTGATAAAAAGCCTTCTGTTTCGAGTGCCAAACCTTTCAGGAGAGCATTTTCAAGCTTCTGGCACCATTTTGGATTGAATTGCCAAAAGTCAGATTTTTGCTGACATTGTGACCCCGGGGCTTAGGGATTTTTTCAAAAAAATATTTTCTGCCGGTTAAGTTTTTGAGGGCTGATTTCTTCTCCTGTGATAAAAAGCCTTCTGTTTCGAGTGCCAAACCTTTTAGGAGAGCATTTTCAAGCTTCTGGCACCATTTTTGAGTGAATTGCCAAAAGTTTGATTTTTGCTGAAATTGTGACCCCGGGGCTTAGGGATTTTTTCAAAAAAATATTTTCTGCCGGTTAAGTTTTTGAGGGCTGATTTCTTGCCCTGTGATAAAAAGCCTTCTGTTTCGAGTGCCAAACCTTTCAGGAGAGCATTTTCAAGCTTCTGGCACCATTTTTGAGTGAATTGCCAAAAGTCAGATTTTTGCCTAAATTGTGACCCCGGGGCGTAGGGATTTTTGCACAAAAATATTTTCTGCCGGTTAAGTTTTTGAGGGCTGATTTCTTGTCCTGTGATAAATTGCCTTCTGTTTCGAGTGCCAAACCTTTCAGGAGAGGATTTTCAACCTTTTTTCACCATTTTCGAGTGAATTGCCAAAAGTCAGATTTTTGCTGAAATTGTGACCCCAGGGCTTAGGGATTTTTTCAAAAAAAAATTTCTCCCGGTTAAGTTTTGGAGGGCTGATTTCTTTTTCTGTGATAAAAAGCCTTCTGTTTCGAGTGCCAAACCTTTCAGGAGAGCATTTTCAAGCTTCTGGCACCATTTTGGAGTGAATTGCCAAAAGTCAGATTTTTGCTGACATTGTGACCCCGGGGCTTAGGGATTTTTTCAAAAAAATATTTTCTGCCGGTTAAGTTTTTGAGGGCTGATTTCTTGTCCTGTGATAAAAAGCCTTCTGTTTCGAGTGCCAAACCTTTCAGGAGAGCATTTTCAAGCTTCTGGCACCATTTTTGAGTGAATTGCCAAAAGTCAGATTTTTGCTGAAATTGTGACCCGGGGCTTAGGGATTTTTTCAAAAAAATATTTTCTGCCGGTTAAGTTTTGGAGGGCTGATTTCTTGTCCTGTGATAAAAAGCCTTCTGTTTCGAGTGCCAAACCTTTCAGGAGAGCATTTTCAAGCTTCTGGCACCATTTTGGAGTGAACTGCCAAAAGTCAGATTTTTGCTGAAATTGTGACCCCGGGGCTTAGGGATTTTTTCAAAAAAATATTTTCTGCCGGTTAAGTTTTTGAGGGCTGATTTCTTGCCCTGTGATAAAAAGCCTTCTGTTTCGAGTGCCAAACCTTTCAGGAGAGCATTTTCAAGCTTCTGGCACCATTTTTGAGTGAATTGCCAAAAGTCAGATTTTTGCCTAAATTGTGACCCCGGGGCGTAGGGATTTTTGCACAAATATATTTTCTGCCGGTTAAGTTTTTGAGGGCTGATTTCTTGTCCTGTGATAAATTGCCTTCTGTTTCGAGTGCCAAACCTTTCAGGAGAGCATTTTCAACCTTTTTTCACCATTTTCGAGTGAATTGCCAAAAGTCAGATTTTTGCTGAAATTGTGACCCCAGGGCTTAGGGATTTTTTCAAAAAAAAAATTTCTGCCGGTTAAGTTTTTGAGGGCTGATTTCTTGTCCTGTGATAAAAAGCCTTCTGTTTCGAGTGCCAAACCTTTCAGGAGAGCATTTTCAAGCTTCTGGCACCATTTTTGAGTGAATTGCCAAAAGTCAGATTTTTGCTGAAATTGTGACCTGGGGCTTAGGGATTTTTTCAAAAATAAAATTTCTGCCGGTTAAGTTTTGGAGGGCTGATTTCTTGTCCTGTGATAAAAAGCCTTCTGTTTCGAGTGCCAAACCTTTCAGGAGAGCATTTTCAAGCTTCTGGCACCATTTTCTAGTGAATTGCCAAAAGTCAGATTTTTGCTGACATTGTGACCCCGGGGCTTAGGGATTTTTTCAAAAAAATATTTTCTGCCGGTTAAGTTTTTGAGGGCTGATTTCTTGTCCTGTGATAAAAAGCCTTCTGTTTCGAGTGCCAAACCTTTCAGGAGAGCATTTTCAAGCTTCTGGCACCATTTTTGAGTGAATTGCCAAAAGTTTGATTTTTGCTGACATTGTGACCCCAGGGCTTAGGGATTTTTTCAAAAAAAAAATTTCTGCCGGTTAAGTTTTGGAGGGCTGATTTCTTGTCCTGTGATAAAAAGCCTTCTGTTTCGAGTGCCAAACCTTTCAGGAGAGCATTTTCAAGCTTCTGGCACCATTTTTGAGTGAATTGCCAAAAGTCAGATTTTTGCTGACATTGTGACCCCGGGGCTTAGGGATTTTTTCAAAAAAATATTTTCTGCCGGTTAAGTTTTTGAGGGCTGATTTCTTGTCCTGTGATAAAAAGCCTTCTGTTTCGTGTGCCAAACCTTTCAGGAGAGCATTTTCAAGCTTTTGGCACCATTTTTGAGTGAATTGCCAAAAGTCAGATTTTTGCTGAAATTGTGACCCCGGGGCTTAGGGATTTTTTCAAAAAAATATTTTCTGCCGGTTAAGGTTTTGAGGGCTGATTTCTTGTCCTGTGATAAAAAGCCTTCTGTTTCGAGTGCCAAACCTTTCAGGAGAGCATTTTCAAGCTTCTGGCACCATTTTTGAGTGAATTGCCAAAAGTCAGATTTTTGCCTAAATTGTGACCCCGGGGCGTAGGGATTTTTTCACAAAAATATTTTCTGCCGCTTAAGGTTTTGAGGGCTGATTTCTAGTCCTGTGATAGAAAGCCTTCTGTTTCGAGTGCCAAACCTTTCAGGAGAGCATTTTCAAGCTTTTGGCACCATTTTGGAGTGAATTGCCAAAAGTCAGATTTTTGCTGACATTGTGACCCCGGGGCTTAGGGATTTTTTCAAAAAAATATTTTCTGCCGGTTAAGTTTTTGAGGGCTGATTTCTTGTCCTGTGATAAAAAGCCTTCTGTTTCGTGTGCCAAACCTTTCAGGAGAGCATTTTCAAGCTTTTGGCACCATTTTTGAGTGAATTGCCAAAAGTCAGATTTTTGCTGAAATTGTGACCCCGGGGCTTAGGGATTTTTTCAAAAAAATATTTTCTGCCGGTTAAGGTTTTGAGGGCTGATTTCTTGTCCTGTGATAAAAAGCCTTCTGTTTCGAGTGCCAAACCTTTCAGGAGAGCATTTTCAAGCTTCTGGCACCATTTTTGAGTGAATTGCCAAAAGTCAGATTTTTGCCTAAATTGTGACCCCGGGGCGTAGGGATTTTTTCACAAAAATATTTTCTGCCGCTTAAGGTTTTGAGGGCTGATTTCTAGTCCTGTGATAGAAAGCCTTCTGTTTCGAGTGCCAAAGCTTTCAGGAGAGCATTTTCAAGCTTTTGGCACCATTTTGGAGTGAATTGCCAAAAGTCAGATTTTTGCTGAAATTGTGACCCCAGGGCTTAGGGATTTTTTCAAAAAAAAATTTCTCCCGGTTAAGTTTTGGAGGGCTGATTTCTTTTTCTGTGATAAAAAGCCTTCTGTTTCGAGTGCCAAACCTTTCAGGAGAGCATTTTCAAGCTTTTGGCACCATTTTTGAGTGAATTGCCAAAAGTCAGATTTTTGCTGACATTGTGACCCCGGGGCTTAGGGATTTTTTCAAAAAAATATTTTCTGCCGGTTAAGTTTTTGAGGGCTGATTTCTTGTCCTGTGATAAAAAGCCTTCTGTTTCGTGTGCCAAACCTTTCAGGAGAGCATTTTCAAGCTTTTGGCACCATTTTTGAGTGAATTGCCAAAAGTCAGATTTTTGCTGAAATTGTGACCCCGGGGCTTAGGGATTTTTTCAAAAAATATTTTCTGCCGGTTAAGGTTTTGAGGGCTGATTTCTTGTCCTGTGATAAAAAGCCTTCTGTTTCGAGTGCCAAACCTTTCAGGAGAGCATTTTCAAGCTTCTGGCACCATTTTTGAGTGAATTGCCAAAAGTCAGATTTTTGCCTAAATTGTGACCCCGGGGCGTAGGGATTTTTTCACAAAAATATTTTCTGCCGCTTAAGGTTTTGAGGGCTGATTTCTAGTCCTGTGATAGAAAGCCTTCTGTTTCGAGTGCCAAACCTTTCAGGAGAGCATTTTCAAGCTTTTGGCACCATTTTGGAGTGAATTGCCAAAAGTCAGATTTTTGCTGACATTGTGACCCCGGGGCTTAGGGATTTTTTCAAAAAAATATTTTCTGCCGGTTAAGTTTTTGAGGGCTGATTTCTTGTCCTGTGATAAAAAGCCTTCTGTTTCGTGTGCCAAACCTTTCAGGAGAGCATTTTCAAGCTTTTGGCACCATTTTTGAGTGAATTGCCAAAAGTCAGATTTTTGCTGAAATTGTGACCCCGGGGCTTAGGGATTTTTTCAAAAAAATATTTTCTGCCGGTTAAGGTTTTGAGGGCTGATTTCTTGTCCTGTGATAAAAAGCCTTCTGTTTCGAGTGCCAAACCTTTCAGGAGAGCATTTTCAAGCTTCTGGCACCATTTTTGAGTGAATTGCCAAAAGTCAGATTTTTGCCTAAATTGTGACCCCGGGGCGTAGGGATTTTTTCACAAAAATATTTTCTGCCGCTTAAGGTTTTGAGGGCTGATTTCTAGTCCTGTGATAGAAAGCCTTCTGTTTCGAGTGCCAAACCTTTCAGGAGAGCATTTTCAAGCTTTTGGCACCATTTTGGAGTGAATTGCCAAAAGTCAGATTTTTGCTGAAATTGTGACCCCAGGGCTTAGGGATTTTTTCAAAAAAAAATTTCTCCCGGTTAAGTTTTGGAGGGCTGATTTCTTTTTCTGTGATAAAAAGCCTTCTGTTTCGAGTGCCAAACCTTTCAGGAGAGCATTTTCAAGCTTTTGGCACCATTTTGGAGTGAATTGCCAAAAGTCAGATTTTTGCTGACATTGTGACCCCGGGGCTTAGGGATTTTTTCAAAAAAATATTTTCTGCCGGTTAAGTTTTTGAGGGCTGATTTCTTGTCCTGTGATAAAAAGCCTTCTGTTTCGTGTGCCAAACCTTTCAGGAGAGCATTTTCAAGCTTTTGGCACCATTTTTGAGTGAATTGCCAAAAGTCAGATTTTTGCTGAAATTGTGACCCCGGGGCTTAGGGATTTTTTCAAAAAAATATTTTCTGCCGGTTAAGGTTTTGAGGGCTGATTTCTTGTCCTGTGATAAAAAGCCTTCTGTTTCGAGTGCCAAACCTTTCAGGAGAGCATTTTCAAGCTTCTGGCACCATTTTTGAGTGAATTGCCAAAAGTCAGATTTTTGCCTAAATTGTGACCCCGGGGCGTAGGGATTTTTTCACAAAAATATTTTCTGCCGCTTAAGGTTTTGAGGGCTGATTTCTAGTCCTGTGATAGAAAGCCTTCTGTTTCGAGTGCCAAACCTTTCAGGAGAGCATTTTCAAGCTTTTGGCACCATTTTGGAGTGAATTGCCAAAAGTCAGATTTTTGCTGAAATTGTGACCCCAGGGCTTAGGGATTTTTTCAAAAAAAAATTTCTCCCGGTTAAGTTTTGGAGGGCTGATTTCTTTTTCTGTGATAAAAAGCCTTCTGTTTCGAGTGCCAAACCTTTCAGGAGAGCATTTTCAAGCTTCTGGCACCATTTTGGAGTGAATTGCCAAAAGTCAGATTTTTGCTGACATTGTGACCCCGGGGCTTAGGGATTTTTTCAAAAAAAAATTTTCTGCCGGTTAAGTTTTTGAGGGCTGATTTCTTGTCCTGTGATAAAAAGCCTTCTGTTTCGAGTGCCAAACCTTTCAGGAGAGCATTTTCAAGCTTCTGGCACCATTTTTGAGTGAATTGCCAAAAGTCAGATTTTTGCTGAAATTGTGACCCGGGGCTTAGGGATTTTTTCAAAAAAATATTTTCTGCCGGTTAAGTTTTGGAGGGCTGATTTCTTGTCCTGTGATAAAAAGCCTTCTGTTTCGAGTGCCAAACCTTTCAGGAGAGCATTTTCAAGCTTCTGGCACCATTTTGGAGTGAATTGCCAAAAGTCAGATTTTTGCTGAAATTGTGACCCCGGGGCTTAGGGATTTTTTCAAAAAAATATTTTCTGCCGGTTAAGTTTTTGAGGGCTGATTTCTTGCCCTGTGATAAAAAGCCTTCTATTTCGAGTGCCAAACCTTTCAGGAGAGCATTTTCAAGCTTCTGGCACCATTTTTGAGTGAATTGCCAAAAGTCAGATTTTTGCCTAAATTGTGACCCCGGGGCGTAGGGATTTTTGCACAAATATATTTTCTGCCGGTTAAGTTTTTGAGGGCTGATTTCTTGTCCTGTGATAAATTGCCTTCTGTTTCGAGTGCCAAACCTTTCAGGAGAGCATTTTCAACCTTTTTTCACCATTTTCGAGTGAATTGCCAAAAGTCAGATTTTTGCTGAAATTGTGACCCCAGGGCTTAGGGATTTTTTCAAAAAAAAAAATTCTGCCGGTTAAGTTTTTGAGGGCTGATTTCTTGTCCTGTGATAAAAAGCCTTCTGTTTCGAGTGCCAAACCTTTCAGGAGAGCATTTTCAAGCTTCTGGCACCATTTTTGAGTGAATTGCCAAAAGTCAGATTTTTGCTGAAATTGTGACCTGGGGCTTAGGGATTTTTTCAAAAATAAAATTTCTGCCGGTTAAGTTTTGGAGGGCTGATTTCTTGTCCTGTGATAAAAAGCCTTCTGTTTCGAGTGCCAAACCTTTCAGGAGAGCATTTTCAAGCTTCTGGCACCATTTTCTAGTGAATTGCCAAAAGTCAGATTTTTGCTGACATTGTGACCCCGGGGCTTAGGGATTTTTTCAAAAAAATATTTTCTGCCGGTTAAGTTTTTGAGGGCTGATTTCTTGTCCTGTGATAAAAAGCCTTCTGTTTCGAGTGCCAAACCTTTCAGGAGAGCATTTTCAAGCTTCTGGCACCATTTTTGAGTGAATTGCCAAAAGTTTGATTTTTGCTGACATTGTGACCCCAGGGCTTAGGGATTTTTTCAAAAAAAAAATTTCTGCCGGTTAAGTTTTGGAGGGCTGATTTCTTGTCCTGTGATAAAAAGCCTTCTGTTTCGAGTGCCAAACCTTTCAGGAGAGCATTTTCAAGCTTCTGGCACCATTTTTGAGTGAATTGCCAAAAGTCAGATTTTTGCTGACATTGTGACCCCGGGGCTTAGGGATTTTTTCAAAAAAATATTTTCTGCCGGTTAAGTTTTTGAGGGCTGATTTCTTGTCCTGTGATAAAAAGCCTTCTGTTTCGTGTGCCAAACCTTTCAGGAGAGCATTTTCAAGCTTTTGGCACCATTTTTGAGTGAATTGCCAAAAGTCAGATTTTTGCTGAAATTGTGACCCCGGGGCTTAGGGATTTTTTCAAAAAAATATTTTCTGCCGGTTAAGGTTTTGAGGGCTGATTTCTTGTCCTGTGATAAAAAGCCTTCTGTTTCGAGTGCCAAACCTTTCAGGAGAGCATTTTCAAGCTTCTGGCACCATTTTTGAGTGAATTGCCAAAAGTCAGATTTTTGCCTAAATTGTGACCCCGGGGCGTAGGGATTTTTTCACAAAAATATTTTCTGCCGCTTAAGGTTTTGAGGGCTGATTTCTAGTCCTGTGATAGAAAGCCTTCTGTTTCGAGTGCCAAACCTTTCAGGAGAGCATTTTCAAGCTTTTGGCACCATTTTGGAGTGAATTGCCAAAAGTCAGATTTTTGCTGACATTGTGACCCCGGGGCTTAGGGATTTTTTCAAAAAAATATTTTCTGCCGGTTAAGTTTTTGAGGGCTGATTTCTTGTCCTGTGATAAAAAGCCTTCTGTTTCGTGTGCCAAACCTTTCAGGAGAGCATTTTCAAGCTTTTGGCACCATTTTTGAGTGAATTGCCAAAAGTCAGATTTTTGCTGAAATTGTGACCCCGGGGCTTAGGGATTTTTTCAAAAAAATATTTTCTGCCGGTTAAGGTTTTGAGGGCTGATTTCTTGTCCTGTGATAAAAAGCCTTCTGTTTCGAGTGCCAAACCTTTCAGGAGAGCATTTTCAAGCTTCTGGCACCATTTTTGAGTGAATTGCCAAAAGTCAGATTTTTGCTGAAATTGTGACCCCGGGGCGTAGGGATTTTTGCACAAATATATTTTCTGCCGGTTAAGTTTTTGAGGGCTGATTTCTTGTCCTGTGATAAATTGCCTTCTGTTTCGAGTGCCAAACCTTTCAGGAGAGCATTTTCAACCTTTTTTCACCATTTTCGAGTGAATTGCCAAAAGACAGATTTTTGCTGAAATTGTGACCCCAGGGCTTAGGGATTTTTTCAAAAAAAAAATTTCTGCCGGTTAAGTTTTTGAGGGCTGATTTCTTGTCCTGTGATAAAAAGCCTTCTGTTTCGAGTGCCAAACCTTTCAGGAGAGCATTTTCAAGCTTCTGGCACCATTTTTGAGTGAATTGCCAAAAGTCAGATTTTTGCTGAAATTGTGACCTGGGGCTTAGGGATTTTTTCAAAAATAAAATTTCTGCCGGTTAAGTTTTGGAGGGCTGATTTCTTGTCCTGTGATAAAAAGCCTTCTGTTTCGAGTGCCAAACCTTTCAGGAGAGCATTTTCAAGCTTCTGGCACCATTTTCTAGTGAATTGCCAAAAGTCAGATTTTTGCTGACATTGTGACCCCGGGGCTTAGGGATTTTTTCAAAAAAATATTTTCTGCCGGTTAAGTTTTTGAGGGCTGATTTCTTGTCCTGTGATAAAAAGCCTTCTGTTTCGAGTGCCAAACCTTTCAGGAGAGCATTTTCAAGCTTCTGGCACCATTTTTGAGTGAATTGCCAAAAGTTTGATTTTTGCTGACATTGTGACCCCAGGGCTTAGGGATTTTTTCAAAAAAAAAATTTCTGCCGGTTAAGTTTTGGAGGGCTGATTTCTTGTCCTGTGATAAAAAGCCTTCTGTTTCGAGTGCCAAACCTTTCAGGAGAGCATTTTCAAGCTTCTGGCACCATTTTTGAGTGAATTGCCAAAAGTCAGATTTTTGCTGACATTGTGACCCCGGGGCTTAGGGATTTTTTCAAAAAAATATTTTCTGCCGGTTAAGTTTTTGAGGGCTGATTTCTTGTCCTGTGATAAAAAGCCTTCTGTTTCGTGTGCCAAACCTTTCAGGAGAGCATTTTCAAGCTTTTGGCACCATTTTTGAGTGAATTGCCAAAAGTCAGATTTTTGCTGAAATTGTGACCCCGGGGCTTAGGGATTTTTTCAAAAAAATATTTTCTGCCGGTTAAGGTTTTGAGGGCTGATTTCTTGTCCTGTGATAAAAAGCCTTCTGTTTCGAGTGCCAAACCTTTCAGGAGAGCATTTTCAAGCTTCTGGCACCATTTTTGAGTGAATTGCCAAAAGTCAGATTTTTGCCTAAATTGTGACCCCGGGGCGTAGGGATTTTTTCACAAAAATATTTTCTGCCGCTTAAGGTTTTGAGGGCTGATTTCTAGTCCTGTGATAGAAAGCCTTCTGTTTCGAGTGCCAAACCTTTCAGGAGAGCATTTTCAAGCTTTTGGCACCATTTTGGAGTGAATTGCCAAAAGTCAGATTTTTGCTGACATTGTGACCCCGGGGCTTAGGGATTTTTTCAAAAAAATATTTTCTGCCGGTTAAGTTTTTGAGGGCTGATTTCTTGTCCTGTGATAAAAAGCCTTCTGTTTCGTGTGCCAAACCTTTCAGGAGAGCATTTTCAAGCTTTTGGCACCATTTTTGAGTGAATTGCCAAAAGTCAGATTTTTGCTGAAATTGTGACCCCGGGGCTTAGGGATTTTTTCAAAAAAATATTTTCTGCCGGTTAAGGTTTTGAGGGCTGATTTCTTGTCCTGTGATAAAAAGCCTTCTGTTTCGAGTGCCAAACCTTTCAGGAGAGCATTTTCAAGCTTCTGGCACCATTTTTGAGTGAATTGCCAAAAGTCAGATTTTTGCCTAAATTGTGACCCCGGGGCGTAGGGATTTTTTCACAAAAATATTTTCTGCCGCTTAAGGTTTTGAGGGCTGATTTCTAGTCCTGTGATAGAAAGCCTTCTGTTTCGAGTGCCAAACCTTTCAGGAGAGCATTTTCAAGCTTTTGGCACCATTTTGGAGTGAATTGCCAAAAGTCAGATTTTTGCTGAAATTGTGACCCCGGGGCTTAGGGATTTTTTCAAAAAAATATTTTCTGCCGGTTAAGTTTTAGAGGGCTGATTTCTTGTCCTGTGATAAAAAGCCTTCTGTTTCGAGTGCCAAACCTTTCAGGAGAGCATTTTCAAGCTTTTGGCACCATTTTGGATTGAATTGCCAAAAGTCAGATTTTTGCTGACATTGTGACCCCGGGGCTTAGGGATTTTTTCAAAAAAATATTTTGTGCCGGTTAAGTTTTTGATGGCTGATTTCTTGTCCTGTGATAAAAAGCCTCCTGTTTCGAGTGCCAAACCTTTCAGGAGAGCATTTTCAAGCTTCTGGCACCATTTTGGAGTGAATTGCCAAAAGTCAGATTTTTGCCTAAATTGTGACCCCGGGGCGTAGGGATTTTTTCACAAAAATATTTTCTGCCGGTTAAGTTTTTGAGGGCTGATTTCTTGTCCTGTGATAAAAAGCCTTCTGTTTCGAGTGCCAAACCTTTCAGGAGAGCACTTTCAAGCTTTTGGCACCATTTTGGATTGAATTGCCAAAAGTCCGATTTTTGCTGACATTGTGACCCCGGGGCTTAGGGATTTTTTCAAAAAAATATTTTCTGCCGGTTAAGTTTTTGAGGGCTGATTTCTTGTCCTGTGATAAAAAGCCTTCTGTTTCGAGTGCCAAACCTTTCAGGAGAGCATTTTCAAGCTTCTGGCACCATTTTTGAGTGAATTGCCAAAAGTTTGATTTTTGCTGACATTGTGACCCCGGGGCTTAGGGATTTTTTCAAAAAAATATTTTCTGCCGGTTAAGTTTTTGAGGGCTGATTTCTTGTCCTGTGATAAAAAGCCTTCTGTTTCGTGTGCCAAACCTTTCAGGAGAGCATTTTCAAGCTTTTGGCACCATTTTTGAGTGAATTGCCAAAAGTCAGATTTTTGCTGAAATTGTGACCCCGGGGCTTAGGGATTTTTTCAAAAAAATATTTTCTGCCGGTTAAGGTTTTGAGGGCTGATTTCTTGTCCTGTGATAAAAAGCCTTCTGTTTCGAGTGCCAAACCTTTCAGGAGAGCATTTTCAAGCTTCTGGCACCATTTTTGAGTGAATTGCCAAAAGTCAGATTTTTGCCTAAATTGTGACCCCGGGGCGTAGGGATTTTTTCACAAAAATATTTTCTGCCGCTTAAGGTTTTGAGGGCTGATTTCTAGTCCTGTGATAGAAAGCCTTCTGTTTCGAGTGCCAAACCTTTCAGGAGAGCATTTTCAAGCTTTTGGCACCATTTTGGAGTGAATTGCCAAAAGTCAGATTTTTGCTGACATTGTGACCCCGGGGCTTAGGGATTTTTTCAAAAAAATATTTTCTGCCGGTTAAGTTTTTGAGGGCTGATTTCTTGTCCTGTGATAAAAAGCCTTCTGTTTCGTGTGCCAAACCTTTCAGGAGAGCATTTTCAAGCTTTTGGCACCATTTTTGAGTGAATTGCCAAAAGTCAGATTTTTGCTGAAATTGTGACCCCGGGGCTTAGGGATTTTTTCAAAAAAATATTTTCTGCCGGTTAAGGTTTTGAGGGCTGATTTCTTGTCCTGTGATAAAAAGCCTTCTGTTTCGAGTGCCAAACCTTTCAGGAGAGCATTTTCAAGCTTCTGGCACCATTTTTGAGTGAATTGCCAAAAGTCAGATTTTTGCTGAAATTGTGACCCCGGGGCTTAGGGATTTTTTCAAAAAAATATTTTCTGCCGGTTAAGTTTTTGAGGGCTGATTTCTTGCCCTGTGATAAAAAGCCTTCTGTTTCGAGTGCCAAACCTTTCAGGAGAGCATTTTCAAGCTTCTGGCACCATTTTTGAGTGAATTGCCAAAAGTCAGATTTTTGCCTAAATTGTGACCTCGGGGCGTAGGGATTTTTGCACAAATATATTTTCTGCCGGTTAAGTTTTTGAGGGCTGATTTCTTGTCCTGTGATAAATTGCCTTCTGTTTCGAGTGCCAAACCTTTCAGGAGAGCATTTTCAACCTTTTTTCACCATTTTCGAGTGAATTGCCAAAAGTCAGATTTTTGCTGAAATTGTGACCCCAGGGCTTAGGGATTTTTTCAAAAAAAAAATTTCTGCCGGTTAAGTTTTGGAGGGCTGATTTCTTGTCCTGTGATAAAAAGCCTTCTGTTTCGAGTGCCAAACCTTTCAGGAGAGCATTTTCAAGCTTCTGGCACCATTTTCTAGTGAATTGCCAAAAGTCAGATTTTTGCTGACATTGTGACCCCGGGGCTTAGGGATTTTTTCAAAAAAATATTTTCTGCCGGTTAAGTTTTTGAGGGCTGATTTCTTGTCCTGTGATAAAAAGCCTTCTGTTTCGAGTGCCAAACCTTTCAGGAGAGCATTTTCAAGCTTCTGGCACCATTTTTGAGTGAATTGCCAAAAGTTTGATTTTTGCTGACATTGTGACCACAGGGCTTAGGGATTTTTTCAAAAAAAAAATTTCTGCCGGTTAAGTTTTGGAGGGCTGATTTCTTGTCCTGTGATAAAAAGCCTTCTGTTTCGAGTGCCAAACCTTTCAGGAGAGCATTTTCAAGCTTCTGGCACCATTTTTGAGTGAATTGCCAAAAGTCAGATTTTTGCTGACATTGTGACCCCGGGGCTTAGGGATTTTTTCAAAAAAATATTTTCTGCCGGTTAAGTTTTTGAGGGCTGATTTCTTGTCCTGTGATAAAAAGCCTTCTGTTTCGTGTGCCAAACCTTTCAGGAGAGCATTTTCAAGCTTTTGGCACCATTTTTGAGTGAATTGCCAAAAGTCAGATTTTTGCTGAAATTGTGACCCCGGGGCTTAGGGATTTTTTCAAAAAAATATTTTCTGCCGGTTAAGGTTTTGAGGGCTGATTTCTTGTCCTGTGATAAAAAGCCTTCTGTTTCGAGTGCCAAACCTTTCAGGAGAGCATTTTCAAGCTTCTGGCACCATTTTTGAGTGAATTGCCAAAAGTCAGATTTTTGCCTAAATTGTGACCCCGGGGCGTAGGGATTTTTTCACAAAAATATTTTCTGCCGCTTAAGGTTTTGAGGGCTGATTTCTAGTCCTGTGATAGAAAGCCTTCTGTTTCGAGTGCCAAACCTTTCAGGAGAGCATTTTCAAGCTTTTGGCACCATTTTGGAGTGAATTGCCAAAAGTCAGATTTTTGCTGAAATTGTGACCCCGGGGCTTAGGGATTTTTTCAAAAAAATATTTTCTGCCGGTTAAGTTTTAGAGGGCTGATTTCTTGTCCTGTGATAAAAAGCCTTCTGTTTCGAGTGCCAAACCTTTCAGGAGAGCATTTTCAAGCTTTTGGCACCATTTTGGATTGAATTGCCAAAAGTCAGATTTTTGCTGACATTGTGACCCCGGGGCTTAGGGATTTTTTCAAAAAAATATTTTGTGCCGGTTAAGTTTTTGATGGCTGATTTCTTGTCCTGTGATAAAAAGCCTCCTGTTTCGAGTGCCAAACCTTTCAGGAGAGCATTTTCAAGCTTCTGGCACCATTTTGGAGTGAATTGCCAAAAGTCAGATTTT
Source organism: Podarcis vaucheri (assembly GCF_965113315.1). Classification (NCBI taxonomy): domain Eukaryota; kingdom Metazoa; phylum Chordata; class Lepidosauria; order Squamata; family Lacertidae; genus Podarcis; species Podarcis vaucheri. The sequence goes on from NW_028118802.1 coordinate 290,354, forward strand.
TGCCTAAATTGTGACCCCGGGGCGTAGGGATTTTTTCACAAAAATATTTTCTGCCGGTTAAGTTTTTGAGGGCTGATTTCTTGTCCTGTGATAAAAAGCCTTCTGTTTCGAGTGCCAAACCTTTCAGGAGAGCATTTTCAAGCTTCTGGCACCATTTTTGAGTGAATTGCCAAAAGTTTGATTTTTGCTGACATTGTGACCCCGGGGCTTAGGGATTTTTTCAAAAAAATATTTTGTACCGGTTAAGTTTTTGATGGCTGATTTCTTGTCCTGTGATAAAAAGCCTCCTGTTTCGAGTGCCAAACCTTTCAGGAGAGCATTTTCAAGCTTCTGGCACCATTTTGGAGTGAATTGCCAAAAGTCAGATTTTTGCCTAAATTGTGACCCCGGGGCGTAGGAATTTTTTCACAAAAATATTTTCTGCCGGTTAAGTTTTTGAGGGCTGATTTCTTGTCCTGTGATAAAAAGCCTTCTGTTTCGAGTGCCAAACCTTTCAGGAGAGCACTTTCAAGCTTTTGGCACCATTTTGGATTGAATTGCCAAAAGTCAGATTTTTGCTGACATTGTGACCCCGGGGCTTAGGGATTTTTTCAAAAAAATATTTTCTGCCGGTTAAGTTTTTGAGGGCTGATTTCTTGTCCTGTGATAAAAAGCCTTCTGTTTCGAGTGCCAAACCTTTCAGGAGAGCATTTTCAAGCTTCTGGCACCATTTTTGAGTGAATTGCCAAAAGTCAGATTTTTGCTGAAATTGTGACTTAGGGATATTTTCAAAAAAAAAATTTCTGCCGGTTAAGTTTTTGAGGGCTGATTTCTTGTCCTGTGATAAAAAGCCTTCTGTTTCGAGTGCCAAACCTTTCAGGAGAGCATTTTCAAGCTTCTGGCACCATTTTGGAGTGAATTGCCAAAAGTCAGATTTTTGCTGAAATTGTGACCCCGGGGCTTAGGGATTTTTTCAAAAAAATATTTTCTGCCGGTTAAGGTTTTGAGGGCTGATTTCTTGTCATGTGATAAAAAGCCTTCTGTTTTGAGTGCCAAAACTTTCAGGAGAGCATTTTCAAGCTTCTGGCACCATTTTGGAGTGAATTGCCAAAAGTCAGATGTTTGCTGAAATTGTGACCCCGGGGCTTAGGGATTTTTTCAAAAAAATATTTTCTGCCGGTTAAGGTTTTGAGGGCTGATTTCTTGTCCTGTGATAAAAAGCCTTCTGTTTCGAGTGCCAAACCTTTCAGGAGAGCATTTTCAAGCTTCTCGCACCATTTTTGAGTGAATTGCCAAAAGTCAGATTTTTGCTGAAATTGTGACCCCGGGGCTTAGGGATTTTTTCAAAAAAAAAAATTTCTGCCGGTTAAGGTTTTGAGGGCTGATTTCTTGTCCTGTGATAAAAAGCCTTCTGTTTCGAGTGCCAAACCTTTCAGGAGAGCATTTTCAAGCTTCTGGCACCATTTTTGAGTGAATTGCCAAAAGTCAGATTTTTGCTGAAATTGTGACCCCGGGGCCTAGGGATTTTTTCAAAAAAATATTTTCTTCCGGTTAAGGTTTTGAGGGCTGATTTCTTGTCCTGTGATAAAAAGCCTTCTGTTTCGAGTGCCAAATCTTTCAGCAGAGCATTTTCAAGCTTCTGGCACCATTTTGGAGTGAATTGCCAAAAGTCAGATTTTTGATGAAATTGTGACCCCGGGGCTTAGGGATTTTTTCAAAAAAATATTTTCTGCCGGTTAAGTTTTTGAGGGCTGATTTCTTGTCCTGTGATAAATTGCCTTCTGTTTCGAGTGCCAAACCTTTCAGGAGAGGATTTTCAACCTTTTTTCACCATTTTCGAGTGAATTGCCAAAAGTCAGATTTTTGCCTAAATTGTGACCCCGGGGCGTAGGGATTTTTTCACAAAAATATTTTCTGCCGCTTAAGGTTTTGAGGGCTGATTTCTTGCCCTGTGATAAAAAGCCTTCTGTTTCGAGTGCCAAACCTTTCAGGAGAGCATTTTCAAGCTTCTGGCACCATTTTTGAGTGAATTGCCAAAAGTCAGATTTTTGCTGAAATTGTGACCCCGGGGCCTAGGGATTTTTTCAAAAAAATATTTTCTGCCGGTTAAGGTTTTGAGGGCTGATTTCTTGTCCTGTGATAAAAAGCCTTCTGTTTCGAGTGCCAAACCTTTCAGGAGAGCATTTTCAAGCTTCTGGCACCATTTTGGAGTGAATTGCCAAAAGTCAGATTTTTGCTGAAATTGTGACCCCGGGGCTTAGGGATTTTTTCAAAAAAATATTTTCTGCCGGTTAAGTTTTTGAGGGCTGATTTCTTGCCCTGTGATAAAAAGCCTTCTGTTTCGAGTGCCAAACCTTTCAGGAGAGCATTTTCAAGCTTCTGGCACCATTTTTGAGTGAATTGCCAAAAGTCAGATTTTTGCCTAAATTGTGACCCCGGGGCGTAGGGATTTTTTCACAAAAATATTTTCTGCCGGTTAAGTTTTTGAGGGCTGATTTCTTGTCCTGTGATAAATTACCTTCTGTTTCGAGTGCCAAACCTTTCAGGAGAGCATTTTCAACCTTTTTCCACCATTTTGGAGTGAATTGCCAAAAGTCAGATTTTTGCTGAAATTGTGACCCCGGGGCTTAGGGATTTTTTCAAAAAAAAAAAATTCTGCCGGTTAAGTTTTTGAGGGCTGATTTCTTGTCCTGTGATAAAAAGCCTTCTGTTTCGAGTGCCAAACCTTTCAGGAGATCATTTTCAAGCTTCTGGCACCATTTTTGAGTGAATTGCCAAAAGTCAGATTTTTGCTTAAATTGTGACCCCGGGGCTTAGGGATATTTTCAAAAAAAAAAATTTCTGCCGGTTAAGTTTTTGAGGGCTGATTTCTTGTCCTGTGATAAAAAGCCTTCTGTTTCGAGTGCCAAACCTTTCAGGAGAGCATTTTCAAGCTTCTGGCACCATTTTGGAGTGAATTGCCAAAAGTCAGATTTTTGCTGAAATTGTGACCCCGGGGCTTAGGGATTTTTTCAAAAAAATATTTTCTGCCGGTTAAGGTTTTGAGTGCTGATTTCTTGTCCTGTGATAAAAAGCCTTCTGTTTCGAGTGCCAAACCTTTCAGGAGATCATTTTCAAGCTTCTGGCACCATTTTCCAGTGAATTGCCAAAAGTCAGATTTTTGCTGAAATTGTGACCCCGGGGCTTAGGGATATTTTCAAAAAAAAAATTTCTGCCGGTTAAGTTTTTGAGGGCTGATTTCTTGTCCTGTGATAAAAAGCCTTCTGTTTCGAGTGCCAAACCTTTCAGGAGAGCATTTTCAAGCTTCTGGCACCATTTTTGAGTGAATTGCCAAAAGTCAGATTTTTGCTGAAATTGTGACCCCGGGGCTTAGGGATTTTTTCAAAAAAATATTTTCTGCCGGTTAAGGTTTTGAGTGCTGATTTCTTGTCCTGTGATAAAAAGCCTTCTGTTTCGAGTGCCAAACCTTTCAGGAGAGCATTTTCAACCTTCTGGCACCATTTTGGAGTGAATTGCCAAAAGTCAGATTTTTGCTAAAATTGTGACCCCGGGGCTTAGAGAATTTTTCAAAAAAATATTTTCTGCCAGTTAAGTTTTTGAGGGCTGATTTCTTGTCCTGTGATAAAAAGCCTTCTGTATCGAGTGCCAACCCTTCCAGGAGAGCATTTTCAACCTTCTGGCACCATTTTGGAGTGAATTGCCAAAAGTTAGATTTTTGCTGAAATTGTGACCCCGGAGCTTAGGGATTTTTTTTAAAAAATTTTTTCTGCCGGTTAAGTTTTTGAGGGCTGATTTCTTGTCCTGTGATAAAAAGCCTTCTGTTTCGAGTGCCAAACCTTTCAGGAGAGCATTTTCAAGCTTCTGGCACCATTTTTAAGTGAATTGCCAAAAGTCAGATTTTTGCCTAAATTGTGACCCCGAGGCGTAGGGATTTTTTCAAAAAAATATTTTCTGCCGGTTAAGTTTTTGAGGGCTGATTTCTTGTCCTGTGATAAAAAGCCTTCTGTTTCGAGTGCCAAACCTTTCAGGAGAGCATTTTCAAGCTTTTGGCACCATTTTGGAGTGAATTGCCAAAAGTCAGATTTTTGCTGAAATTGTGACCCCGGGGCTTAGGGATTTTTTCAAAAAAATATTTTCTGCTGGTTAAGTTTTTGAGGGCTGATTTCTTGTCCTGTGATAAAAAGCCTTCTGTTTCGAGTGCCAAACCTTTCAGGAGAGCATTTTCAAGCTTTTCGCACCATTTTTGAGTAAACTGCCAAAAGTCAGATTTTTGCTAAAATTGTGACCCCGGGGCTTAGAGAATTTTTCAAAAAAATATTTTCTGCCAGTTAAGTTTTTGAGGGCTGATTTCTTGTCCTGTGATAAAAAGCCTTCTGTATCGAGTGCCAACCCTTCCAGGAGAGCATTTTCAACCTTCTGGCACCATTTTGGAGTGAATTGCCAAAAGTTAGATTTTTGCTGAAATTGTGACCCCGGAGCTTAGGGATTTTTTTAAAAAAAAATTTTCTGCCAGTTAAGTTTTTGAGGGCTGATTTCTTGTCCTGTGATAAAAAGCCTTCTGTTTCGAGTGCCAAACCTTTCAGGAGAGCATTTTCAAGCTTCTGGCACCATTTTTAAGTGAATTGCCAAAAGTCAGATTTTTGCCTAAATTGTGACCCCGAGGCGTAGGGATTTTTTCAAAAAAATATTTTCTGCCGGTTAAGTTTTTGAGGGCTCATTTCTTGTCCTGTGATAAAAAGCCTTCTGTTTCGAGTGCCAAACCTTTCAGGAGAGCATTTTCAAGCTTTTTTCACCATTTTCGAGTGAATTGCCAAAAGTCAGATTTTTGCTGAAATTGTGACCCCGGGGCTTAGGGATTTTTTCAAAAAAATATTTTCTGCCGGTTAAGTTTTTGAGGGCTGATTTCTTGTCCTGTGATAAAAAGCCTTCTGTTTCGAGTGCCAAACCTTTCAGGAGATCATTTTCAAGCTTCTGGCACCATTTTCCAGTGAATTGCCAAAAGTCAGATTTTTGCTGAAATTGTGACCCCGGGGCGTAGGGATTTTTTCACAAAAATATTTTCTGCTGGTTAAGTTTTTGAGGGCTGATTTCTTGTCCTGTGATAAATTGCCTTCTGTTTCGAGTGCCAAACCTTTCAGGAGAGCATTTTCAACCTTTTTTCACCATTTTGGAGTGAATTGCCAAAAGTCAGATTTTTGCTGAAATTGTGACCCCGGGGCTTAGGGATTTTTTCAAAAAAAAAAATTCTGCCGGTTAAGTTTTTGAGGGCTGATTTCTTGTCCTGTGATAAAAAGCCTTCTGTTTCGAGTGCCAAACCTTTCAGGAGATCATTTTCAAGCTTCTGGCACCATTTTCCAGTGAATTGCCAAAAGTCAGATTTTTGCTGAAATTGTGACCCCGGGGCTTAGGGATATTTTCAAAAAAAAAATTTCTGCCGGTTAAGTTTTTGAGGGCTGATTTCTTGTCCTGTGATAAAAAGCCTTCTGTTTCGAGTGCCAAACCTTTCAGGAGAGCATTTTCAAGCTTCTGGCACCATTTTTGAGTGAATTGCCAAAAGTCAGATTTTTGCTGAAATTGTGACCCCGGGGCTTAGGGATTTTTTCAAAAAAATATTTTCTGCCGGTTAAGGTTTTGAGTGCTGATTTCTTGTCCTGTGATAAAAAGCCTTCTGTTTCGAGTGCCAAACCTTTCAGGAGAGCATTTTCAAGCTTCTGGCACCATTTTGGAGTGAATTGCCAAAAGTCAGATTTTTGCTAAAATTGTGACCCCGGGGCTTAGAGAATTTTTCAAAAAAATATTTTCTGCCAGTTAAGTTTTTGAGGGCTGATTTCTTGTCCTGTGATTAAAAGCCTTCTGTATCGAGTGCCAACCCTTCCAGGAGAGCATTTTCAACCTTCTGGCACCATTTTGGAGTGAATTGCCAAAAGTTAGATTTTTGCTGAAATTGTGACCCCGGAGCTTAGGGATTTTTTTTAAAAATTTTTTTCTGCCGGTTAAGTTTTTGAGGGCTGATTTCTTGTCCTGTGATAAAAAGCCTTCTGTTTCGAGTGCCAAACCTTTCAGGAGAGCATTTTCAAGCTTCTGGCACCATTTTTAAGTGAATTGCCAAAAGTCAGATTTTTGCCTAAATTGTGACCCCGAGGCGTAGGGATTTTTTCAAAAAAATATTTTCTGCCGGTTAAGTTTTTGAGGGCTGATTTCTTGTCCTGTGATAAAAAGCCTTCTGTTTCGAGTGCCAAACCTTTCAGGAGAGCATTTTCAAGCTTTTGGCACCATTTTGGAGTGAATTGCCAAAAGTCAGATTTTTGCTGAAATTGTGACCCCGGGGCTTAGGGATTTTTTCAAAAAAATATTTTCTGCTGGTTAAGTTTTTGAGGGCTGATTTCTTGTCCTGTGATAAAAAGCCTTCTGTTTCGAGTGCCAAACCTTTCAGGAGAGCATTTTCAAGCTTTTCGCACCATTTTTGAGTAAACTGCCAAAAGTCAGATTTTTGCTAAAATTGTGACCCCGGGGCTTAGAGAATTTTTCAAAAAAATATTTTCTGCCAGTTAAGTTTTTGAGGGCTGATTTCTTGTCCTGTGATAAAAAGCCTTCTGTATCGAGTGCCAACCCTTCCAGGAGAGCATTTTCAACCTTCTGGCACCATTTTGGAGTGAATTGCCAAAAGTTAGATTTTTGCTGAAATTGTGACCCCGGAGCTTAGGGATTTTTTTTAAAAAAAATTTTCTGCCGGTTAAGTTTTTGAGGGCTGATTTCTTGTCCTGTGATAAAAAGCCTTCTGTTTCGAGTGCCAAACCTTTCAGGAGAGCATTTTCAAGCTTCTGGCACCATTTTTAAGTGAATTGCCAAAAGTCAGATTTTTGCCTAAATTGTGACCCCGAGGCGTAGGGATTTTTTCAAAAAAATATTTTCTGCCGGTTAAGTTTTTGAGGGCTCATTTCTTGTCCTGTGATAAAAAGCCTTCTGTTTCGAGTGCCAAACCTTTCAGGAGAGCATTTTCAAGCTTTTGGCACCATTTTGGAGTGAATTGCCAAAAGTCAGATTTTTGCTGAAATTGTGACCCCGGGGCTTAGGGATTTTTTCAAAAAAATATTTTCTGCCGGTTAAGTTTTTGAGGGCTGATTTCTTGTCCTGTGATAAAAAGCCTTCAGTTTCGAGTGCCAAACCTTTCAGGAGAGCATTTTCAACCTTTTTTCACCATTTTCGAGTGAATTGCCAAAAGTCAGATTTTTGCTGAAATTGTGACCCCGGGGCTTAGGGATTTTTTCAAAAAAATATTTTCTGCCGGTTAAGTTTTTGAGGGCTGATTTCTTGTCCTGTGATAAAAAGCCTTCTGTTTCGAGTGCCAAACCTTTCAGGAGATCATTTTCAAGCTTCTGGCACCATTTTCCAGTGAATTGCCAAAAGTCAGATTTTTGCTGAAATTGTGACCCCGGGGCTTAGGGATATTTTCCAAAAAAAAATTTTCTGCCGGTTAAGTTTTTGAGGGCTGATTAATTGTCCTGTGATAAAAAGCCTTCTGTTTCGAGTGCCAAACCTTTCAGGAGAGCATTTTCAAGCTTCTGGCACCATTTTTGAGTGAATTGCCAAAAGTCAGATTTTTGCTGAAATTGTGACCCCGGGGCTTAGGGATTTTTTCAAAAAAATATTTTCTGCCGGTTAAGGTTTTGAGGGCTGATTTCTTGTCATGTGATAAAAAGCCTTCTGTTTCGAGTGCCAAAACTTTCAGGACAGCATTTTCAAGCTTCTGGCACCATTTTGGAGTGAATTGCCAAAAGTCAGATGTTTGCTGAAATTGTGACCCCGGGGCTTAGGGATTTTTTCAAAAAAACATTTTCTGGCGGTTAAGTTTTTGAGGGCTGATTTCTTGTCCTGTGATAAAAAGCCTTCTGTTTCCATCGCCAAACCTTTCAGGAGAGCATTTTCAAGCTTCTGGCACCATTTTTGAGTGAATTGCCAAAAGTCAGATTTTTGCTGAAATTGTGACCCCGGGGCTTAGGGATTTTTTCAAAAAAATATTTTCTGCCGGTTACGTTTTTGAGGGCTGATTTCTTGTCCTGTGATAAAAAGCCTTCTGTTTCCATCGCCAAAGCTTTCAGGGGATCATTTGCAAGCTTCTGGCACCATTTTTGAGTGAATTGCCAAAAGTCAGATTTTTGCTGAAATTGTGACCCCGGGGCTTAGGGAGTTTTTCAAAGAAATATTTTCTGCCGGTTAAGTTTTTGAGGGCTGATTTCTTGTCCTGTGATAAAAAGCCTTCTGTTTCGAGTGGCAAACCTTTCAGGAGATCATTTTCAAGCTTCTGGCACCATTTTTGAGTGAATTGCCAAAAGTCAGATTTTTGCTGAAATTGTGACCCCGGGGCTTAGGGATTTTTTCAAAAAAATATTTTCTGCCGGTTAAGGTTTTGAGGGCTGATTTCTTGTCCTGTGATAAAAAGCCTTCTGTTTCGAGTGCCAAACCTTTCAGGAGAGCATTTTCAAGCTTCTGGCACCATTTTGGAGTGAATTGCCAAAAGTCAGATTTTTGCTGAAATTGTGACCCCGGGGCTTAGGGATTTTTTCCAAAAAATATTTTCTGCTGGTTAGGTTTTTGAGGGCTGATTTCTTGTCCTGTGATAAAAAGCCTTCTGTATCGAGTGCCAAACCTTTCAGGAGAGCATTTGCAAGCTTTTGGCACCATTTTTGAGTGAATTGCCAAAAATAAGATTTTTGCTTTAATTGTGACCCCGGGGCTTAGGGATTTTTTCAAAAAAATATTTTCTGCCGGTTAAGTTTTTGAGGGCTGGTTTCTTGTCCTGTGATAAAAAGCCTTCTGTTTCGAGTGCCAAACCTTTCAGGAGAGCATTTTCAAGCTTCTGGCACCATTTTGGAGTGAATTGCCAAAAGTCAGATTTTTCCTGAAATTGTGACCCCGGGGCTTAGGGATTTTTTCAAAAAAATATTTTCTGCCGGTTAAGTTTTTGAGGGCTGATTTCTTGTCCTGTGATAAAAAGCCTTCTGTTTCGAGTGCCAAACCTTTCAGGAGAGCATTTTCAAGCTTTTGGCACCATTTTTGAGTAAACTGCCAAATGTCAGATTTTTGCTAAAATTGTGACCCCGGGGCTTAGAGAATTTTTCAAAAAAATATTTTCTGCCAGTTAAGTTTTTGAGGGCTGATTTCTTGTCCTGTGATAAAAAGCCTTCTGTATCGAGTGCCAAACCTTTCAGGAGAGCATTTGCAAGCTTTTGGCACCATTTTTGAGTGAATTGCCAAAAATAAGATTTTTGCTTTAATTGAGACCCCGGGGCTTAGGGATTTTTTCAAAATAATATTTTCTGCTGGTTAAGTTTTTGAGGGCTGATTTCTTGTCCTGTGATAAAAAGCCTTCTGTTTCGAGTGCCAAACCTTTCAGGAGATCATTTTCAAGCTTCTGGCACCATTTTGGAGTGAATTGCCAAAAGTCAGATTTTTGCTGAAATTGTGACCCCGGGGCTTAGGGATTTTTTCCAAAAAATATTTTCTGCTGGTTAGGTTTTTGAGGGCTGATTTCTTGTCCTGTGATAAAAAGCCTTCTGTATCGAGTGCCAAACCTTTCAGGAGAGCATTTGCAAGCTTTTGGCACCATTTTTGAGTGAATTGCCAAAAATAAGATTTTTGCTTTAATTGTGACCCCGGGGCTTAGGGATTTTTTCAAAAAAATATTTTCTGCCGGTTAAGTTTTTGAGGGCTGGTTTCTTGTCCTGTGATAAAAAGCCTTCTGTTTCGAGTGCCAAACCTTTCAGGAGAGCATTTTCAAGCTTCTGGCACCATTTTGGAGTGAATTGCCAAAAGTCAGATTTTTCCTGAAATTGTGACCCCGGGGCTTAGGGATTTTTTCAAAAAAATATTTTCTGCCGGTTAAGTTTTTGAGGGCTGATTTCTTGTCCTGTGATAAAAAGCCTTCTGTTTCGAGTGCCAAACCTTTCAGGAGAGCATTTTCAAGCTTTTGGCACCATTTTTGAGTAAACTGCCAAATGTCAGATTTTTGCTAAAATTGTGACCCCGGGGCTTAGAGAATTTTTCAAAAAAATATTTTCTGCCAGTTAAGTTTTTGAGGGCTGATTTCTTGTCCTGTGATAAAAAGCCTTCTGTATCGAGTGCCAAACCTTTCAGGAGAGCATTTGCAAGCTTTTGGCACCATTTTTGAGTGAATTGCCAAAAATAAGATTTTTGCTTTAATTGAGACCCCGGGGCTTAGGGATTTTTTCAAAATAATATTTTCTGCTGGTTAAGTTTTTGAGGGCTGATTTCTTGTCCTGTGATAAAAAGCCTTCTGTTTCGAGTGCCAAACCTTTCAGGAGATCATTTTCAAGCTTCTGGCACCATTTTGGAGTGAATTGCCAAAAGTCAGATTTTTGCTGAAATTGTGACCCCGGGGCTTAGGGATTTTTTCCAAAAAATATTTTCTGCTGGTTAGGTTTTTGAGGGCTGATTTCTTGTCCTGTGATAAAAAGCCTTCTGTATCGAGTGCCAAACCTTTCAGGAGAGCATTTGCAAGCTTTTGGCACCATTTTTGAGTGAATTGCCAAAAATAAGATTTTTGCTTTAATTGTGACCCCGGGGCTTAGGGATTTTTTCAAAAAAATATTTTCTGCCGGTTAAGTTTTTGAGGGCTGGTTTCTTGTCCTGTGATAAAAAGCCTTCTGTTTCGAGTGCCAAACCTTTCAGGAGAGCATTTTCAAGCTTCTGGCACCATTTTGGAGTGAATTGCCAAAAGTCAGATTTTTCCTGAAATTGTGACCCCGGGGCTTAGGGATTTTTTCAAAAAAATATTTTCTGCCGGTTAAGTTTTTGAGGGCTGATTTCTTGTCCTGTGATAAAAAGCCTTCTGTTTCGAGTGCCAAACCTTTCAGGAGAGCATTTTCAAGCTTTTGGCACCATTTTTGAGTAAACTGCCAAATGTCAGATTTTTGCTAAAATTGTGACCCCGGGGCTTAGAGAATTTTTCAAAAAAATATTTTCTGCCAGTTAAGTTTTTGAGGGCTGATTTCTTGTCCTGTGATAAAAAGCCTTCTGTATCGAGTGCCAAACCTTTCAGGAGAGCATTTGCAAGCTTTTGGCACCATTTTTGAGTGAATTGCCAAAAATAAGATTTTTGCTTTAATTGAGACCCCGGGGCTTAGGGATTTTTTCAAAATAATATTTTCTGCCGGTTAAGGTTTTGAGGGCTGATTTCTTGTTCTGTGATAAAAAGCCTTCTGTTTCGAATGCCAAACCTTTTAGGAGAGCATTTTCAAGCTTCTGGCACCATTTTGGAGTAAATTGCCAAAAGTTAGATTTTTGCTGAAATTGTGACCCCGGGGCTTAGGGATTTTTTCAAAAAAAAAAATTTCTGCCGGTTAAGGTTTTGAGGGCTGATTTCTTGTCCTGTGATAAAAAGCCTTCTGTTTCGAGTGCCAAACCTTTCAGGAGAGCATTTTCAAGCTTTTGGCACCATTTTTGAGTAAACTGCCAAAAGTCAGATTTTTGCTAAAATTGTGACCCCGGGGCTTAGAAAATTTTTCAAAAAAATATTTTCTGCCGGTTAAGTTTTTGAGGGCTGATTTCTTGTCCTGTGATAAAAAGCCTTCTGTATCGAGTGCCAAACCTTTCAGGAGAGCATTTGCAAGCTTTTGGCACCATTTTTGAGTGAATTGCCAAAAATAAGATTTTTGCTGAAATTGTGTCCCCGGAGCTTAGGGATTTTTTCGAAAAAATATTTTCTGCCGGTTAAGGTTTTGAGGGCTGATTTCTTGTTCTGTGATAAAAAGCCTTCTGTTTCGAGTGCCAAACCTTTCAGGAGAGCATTTGCAAGCTTTTGGCACCATTTTTGAGTGAATTGCCAAAAATAAGATTTTTGCTGACATTGTGACCCCGGGGCTTAGGGATTTTTTCGAAAAAATATTTTCTGCCGGTTAAGGTTTTGAGGGCTGATTTCTTGTTCTGTGATAAAAAGCCTTCTGTTTCGAGTGCCAAACCTTTTAGGAGAGCATTTTCAAGCTTCTGGCACCATTTTGGAGTAAATTGCCAAAAGTTAGATTTTTGCTGAAATTGTGACCCCGGAGCTTAGGGATTTTTTTTTTTAAAAAAATTCTGCCGGTTAAGTTTTTGAGGGCTGATTTCTTGTCCTGTGATAAAAAGCCTTCTGTTTCGAGTGCCAAACCTTTCAGGAGAGCATTTTCAAGCTTCTGGCACCATTTTTAAGTGAATTGCCAAAAGTCAGATTTTTGCCTAAATTGTGACCCCGAGGCGTAGGGATTTTTTCAAAAAAATATTTTCTGCCGGTTAAGTTTTTGAGGGCTGATTTCTTGTCCTGTGATAAAAAGCCTTCTGTTTCGAGTGCCAAACCTTTCAGGAGATCATTTTCAAGCTTCTAGCACCATTTTCCAGTGAATTGCCAAAAGTCAGATTTTTGCTGATATTGTGACCCCGGGGCTTAGAGAATTTTTCAAAAAAATATTTTCTGCCGGTTAAGGTTTTGAGGGCCTATTTCTTGTCCTGTGATAAAAAGCCTTCTGTTTCGAGTGCCAAACCTTTCAGGAGAGTATTTGCAAGCTTTTCGCATCATTTTTGAGTGAATTGCCAAAAATAAGATTTTTGCTGAAATTGTGACCCCGGGGCTTAGGGACTTTTTCAAAAAAATATTTTCTGCCGGTTAAGGTTTTGAGGGCTGATTTCTTGTCCTGTGATAAAAAGCCTTCTGTTTCGAGTGCCAAACCTTTCAGGAGAGCATTTTCAAGCTTCTCGCACCATTTTTGAGTGAATTGCCAAAAGTCAGATTTTTGCTGAAATTGTGACCCCGGGGCTTAGGGATTTTTTCAAAAAAAAAATTTCTGCCGGTTAAGGTTTTGAGGGCTGATTTCTTGTCCTGTGATAAAAAGCCTTCTGTTTCGAGTGCCAAACCTTTCAGGAGAGCATTTTCAAGCTTCTGGCACCATTTTCCAGTGAATTGCCAAAAGTCAGATTTTTGCTGAAATTGTGACCCCGGGGCTTAGGGATTTTTTCAAAAAAAAAAATTTCTGCCGGTTAGGTTTTTGAGGGCTGATTTCTTCCCTGTGATAAAAGGCCTTCTCTTTCGAGTGCCAAACCTTTCAGGAGAGCATTTTCAAGCTTCTGGCACCATTTTTGAGTGAATTGCCAAAAGTCAGATTTTTGCTGAAATTGTGACCCTGGGGCTTAGGGATTTTTTTCAAAAAAAAAAAATTCTGCCGGTTAAGGTTTTGAGGGCTGATTTCTTGTCCTGTGATAAAAAGCCTTCTGTTTCAAGTGCCAAACCTTTCAGGAGAGCATTTTCAAGCTTTTGGCACCATTTTCCAGTGAATTGCCAAAAGTCAGATTTTTGCTGATATTGTGACCCCGGGGCTTAGAGAATTTTTCAAAAAAATATTTTCTGCCGGTTAAGGTTTTGAGGGCTTATTTCTTGTCCTGTGATAAAAAGCCTTCTGTTTCGAGTGCCAAACCTTTCAGGAGAGCATTTGCAAGCTTTTCGCATCATTTTTGAGTGAATTGCCAAAAATAAGATTTTTGCTGAAATTGTGACCCCGGGGCTTAGGGATTTTTTCAAAAAAATATTTTCTGCCGGTTAAGTTTTTGAGGGCTGATTTCTTGTCCTGTGATAAAAAGCCTTCTGTTTCGAGTGCCAAACCTTTCAGGAGAGCATTTTCAAGCTTCTGGCACCATTTTTGAGTGAATTGCCAAAAGTCAGATTTTTGCTGAAATTGTGACCCCGGGGCTTAGGGATTTTTTCAAAAAAATATTTTCTGCCGGTTAAGGTTTTGAGGGCTGATTTCTTGCCCTGTGATAAAAAGCCTTCTGTTTCGAGTGCCAAACCTTTCAGGAGAGCATTTTCAAGCTTCTGGCACCATTTTTGAGTGAATTGCCAAAAGTCAGATTTTTGCCTAAATTGTGACCCCGGGGCGTAGGGATTTTTTCACAAAAATATTTTCTGCCGGTTAAGTTTTTGAGGGCTGATTTCTTGTCCTGTGATAAATTGCCTTCTGTTTCGAGTGCCAAACCTTTCAGGAGAGCATTTTCAACCTTTTTTCACCATTTTGGAGTGAATTGCCAAAAGTCAGATTTTTGCTGAAATTGTGACCCCGGGGCTTAGGGATTTTTTCAAAAAAATATTTTCTGCCGGTTAAGTTTTTGAGGGCTGATTTCTTGCCCTGTGATAAAAAGCCTTCTGTTTCGAGTGCCAAACCTTTCAGGAGAGCATTTTCAAGCTTCTGGCACCATTTTTGAGTGAATTGCCAAAAGTCAGATTTTTGCCTAAATTGTGACCCCGGGGCGTAGGGATTTTTTCACAAAAATATTTTCTGCCGGTTAAGTTTTTGAGGGCTGATTTCTTGTCCTGTGATAAATTGCCTTCTGTTTCGAGTGCCAAACCTTTCAGGAGAGCATTTTCAACCTTTTTTCACCATTTTGGAGTGAATTGCCAAAAGTCAGATTTTTGCTGAAATTGTGACCCCGGGGCTTAGGGATTTTTTCAAAAAAAAAAATTCTGCCGGTTAAGTTTTTGAGGGCTGATTTCTTGTCCTGTGATAAAAAGCCTTCTGTTTCGAGTGCCAAACCTTTCAGGAGATCATTTTCAAGCTTCTGGCACCATTTTCCAGTGAATTGCCAAAAGTCAGATTTTTGCTGAAATTGTGACCCCGGGGCTTAGGGATATTTAAAAAAAAAAAATTTCTGCCGGTTAAGTTTTTGAGGGCTGATTTCTTGTCCTGTGATAAAAAGCCTTCTGTTTCGAGTGCCAAACCTTTCAGGAGAGCATTTTCAAGCTTCTGGCACCATTTTTGAGTGAATTGCCAAAAGTCAGATTTTTGCTGAAATTGTGACCCCGGGGCTTAGGGATTTTTTCAAAAAAATATTTTCTGCCGGTTAAGGTTTTGAGTGCTGATTTCTTGTCCTGTGATAAAAAGCCTTCTGTTTCGAGTGCCAAACCTTTCAGGAGAGCATTTTCAAGCTTCTGGCACTATTTTGGAGTGAATTGCCAAAAGTCAGATGTTTGCTGAAATTGTGACCCCGGGGCTTAGGGATTTTTTCAAAAAAATATTTTCTGCCGGTTAAGTTTTTGAGGGCTGGTTTCTTGTCCTGTGATAAAAAGCCTTCTGTTTCGAGTGCCAAACCTTTCAGGAGAGCATTTTCAAGCTTCTGGCACCATTTTGGAGTGAATTGCCAAAAGTCAGATTTTTCCTGAAATTGTGACCCCGGGGCTTAGGGATTTTTTCAAAAAAATATTTTCTGCCGGTTAAGTTTTTGAGGGCTGATTTCTTGTCCTGTGATAAAAAGCCTTCTGTTTCGAGTGCCAAACCTTTCAGGAGAGCATTTTCAAGCTTTTGGCACCATTTTTGAGTAAACTGCCAAATGTCAGATTTTTGCTAAAATTGTGACCCCGGGGCTTAGAGAATTTTTCAAAAAAATATTTTCTGCCAGTTAAGTTTTTGAGGGCTGATTTCTTGTCCTGTGATAAAAAGCCTTCTGTATCGAGTGCCAAACCTTTCAGGAGAGCATTTGCAAGCTTTTGGCACCATTTTTGAGTGAATTGCCAAAAATAAGATTTTTGCTTTAATTGAGACCCCGGGGCTTAGGGATTTTTTCAAAATAATATTTTCTGCTGGTTAAGTTTTTGAGTGCTGATTTCTTGTCCTGTGATAAAAAGCCTTCTGTTTCGAGTGCCAAACCTTTCAGGAGATCATTTTCAAGCTTCTGGCACCATTTTGGAGTGAATTGCCAAAAGTCAGATTTTTGCTGAAATTGTGACCCCGGGGCTTAGGGATTTTTTCCAAAAAATATTTTCTGCTGGTTAGGTTTTTGAGGGCTGATTTCTTGTCCTGTGATAAAAAGCCTTCTGTATCGAGTGCCAAACCTTTCAGGAGAGCATTTGAAAGCTTTTGGCACCATTTTTGAGTGAATTGCCAAAAATAAGATTTTTGCTTTAATTGTGACCCCGGGGCTTAGGGATTTTTTCAAAAAAATATTTTCTGCCGGTTAAGTTTTTGAGGGCTGGTTTCTTGTCCTGTGATAAAAAGCCTTCTGTTTCGAGTGCCAAACCTTTCAGGAGAGCATTTTCAAGCTTCTGGCACCATTTTGGAGTGAATTGCCAAAAGTCAGATTTTTCCTGAAATTGTGACCCCGGGGCTTAGGGATTTTTTCAAAAAAATATTTTCTGCCGGTTAAGTTTTTGAGGGCTGATTTCTTGTCCTGTGATAAAAAGCCTTCTGTTTCGAGTGCCAAACCTTTCAGGAGAGCATTTTCAAGCTTTTGGCACCATTTTTGAGTAAACTGCCAAATGTCAGATTTTTGCTAAAATTGTGACCCCGGGGCTTAGAGAATTTTTCAAAAAAATATTTTCTGCCAGTTAAGTTTTTGAGGGCTGATTTCTTGTCCTGTGATAAAAAGCCTTCTGTATCGAGTGCCAAACCTTTCAGGAGAGCATTTGCAAGCTTTTGGCACCATTTTTGAGTGAATTGCCAAAAATAAGATTTTTGCTTTAATTGAGACCCCGGGGCTTAGGGATTTTTTCAAAATAATATTTTCTGCCGGTTAAGGTTTTGAGGGCTGATTTCTTGTTCTGTGATAAAAAGCCTTCTGTTTCGAATGCCAAACCTTTTAGGAGAGCATTTTCAAGCTTCTGGCACCATTTTGGAGTAAATTGCCAAAAGTTAGATTTTTGCTGAAATTGTGACCCCGGGGCTTAGGGATTTTTTCAAAAAAAAAAATTTCTGCCGGTTAAGGTTTTGAGGGCTGATTTCTTGTCCTGTGATAAAAAGCCTTCTGTTTCGAGTGCCAAACCTTTCAGGAGAGCATTTTCAAGCTTTTGGCACCATTTTTGAGTAAACTGCCAAAAGTCAGATTTTTGCTAAAATTGTGACCCCGGGGCTTAGAAAATTTTTCAAAAAAATATTTTCTGCCGGTTAAGTTTTTGAGGGCTGATTTCTTGTCCTGTGATAAAAAGCCTTCTGTATCGAGTGCCAAACCTTTCAGGAGAGCATTTGCAAGCTTTTGGCACCATTTTTGAGTGAATTGCCAAAAATAAGATTTTTGCTGAAATTGTGTCCCCGGAGCTTAGGGATTTTTTCGAAAAAATATTTTCTGCCGGTTAAGGTTTTGAGGGCTGATTTCTTGTTCTGTGATAAAAAGCCTTCTGTTTCGAGTGCCAAACCTTTCAGGAGAGCATTTGCAAGCTTTTGGCACCATTTTTGAGTGAATTGCCAAAAATAAGATTTTTGCTGACATTGTGACCCCGGGGCTTAGGGATTTTTTCGAAAAAATATTTTCTGCCGGTTAAGGTTTTGAGGGCTGATTTCTTGTTCTGTGATAAAAAGCCTTCTGTTTCGAGTGCCAAACCTTTTAGGAGAGCATTTTCAAGCTTCTGGCACCATTTTGGAGTAAATTGCCAAAAGTTAGATTTTTGCTGAAATTGTGACCCCGGAGCTTAGGGATTTTTTTTTTTAAAAAAATTCTGCCGGTTAAGTTTTTGAGGGCTGATTTCTTGTCCTGTGATAAAAAGCCTTCTGTTTCGAGTGCCAAACCTTTCAGGAGAGCATTTTCAAGCTTCTGGCACCATTTTTAAGTGAATTGCCAAAAGTCAGATTTTTGCCTAAATTGTGACCCCGAGGCGTAGGGATTTTTTCAAAAAAATATTTTCTGCCGGTTAAGTTTTTGAGGGCTGATTTCTTGTCCTGTGATAAAAAGCCTTCTGTTTCGAGTGCCAAACCTTTCAGGAGATCATTTTCAAGCTTCTAGCACCATTTTCCAGTGAATTGCCAAAAGTCAGATTTTTGCTGATATTGTGACCCCGGGGCTTAGAGAATTTTTCAAAAAAATATTTTCTGCCGGTTAAGGTTTTGAGGGCCTATTTCTTGTCCTGTGATAAAAAGCCTTCTGTTTCGAGTGCCAAACCTTTCAGGAGAGTATTTGCAAGCTTTTCGCATCATTTTTGAGTGAATTGCCAAAAATAAGATTTTTGCTGAAATTGTGACCCCGGGGCTTAGGGACTTTTTCAAAAAAATATTTTCTGCCGGTTAAGGTTTTGAGGGCTGATTTCTTGTCCTGTGATAAAAAGCCTTCTGTTTCGAGTGCCAAACCTTTCAGGAGAGCATTTTCAAGCTTCTCGCACCATTTTTGAGTGAATTGCCAAAAGTCAGATTTTTGCTGAAATTGTGACCCCGGGGCTTAGGGATTTTTTCAAAAAAAAAATTTCTGCCGGTTAAGGTTTTGAGGGCTGATTTCTTGTCCTGTGATAAAAAGCCTTCTGTTTCGAGTGCCAAACCTTTCAGGAGAGCATTTTCAAGCTTCTGGCACCATTTTCCAGTGAATTGCCAAAAGTCAGATTTTTGCTGAAATTGTGACCCCGGGGCTTAGGGATTTTTTCAAAAAAAAAAATTTCTGCCGGTTAGGTTTTTGAGGGCTGATTTCTTCCCTGTGATAAAAGGCCTTCTCTTTCGAGTGCCAAACCTTTCAGGAGAGCATTTTCAAGCTTCTGGCACCATTTTTGAGTGAATTGCCAAAAGTCAGATTTTTGCTGAAATTGTGACCCTGGGGCTTAGGGATTTTTTTCAAAAAAAAAAAATTCTGCCGGTTAAGGTTTTGAGGGCTGATTTCTTGTCCTGTGATAAAAAGCCTTCTGTTTCAAGTGCCAAACCTTTCAGGAGAGCATTTTCAAGCTTTTGGCACCATTTTCCAGTGAATTGCCAAAAGTCAGATTTTTGCTGACATTGTGACCCCGGGGCTTAGGGATTTTTTCGAAAAAATATTTTCTGCCGGTTAAGGTTTTGAGGGCTGATTTCTTGTTCTGTGATAAAAAGCCTTCTGTTTCGAGTGCCAAACCTTTTAGGAGAGCATTTTCAAGCTTCTGGCACCATTTTGGAGTAAATTGCCAAAAGTTAGATTTTTGCTGAAATTGTGACCCCGGAGCTTAGGGATTTTTTTTTTAAAAAAAATTCTGCCGGTTAAGTTTTTGAGGGCTGATTTCTTGTCCTGTGATAAAAAGCCTTCTGTTTCGAGTGCCAAACCTTTCAGGAGAGCATTTTCAAGCTTCTGGCACCATTTTTAAGTGAATTGCCAAAAGTCAGATTTTTGCCTAAATTGTGACCCCGAGGCGTAGGGATTTTTTCAAAAAAATATTTTCTGCCGGTTAAGTTTTTGAGGGCTGATTTCTTGTCCTGTGATAAAAAGCCTTCTGTTTCGAGTGCCAAACCTTTCAGGAGATCATTTTCAAGCTTCTAGCACCATTTTCCAGTGAATTGCCAAAAGTCAGATTTTTGCTGATATTGTGACCCCGGGGCTTAGAGAATTTTTCAAAAAAATATTTTCTGCCGGTTAAGGTTTTGAGGGCCTATTTCTTGTCCTGTGATAAAAAGCCTTCTGTTTCGAGTGCCAAACCTTTCAGGAGAGTATTTGCAAGCTTTTCGCATCATTTTTGAGTGAATTGCCAAAAATAAGATTTTTGCTGAAATTGTGACCCCGGGGCTTAGGGACTTTTTCAAAAAAATATTTTCTGCCGGTTAAGGTTTTGAGGGCTGATTTCTTGTCCTGTGATAAAAAGCCTTCTGTTTCGAGTGCCAAACCTTTCAGGAGAGCATTTTCAAGCTTCTCGCACCATTTTTGAGTGAATTGCCAAAAGTCAGATTTTTGCTGAAATTGTGACCCCGGGGCTTAGGGATTTTTTCAAAAAAAAAATTTCTGCCGGTTAAGGTTTTGAGGGCTGATTTCTTGTCCTGTGATAAAAAGCCTTCTGTTTCGAGTGCCAAACCTTTCAGGAGAGCATTTTCAAGCTTCTGGCACCATTTTCCAGTGAATTGCCAAAAGTCAGATTTTTGCTGAAATTGTGACCCCGGGGCTTAGGGATTTTTTCAAAAAAAAAAATTTCTGCCGGTTAGGTTTTTGAGGGCTGATTTCTTCCCTGTGATAAAAGGCCTTCTCTTTCGAGTGCCAAACCTTTCAGGAGAGCATTTTCAAGCTTCTGGCACCATTTTTGAGTGAATTGCCAAAAGTCAGATTTTTGCTGAAATTGTGACCCTGGGGCTTAGGGATTTTTTTCAAAAAAAAAAAATTCTGCCGGTTAAGGTTTTGAGGGCTGATTTCTTGTCCTGTGATAAAAAGCCTTCTGTTTCAAGTGCCAAACCTTTCAGGAGAGCATTTTCAAGCTTTTGGCACCATTTTCCAGTGAATTGCCAAAAGTCAGATTTTTGCTGATATTGTGACCCCGGGGCTTAGAGAATTTTTCAAAAAAATATTTTCTGCCGGTTAAGGTTTTGAGGGCTTATTTCTTGTCCTGTGATAAAAAGCCTTCTGTTTCGAGTGCCAAACCTTTCAGGAGAGCATTTGCAAGCTTTTCGCATCATTTTTGAGTGAATTGCCAAAAATAAGATTTTTGCTGAAATTGTGACCCCGGGGCTTAGGGATTTTTTCAAAAAAATATTTTCTGCCGGTTAAGTTTTTGAGGGCTGATTTCTTGTCCTGTGATAAAAAGCCTTCTGTTTCGAGTGCCAAACCTTTCAGGAGAGCATTTTCAAGCTTCTGGCACCATTTTTGAGTGAATTGCCAAAAGTCAGATTTTTGCTGAAATTGTGACCCCGGGGCTTAGGGATTTTTTCAAAAAAATATTTTCTGCCGGTTAAGGTTTTGAGGGCTGATTTCTTGCCCTGTGATAAAAAGCCTTCTGTTTCGAGTGCCAAACCTTTCAGGAGAGCATTTTCAAGCTTCTGGCACCATTTTTGAGTGAATTGCCAAAAGTCAGATTTTTGCCTAAATTGTGACCCCGGGGCGTAGGGATTTTTTCACAAAAATATTTTCTGCCGGTTAAGTTTTTGAGGGCTGATT
The DNA here is from genome assembly GCF_965113315.1 of Podarcis vaucheri. Taxonomy (NCBI): domain Eukaryota; kingdom Metazoa; phylum Chordata; class Lepidosauria; order Squamata; family Lacertidae; genus Podarcis; species Podarcis vaucheri. Next base: position 311,156 of record NW_028118802.1, read on the forward strand.
TCTTGTCCTGTGATAAATTGCCTTCTGTTTCGAGTGCCAAACCTTTCAGGAGAGCATTTTCAACCTTTTTTCACCATTTTGGAGTGAATTGCCAAAAGTCAGATTTTTGCTGAAATTGTGACCCCGGGGCTTAGGGATTTTTTCAAAAAAATATTTTCTGCCGGTTAAGTTTTTGAGGGCTGATTTCTTGCCCTGTGATAAAAAGCCTTCTGTTTCGAGTGCCAAACCTTTCAGGAGAGCATTTTCAAGCTTCTGGCACCATTTTTGAGTGAATTGCCAAAAGTCAGATTTTTGCCTAAATTGTGACCCCGGGGCGTAGGGATTTTTTCACAAAAATATTTTCTGCCGGTTAAGTTTTTGAGGGCTGATTTCTTGTCCTGTGATAAATTGCCTTCTGTTTCGAGTGCCAAACCTTTCAGGAGAGCATTTTCAACCTTTTTTCACCATTTTGGAGTGAATTGCCAAAAGTCAGATTTTTGCTGAAATTGTGACCCCGGGGCTTAGGGATTTTTTCAAAAAAAAAAATTCTGCCGGTTAAGTTTTTGAGGGCTGATTTCTTGTCCTGTGATAAAAAGCCTTCTGTTTCGAGTGCCAAACCTTTCAGGAGATCATTTTCAAGCTTCTGGCACCATTTTCCAGTGAATTGCCAAAAGTCAGATTTTTGCTGAAATTGTGACCCCGGGGCTTAGGGATATTTAAAAAAAAAAAATTTCTGCCGGTTAAGTTTTTGAGGGCTGATTTCTTGTCCTGTGATAAAAAGCCTTCTGTTTCGAGTGCCAAACCTTTCAGGAGAGCATTTTCAAGCTTCTGGCACCATTTTTGAGTGAATTGCCAAAAGTCAGATTTTTGCTGAAATTGTGACCCCGGGGCTTAGGGATTTTTTCAAAAAAATATTTTCTGCCGGTTAAGGTTTTGAGTGCTGATTTCTTGTCCTGTGATAAAAAGCCTTCTGTTTCGAGTGCCAAACCTTTCAGGAGAGCATTTTCAAGCTTCTGGCACTATTTTGGAGTGAATTGCCAAAAGTCAGATGTTTGCTGAAATTGTGACCCCGGGGCTTAGGGATTTTTTCAAAAAAATATTTTCTGCCGGTTAAGGTTTTGAGGGCTGATTTCTTGTCCTGTGATAAAAAGCCTTCTGTTTCGAGTGCCAAACCTTTCAGGAGAGCATTTTCAAGCTTCTGGCACCATTTTAGAGTGAATTGCCAAAAGTCAGATTTTTGCTGAAATTGTGACCCCGGGGCTTAGGGATTTTTTCAAAAAAATATTTTCTGCTGGTTAAGTTTTTGAGGGCTGATTTCTTGTCCTGTGATAAAAAGCCTTCTGTTTCGAGTGCCAAACCTTTCAGGAGAGCATTTTCAAGCTTTTCGCACCATTTTTGAGTAAACTGCCAAAAGTCAGATTTTTGCTAAAATTGTGACCCCGGGGCTTAGAGAATTTTTCAAAAAAATATTTTCTGCCAGTTAAGTTTTTGAGGGCTGATTTCTTGTCCTGTGATAAAAAGCCTTCTGTATCGAGTGCCAACCCTTCCAGGAGAGCATTTTCAACCTTCTGGCACCATTTTGGAGTGAATTGCCAAAAGTTAGATTTTTGCTGAAATTGTGACCCCGGAGCTTAGGGATTTTTTTTAAAAAAAATTTTCTGCCGGTTAAGTTTTTGAGGGCTGATTTCTTGTCCTGTGATAAAAAGCCTTCTGTTTCGAGTGCCAAACCTTTCAGGAGAGCACTTTCAAGCTTCTGGCACCATTTTTAAGTGAATTGCCAAAAGTCAGATTTTTGCCTAAATTGTGACCCCGAGGCGTAGGGATTTTTTCAAAAAAATATTTTCTGCCGGTTAAGTTTTTGAGGGCTGATTTCTTGTCCTGTGATAAAAAGCCTTCTGTTTCGAGTGCCAAACCTTTCAGGAGAGCATTTTCAAGCTTTTGGCACCATTTTGGAGTAAATTGCCAAAAGTCAGATTTTTGCTGAAATTGTGACCCCGGGGCTTAGGGATTTTTTCAAAAAAATATTTTCTGCCGGTTAAGTTTTTGAGGGCTGATTTCTTGTCCTGTGATAAAAAGCCTTCTGTTTCGAGTGCCAAACCTTTCAGGAGAGCATTTTCAAGCTTCTGGCACCATTTTTAAGTGAATTGCCAAAAGTCAGATTTTTGCCTAAATTGTGACCCCGGGGCTTAGGGATTTTTTCAAAAGAATATTTTCTGCCGGTTAAGTTTTTGAGGGCTGATTTCTTGTCCTGTGATAAAAAGCCTTCTGTTTCGAGTGCCAAACCTTTCAGGAGAGCATTTTCAACCTTTTTTCACCATTTTCGAGTGAATTGCCAAAAGTCAGATTTTTGCTGAAATTGTGACCCCGGGGCTTAGGGATTTTTTCAAAAAAATATTTTCTGCCGGTTAAGTTTTTGAGGGCTGATTTCTTGTCCTGTGATAAAAAGCCTTCTGTTTCGAGTGCCAAACCTTTCAGGAGATCATTTTCAAGCTTCTTGCACCATTTTCCAGTGAATTGCCAAAAGTCAGATTTTTGCTGAAATTGTGACCCCGGGGCTTAGGGATATTTTCCAAAAAAAAAATTTCTGCCGGTTAAGTTTTTGAGGGCTGATTTCTTCTCCTGTGATAAAAAGCCTTCTGTTTCGAGTGCCAAACCTTTCAGGAGAGCATTTTCAAGCTTCTGGCACCATTTTTGAGTGAATTGCCAAAAGTCAGATTTTTGCTGAAATTGTGACCCCGGGGCTTAGGGATTTTTTCAAAAAAATATTTTCTGCCGGTTAAGGTTTTGAGGGCTGATTTTTTGTCATGTGATAAAAAGCCTTCTGTTTCGAGTGCCAAAACTTTCAGGAGAGCATTTTCAAGCTTCTGGCACCATTTTAGAGTGAATTGCCAAAAGTCAGATGTTTGCTGAAATTGTGACCCCGGGGCTTAGGGATTTTTTCAAAAAAATATTTTCTGCCGGTTAAGGTTTTGAGGGCTGATTTCTTGTCCTGTGATAAAAAGCCTTCTGTTTCGAGTGCCAAACCTTTCAGGAGAGCATTTGCAAGCTTTTGGCACCATTTTTGAGTGAATTGCCAAAAATAAGATTTTTGCTTTAATTGTGACCCCGGGGCTTAGGGATTTTTTAAAAAAAAAAAATTTCTGCCGCTTAAGGTTTTGAGGGCTGATTTCTTGTCCTGTGATAAAAAGCCTTCTATTTCGAGTGCCAAACCTTTCAGGAGAGCATTTTCAAGCTTTTGGCACCATTTTTGAGTAAACTGCCAATAGTCAGATTTTTGCTAAAATTGTGACCCCGGGGCTTAGAAAATTTTTCAAAAAAATATTTTCTGCCGGTTAAGTTTTTGAGGGCTGATTTCTTGTCCTGTGATAAAAAGCCTTCTGTATCGAGTGCCAAACCTTTCAGGAGAGCATTTGCAAGCTTTTGGCACCATTTTTGAGTGAATTGCAAAAAATAAGATTTTTGCTGAAATTGTGACCCCGGGGCTTAGGGATTTTTTCGAAAAAATATTTTCTGCCGGTTAAGGTTTTGAGGGCTGATTTCTTGTTCTGTGATAAAAAGCCTTCTGTTTCGAGTGCCAAACCTTTTAGGAGAGCATTTTCAAGCTTCTGGCACCATTTTGGAGTAAATTGCCAAAAGTTAGATTTTTGCTGAAATTGTGACCCCGGAGCTTAGGGTTTTTTTTTAAAAAAAAAATTCTGCCGGTTAAGTTTTTGAGGGCTGATTTCTTGTCCTGTGATAAAAAGCCTTCTGTTTCGAGTGCCAAACCTTTCAGGAGAGCATTTTCAAGCTTCTGGCACCATTTTTAAGTGAATTGCCAAAAGTCAGATTTTTGCCTAAATTGTGACCCCGAGGCGTAGGGATTTTTTCAAAAAAATATTTTCTGCCGGTTAAGTTTTTGAGGGCTGATTTCTTGTCATGTGATAAAAAGCCTTCTGTTTCGAGTGCCAAAACTTTCAGGAGAGCATTTTCAAGCTTCTGGCACCATTTTGGAGTGAATTGCCAGAAGTCAGATGTTTGCTGAAATTGTGACCCTGGGGCTTAGGGATTTTTTCAAAAAAATATTTTCTGCCGGTTAAGTTTTTGAGGGCTGATTTCTTGTCCTGTGATAAAAAGCCTTCTGTTTCGAGTGCCAAACCTTTCAGGAGAGCATTTTCAAGCTTTTGGCACCATTTTGGAGTGAATTGCCAAAAGTCAGATTTTTGCTGAAATTGTGACCCCCGGGGCTTAGGGATTTTTTCAAAAAAATATTTTCTGCCGGTTAAATTTTTGAGGGCTGATTTCAAACCATTGCTGCTGCAGTAAGTGGTGCTCGGAAATTGCCTGGTAAGCAAGCTACAATTACTTCCTTCTTCCAGCCTATTGTCCCCCCTCGCCGCATGCATTCCCAGGTGGATTCTGCCGTGCTGGTTCCGCAAGGCCCAGCATGACTCGAAGGGGTGACCAGGAGATTACTTAGTTTCTTATCCTGGAATGTAGCTGGCATTAAATCTAAGCTGATGGATCCATCCTTTGTCGCCTACATAAAAGGCAGTCATATTCTTTTGCTGCAAGAGACCTGGGCTTGTGAGGGCTTCTCCCTATCAGGGTATAAGGGCTTCTACCTGAATGCGCAACAGAATTTACTATCATCTGGCAGACCACAAGGTGGGTTGGCTACCCTAGTTTCTTTGGCCTTAAACCTGCAGGTGGAACAAATCGACATCCAGTCGTCATCCATGCTGGGTGTAAAGCTACAAACAGCGGGGGAAGTGTTCGTGGTGGTTAATGTTTATTTGCACCCAATCTATAAGAAAAACCTGGTGGACCAAAGATGGAGGGAAATTCAACAGACTCTTGAAACTCTCCTAGAGAAATATCCTGAAGCCACCTTTCTAGTTGCAGGAGATTTCAATGGCCGATTGTCTCACTCTGATAAATCATTATTTGCTAAGAATAATAAATATCCCTCACTACCCATTTTAACCTCAGACCTTTTACCCAGGAATTTTAAAGACAGTGTTGCTACATATGCAGGTTTTAAATGTAGACAAACCTTGATGGCTCTTAATTTTCACCTTTTAAACGGAGCTCTCAGTTCTGATTACCCTGCCGAATTTACTTTCTGGTCAGGCTCCCGAGCCTCTACCATAGACTTTATTTGGACATCAGTAGACCTAATTCCCAAAATTTCCAACTTCAGGGTGGTAACGAGGCTGGAAAGTGACCATTTTCCATTAGAACTTTCTCTGACCCTGGATGGAGAATTGGCTACCTATTCCTGTGTGCCTATTACAAATAACCAGCTTCAGATGAGGCCCACTGCCTTAAAATGGACCGACAATATGGCTCAACGGATAAATGAACTCCTTTGGTCTGACCAACTGCAAGAGACAAGGGACTCCCTTATCCAGGCAGTTGAGCCACTGCCAATATATGACAATTTAGTAGAACTGCTAAAACCTTCGTTGGCTAAGACCCCGGTAATGAATAGTAACCATTTCTCTCATAAAAAGTGGTTTGATGAGGAATGTAGGCACTTCAAGAACAACCTATACAATGAATTCTTGGCATATAGGGCATCAAATGACTCCGCACCTAGCAGTCACCTTATGAACCTCAAGAGAAGGTATAAAGCACTATTAAAGGAAAAGAAGCTTGCGGCAGAAAGAAATGATTGGAAGAGCCTTCTAAAAGCTGCAGAAAATAGAAATCCCTCCTCCTTTTGGCACCAAATTTCCAGATACCTGGGTAGACCGTTGTCAAGGATAGAACCCCAAATTTCAGCTGACACCTGGGAAAGCTTCTTCTCCGCTTTATATGCAGCTCACGCAGCCAGCGGAGTAAGGTTAGATTTGGCCCCCTTGCCAGCGTGGGATCCTGTTACCTGCTCTGAAGTGGAAACACTTATAGGCCAATTTGAGGCGGGCAAGGCACCCGGAGACGATCTTATTTCCATAGATGTTATTAAAGCCAATAAGGATTGGTGGTGTCCACCCCTAGCAGCTCTTTTTACTTATATAAACAAAACAGCACAATTTCCTCCAAGCTGGAACTCTGCACTGATTGTGTTAATTCACAAGAAAGGGCCGCGCACAGACCCGGCCAATTTTAGACCAATTAGCCTGCTAAATGTTATTGGGAAGATCTATTCAAGATTTCTACTTAACAAATTAACGACCTGGATGGAAAGCAACAATATCATCGCAGAGGAGCAGGCGGGTTTCCGCCCCGGAAGATCAACAACAGACCAAATCTTAATCCTAAATCACTTGGCCACCAAGTATGCTGGCAATGGTCTAAAAGCCCTCCACGTCGCCTTTATAGACTTTAAGCAGGCCTTTGATCTAATTCCCAGGAACCAGCTATGGACAAAATTGGCAGCGACATCTATCGACCGCCGCCTTCTCTTGCTGATTATTAATTTGCATACAAATACCCTCTTGAGGATTAGGATAGATAGTAAGGGGCTAGTCTCCAATCCGGTTGCCACCACTAGGGGGGTAAGACAGGGCTGTTTGCTTGCCCCTGCTTTGTTTAACTTCTATATTAATTCGCTAGTGGTACATATGGCAAATGCTGATTTCCATCCACCAAAACTGGCAGGACGAGCCTTAAATGTCCTACTGTATGCGGACGATGCCGCCCTATTAGCTATCTCCCCCATCGGATTAAGGAGGATGCTTCGAGCTCTTCATGAATATGAGACCCAACACGAGCTCCAATTAAATTATGCCAAGACCAAAATAATGGTCTTTGCTGCTCGACCAAAACCTAATTTATGGTCAATTAATGGTATTCCTTTAGAGCAGGTCAGTTGCTTCAAGTACCTGGGTCAGGTTGTAAGATCAAATAGGTCCTTCCTGGCGCACAGAGAATACATAGCCTCGAACGCATCCAAAGCAGCCCTGGTGATTAGAACCCTGTACTCCAAGAAACAGGCACAAACTGTCAATGTTGCCTTACGTCTCTTTAAAATGAAAGTCCTCCCTCTTCTGCTGGTGGGCATTGCCTTGGGCTCACGTAGGGATTTTGAAAAATTGGAATCTATCCAAACCCAATTCCTCAGGGCCATACTCAGGATCCCCCCCTCCGTGGCAGGCGGGATCATGAGATTGGAAACCGGTTGCCAAGCCTTTAGGTATGTGGCCCTGAAAGCGAAGCTATGGCTATGGCTCAAGCTCTGTTTCAGACCGGTGGGTTTGGCCCCCTTGATTTTGAGGGATAACTTTAAATCTCCATGGGAAGGGGAGATAGTGGAGGAAGTGCAGAAGTGTGGCTTGTCCTCCCTTTATATAGAGTCCATGACGTATAGCCACGCAAAGGCGGTGATCGCGCAAAGATTAAGGGATATTGCCAGACAGGAGGACAAAGCCCGTGTGAAACCTGGGTTGTTTCTGGGGGAGCAGTTGTATCGGGCTGCTCCAGCTCGCTACCTGGCGGATATCCACTACGTGGAATACCGCAGACTATTTACTGCGGCTAGGCTGAATGTTCTTGACTCGGCGGTCCTGAAGGGAAGATATGGAGGAGTTCCATATGACCAGAGATTATGCCACTGTGCATTGGGTGAGGTAGAATCCACAGAGCACATTTTACTGAGCTGTCCCTTCTACAACGATTTAAGACAGTATCTTATAACTCCATACTTACCCCAGCTCAGTTCCCGACAAAGAGGAAAGCAGACAGCATATCTGCTAAATAAGTCTTCTGGGAAAACAACCTTGTCAGTGGCTAAATTTCTTTTCCTGGCACTCAAGTGTCGGAAACGTATAACTGAATGCTTTGATGTGGGTTATCTGTGAGAGGTCTAGTTCTGTGGCCCTACCTTACTTATGTATCTCCTATGATGTTATAGTATATAATTATTGTGTAATGTTTTAATTCTGACTATCAGTCGAATAAAGAAATTGATTGATTGATTGAGGGCTGATTTCTTGTCCTGTGATAAAAAGCCTTCTGTTTCGAGTGCCAAACCTTTCAGGAGTGCATTTTCAACCTTTTGGCACCATTTTGGAGTGAATTGCCAAAAGTCAGATTTTTGCTGAAATTGTGACCCCGGGGCTTAGGGATTTTTTCAAAAAAATATTTTCTGCCGGTTAAGGTTTTGAGGGCTGATTTCTTGTCATGTGATAAAAAGCCTTCTGTTTCGAGTGCCAAACCTTTCAGGAGAGCATTTTCAAGCTTTTGGCACGATTTTGGAGTGAATTGCCAAAAGTCAGATTTTTGCTGAAATGGTGACCCCGGGGCTTAGGGATTTTTTCAAAAAAATATTTTCCGCAGGTTAAGTTTTTGAGGGCTGATTTCTTGTCCTGTGATAAAAAGCTTTCTGTTTCCATCACCAAAGCTTTCAGGAGAGCATTTTCAAGCTTTTGGCACCATTTTGGAGTGAATTTCCAAAAGTCAGATTTTTGCTGAAATTGTGACCCCGGGGCTTAGGGATTTTTTCAAAAAAATATTTTCTGCCGGTTAAGTTTTTGAGGGCTGATTTCTTGTCCTGTGATAAAAAGCCTTCTGTTTCGAGTACCAAACCTTTCAGGAGAGCATTTTCAAGCTTCTGGCACCATTTTTGAGTGAATTGCCAAAAGTCAGATTTTTGCTGAAATAGTGACCCCGGGGCTTAGGGATTTTTTCAAAAAAAATATTTTCAGCCGGCTAAGTTTTTGAGGGCTGATTTCTTGTCCTGTGATAAAAAGCCTCCTGTTTCGAGTGCCAAACCGTTCAGGAGAGCATTTTCAGGCTTCTTGCACCCTTTTTAGAGTGAATTGCAAAAAGTCAGTTTTTTGCTGAAATTGAGTTCCCGGGGCTTAGGGATTTTTTCAAAAAAATATTTTCTGCCGGTTAACTTTTTGAGGGCTGATTTCTTGTCCTGTGATAAAAAGCCTTCTGTTTCGAGTGCCAAACCGTTCAGGAGAGCATTTTCAAGCTTTGGGCACAATTTCGGAGTGAATTGCCAAAAGTCAGATTTTTGCTGAAATTGTGACCCCGGGGCTTAGGGATTTTTTCAAAAAAAAATTTCAAGCCGGTTAAGTTTTTGAGGGCTGGTTTCTTGTCCTGTGACAAAAAGCCTTCTGTTTCGAGTGCCAAACCTTTCAGGAGATCATTTTCAAGGTTTTGGCACCATTTTGGAGTGAATTGCCAAAAGTCAGATTTTTGCTGAAATGGTGACCCCGGGGCTTAGGGATTTTTTCAAAAAAATATTTTCTGCCGGTTAAGTTTTTGAGGGCTGATTTCTTGCCCTGTGATAAAAAGCCTTCTGTTTCGAGTGCCAAACCTTTCAGGAGAGCATTTTCAAACTTTTGGCACCATTTTGGAGTGAATTGCCAAAAGTCAGATTTTTGCTGAAATTGTGACCCCGGGGCTTAGGGATTTTTTCAAAAAAATATTTCCTGCCGGTTAAGTTTTTGAGGGCTGATTCCTTGTCCTGTGATAAAAAGCCTTCTGTTTCGAGTGCCAAACCTTTCAGGAGAGCATTTTCAAGCTTTTGGCACCATTTTCGAGTGAATTGCCAAAAGTCAGATTTTTGCTGAAATTGTGACCCCGGGGCTTAGGGATTTTTTCAAAAAAATATTTTCTGCCGGTTAAGTTTTTGAGGGCTGATTTCTTGTCCTGTGATAAAAAGCCTTCTGTTTCGAGTGCCAAACCTTTCAGGAGAGCATTTTCAAGCTTCTGGCACCATTTTTGAGTGAATTGCCAAAAGTCAGATTTTTGCTGAAATTGTGACCCCGGGGCTTAGGGATTTTTTCAAAAAAATATTTTCTGCCGGTTAAGTTTTTGAGGGCTCATTTCTTGTCCTGTGAAAAAAAACCTTCTGTTTCGAGTGCCAAACCTTTCAAGAGAGCATTTTCAAGCTTCTGGCACCATTTTCCAGTGAATTGCCAAAAGTCAGATTTTTGCTGAAATTGTGACCCCGGGGCTTAGGGATTTTTTCAAAAAAATATTTTCTGCCGGTTAGGTTTTTGAGGGCTGATTTCTTGCCCTGTAATAAAAAGCCTTCTGTTTCGAGTGCCAAACCTTTCAGGAGAGCATTTTCAAACTTTTGGCACCATTTTGGAGTGAATTGCCAAAAGTCAGATTTTTGCTGAAATTGTGACCCCGGGGCTTAGGGATTTTTTCAAAAAAATATTTTCTGCCGGTTAAGTTTTTGAGGGCTGATTCCTTGTCCTGTGATAAAAAGCCTTCTGTTTCGAGTGCCAAACCTTTCAGGAGAGCATTTTCAAGCTTTTGGCACCATTTTCGAGTGAATTGCCAAAAGTCAGATTTTTGCTGAAATTGTGACCCCGGGGCTTAGGGATTTTTTCAAAAAAATATTTTCTGCCGGTTAAGTTTTTGAGGGCTGATTTCTTGCACTGTGATAAAAAGCCTTCTGTTTTGAGTGCCAAACCTTTCAGGAGAGCATTTTCAAACTTTTGGCACCATTTTGGAGTGAATTGCCAAAAGTCAGATTTTTGCTGAAATTGTGACCCCGGGGCTTAGGGATTTTTTCAAAAAAATATTTCCTGCCGGTTAAGTTTTTGAGGGCTCATTTCTTGTCCTGTGATAAAAAGCCTTCTGTTTCGAGTGCCAAACCTTTCAGGAGAGCATTTTCAAACTTTTGGCACCATTTTGGAGTGAATTGCCAAAAGTCAGATTTTTGCTGAAATTGTGACCCCGGGGATTAGGGATTTTTTCAAAAAAATATTTTCTGCCGGTTAAGTTTTTGAGGGCTGATTCCTTGTCCTGTGATAAAAAGCCTTCTGTTTCGAGTGCCAAACCTTTCAGGAGAGCATTTTCAAGCTTCTGGCACCATTTTCCAGTGAATTGCCAAAAGTCAGATTTTTGCTGAAATTGTGACCCCGGGGCTTAGGGATTTTTTCAAAAAAATATTTTCTGCCGGTTAGGTTTTTGAGGGCTGATTTCTTGCCCTGTAATAAAAAGCCTTCTGTTTCGAGTGCCAAACCTTTCAGGAGAGCATTTTCAAACTTTTGGCACCATTTTGGAGTGAATTGCCAAAAGTCAGATTTTTGCTGAAATTGTGACCCCGGGGCTTAGGGATTTTTTCAAAAAAATATTTTCTGCCGGTTAAGTTTTTGAGGGCTGATTCCTTGTCCTGTGATAAAAAGCCTTCTGTTTCGAGTGCCAAACCTTTCAGGAGAGCATTTTCAAGCTTTTGGCACCATTTTCGAGTGAATTGCCAAAAGTCAGATTTTTGCTGAAATTGTGACCCCGGGGCTTAGGGATTTTTTCAAAAAAATATTTTCTGCCGGTTAAGTTTTTGAGGGCTCATTTCTTGTCCTGTGATAAAAAGCCTTCTCTTTCGAGTGCCAAACCTTTCAGGAGAGCATTTTCAAGCTTTTGGCACCAGTTTCGAGTGAATTGCCAAATGTCAGATTTTTGCTGAAATTGTGACCCCGGGGCTTAGGGATTTTTTCAAAAAAATATTTTCTGCCGGTTAAGTTTTTGAGGGCTCATTTCTTGTCCTGTGATAAAAAGCCTTCTGTTTCGAGTGCCAAACCGTTCAGGAGAGCATTTTCAAGCTTTGGGCACAATTTTGGAGTGAATTGCCAAAAGTCAGATTTTTGCTGAAATTGTGACCCCGGGGCTTAGGGATTTTTTCAAAAAATATTTTCTGCCGGTTAAGTTTTTAGGGCTGATTTCTTGTCCTGTGATAAAAAGCCTTCTGTTTCGAGTGCCAAACCTTTCAGGAGAGCATTTTCAAGCTTCTGGCACCATTTTTGAGTGAATTGCCAAAAGTCAGATTTTTGCTGAAATTGTGACCCCGGGGCTTAGGGATTTTTTCAAAAAAATATTTTCTGCCGGTTAAGTTTTTGAGGGCTCATTTCTTGTCCTGTGAAAAAAAACCATCTGTTTCGAGTGCCAAACCTTTCAGGAGAGCATTTTCAAGCTTCTGGCACCATTTTCCAGTGAATTGCCAAAAGTCAGATTTTTGCTGAAATTGTGACCCCGGGGCTTAGGGATTTTTTCAAAAAAATATTTTCTGCCGGTTAAGTTTTTGAGGGCTGATTTCTTGTCCTGTGATAAAAAGCCTTCTGTTTCGAGTGCCAAACCTTTCAGGAGATCATTTTCAAGCTTCTGGCACCATTTTCCAGTGAATTGCCAAAAGTCAGATTTTTGCTGAAATTGTGACCCCGGGGCGTAGGGATTTTTTCACAAAAATATTTTCTGCTGGTTAAGTTTTTGAGGGCTGATTTCTTGTCCTGTGATAAATTGCCTTCTGTTTCGAGTGCCAAACCTTTCAGGAGAGCATTTTCAACCTTTTGGCACCATTTTGGAGTGAATTGCCAAAAGTCAGATTTTTGCTGAAATGGTGACCCCGGGGCTTAGGGATTTTTTCAAAAAAATATTTTCTGCCGGTTAAGTTTTTGAGGGCTGATTTCTTGTCCTGTGATAAAAAGCTTTCTGTTTCCATCACCAAAGCTTTCAGGAGAGCATTTTCAAGCTTTTGGCACCATTTTGGAGTGAATTCCAGAACGTCAGATTTTTGCTGAAATTGTGACCGCGCGGCTTAGGGATTTTTTCAAAAAAAAGTTGTTCAGACCTTGTGGGCTAATTCTGTTTTTATGATAAAAACCCATCTGTTTGCACCGAAAAACCTTTCAGGGGATCGTTTGCAACAGTTTGGAACCATTTTTGAGTGAATTCCAGAACGTCAGATTTTTGCTGAAATTGTGACCGCGCGGCTTAGGGATTTTTTCAAAAAAAAGTTGTTCAGACCTTGCGTGAAAATTCTGTTTTTATGATAAAAACCCATCTGTTTCCACCGAAAAACCTTTCAGGGCATCGTTTGCAACAGTTTGGCACCATTTATGAGTGAATTGCAGAACGTCAGATTTTTGCTGAAATTGTGACCGCGCGGCTTAGGGATTTTTTCAAAAAAAAGTTGTTCAGACCTTGCGGGCTAATTCTGTTTTTATGATAAAAACCCATCTGTTTCCACCGAAAAACCTTTCAGGGGATCGTTTGCAACAGTTTGGCACCATTTTTGAGTGAATTCCAGAACGCCAGATTTTTGCTGAAATTGTGACTGCGCGGCTTAGGGATGTTTTCAAAAAAAAGTTGTTCAGACCTTGCGGGCTAATTCTGTTTTTATGATAAAAACCCATCTGTTTCCACCGAAAAACCTTTCAGGGGATCGCTTGCAACAGTTTGGCACCATTTTTGAGTGAATTCCAGAACGTCAGATTTTTGATGAAATTGTGACCGCGCGGCTTAGGGATTTTTTCAAAAAAAAGTTGTTCAGACCTTGCGGGCTAATTCTGTTTTTATGATAAAAACCCATCTGTTTCCACCGAAAAACCTTTCAGGGGATCGTTTGCAACAGTTTGGCACCATTTTTGAGTGAATTCCAGAACGTCAGATTTTTGCTGAAATTGTGACCGCGCGGCTTAGGGATTTTTTCAAAAAAAAGTTGTTCAGACCTTGCGGGCTAATTCTGTTTTTATGATAAAAACCCATCTGTTTGCACCGAAAAACCTTTCAGGGGATCGTTTGGAACAGTTTGGCACCATTTATGAGTGAATTGCAGAACGTCAGATTTTTGCTGAAATTGTGACCGCGCGGCTTAGGGTTTTTTTTCAAAAAAACGTTGTTCAGACCTTGCGGGCTAATTCTGTTTTTATGATAAAAACCCATCTGTTTCCACCGAAAAAGCTTTCAGGGGATCGTTTGCAACAGTTTGGCACCATTTTTGAGTGAATTCCAGAACGTCAGATTTTTGCTGAAATTGTGACCGCGCGGCTTAGGGATTTTTTCAAAAAAAAGGTTGTTCAGACCTTGCGGGCTAATTCTGTTTTTATGATAAAAACCCATCCATTTCCACCGAAAAACCTTTCAGGGGATCGTTTGGAACAGTTTAGCACCATTTATGAGTGAATTGCAGAACGTCAGATTTTTGCTGAAATTGTGACCGCGCGGCTTAGGGATTTTTTCAAAAAAAAGTTGTTCAGACCTTGTGGGCTAATTCTGTTTTTATGATAAAAACGCATCTGTTTCCACCGAAAAACCTTTCAGGGGATCGTTTGCAACAGTTTGGCACCATTTTTGAGTGAATTCCAGAACGCCAGATTTTTGCTGAAATTGTGACTGCGCGGCTTAGGGATTTTTTCAAAAAAAAAGGTTATTCAGACCTTGCGGGCTAATTCTGTTTTTATGATAAAAACTCATCCGTTTCCACCGAAAAACCTTTCAGGGGATCGTTTGGAACAGTTTAGCACCATTTATGAATGAATTGCAGAACATCAGATTTTTGCTGAAATTGTGACCGCGCGGCTTAGGGATTTTTTCAAAAAAAAGTTGTTCAGACCTTGCGGGCTAATTCTGTTTTTATGATAAAAACCCATCTGTTTCCACCGAAAAACCTTTCAGGGGATCGTTTGCAACAGTTTGGCACCATTTTTGAGTGAATTCCAGAACGTCAGATTTTTGCTGAAATTGTGACTGCGCGGCTTAGGGATTTTTTCAAAAAAAAGGTTATTCAGACCTTGCGGGCTAATTCTGTTTTTATGATAAAAACTCATCCGTTTCCACCGAAAAACCTTTCAGGGGATCGTTTGGAACAGTTTAGCACCATTTATGAATGAATTGCAGAACGTCAGATTTTTGCTGAAATTGTGACCGCGCGGCTTAGGGATTTTTTCAAAAAAAAGTTGTTCAGACCTTGCGGGCTAATTCTGTTTTTATGATAAAAACCCATCTGTTTCCACAGAAAAACCTTTCAGGGGATCGTTTGCAACAGTTTGGTACCATTTTTGAGTGAATTGCAGAACGTCAGATTTTTGCTGAAATTGTGACCGCGCGGCTTAGGGATTTTTTTAAAAAAACGTTGTTCAGACCTTGCAGGCTAATTCTGTTTTTATGATAAAAACGCATCTGTTTCCACCGAAAAGCCTTTCAGGGGATCGTTTGCAACAGTTTGGCACCATTTTTGAGTGAATTGCAGAACGTCAGATTTTTGCTGAAATTGTGACCGCGCGGCTTAGGGATTTTTTTTAAAAAAAGTTGTTCAGACCTTGCAGGCTAATTCTGTTTTTATGATAAAAACGCATCTTTTTCCACCGAAAAACCTTTCAGGGGATCGTTTGCAACAGTTTGGCACCATTTTTGAGTGAATTGCAGAACGTCAGATTTTTGCTGAAAATGTGACCGTGCGGCTTAGGGATTTTTTCAAAAAAAAGTTGTTCAGACCTTGCGGGCTAATTCTGTTTTTATGATAAAAACCCATCTGTTTCCACCGAAAAACCTTTCAGGGGATCGTTTGCAACAGTTTGGCACCATTTTTGAGTGAATTCCAGAACGTCAGATTTTTGCTGAAATTGTGACCGCGCGGCTTAGGGTTTTTTTTCAAAAAAACGTTGTTCAGACCTTGCGTGAAAATTCTGTTTTTATGATAAAAACCCATCTGTTTCCACCGAAAAACCTTTCAGGGGATCGTTTGCAACAGTTTGGCACCATTTTTGAGTGAATTCCAGAACGTCAGATTTTTGCTGAAATTGTGACCGCGCGGCTTAGGGATTTTTCCCAAAAAAAAGTTGTTCAGACCTTGCGGGCTAATTCTGTTTTTATGATAAAAACCCATCTGTTTCCACCGAAAAACCTTTCAGGGGATCGTTTGCAACAGTTTGGTACCATTTTTGAGTGAATTGCAGAACGTCAGATTTTTGCTGAAAATGTGACCGTGCGGCTTAGGGATTTTTTTAAAAGAAAGTTGTTCAGACCTTGCAGGCTAATTCTGTTTTTATGATAAAAACGCATCTGTTTCCACCGAAAAACCTTTCAGGGGATCGTTTGCAACAGTTTGGCACCATTTTTGAGTGAATTCCAGAACGTCAGATTTTTGCTCAAATTGTGACCGCGCGGCTTAGGGATTTTTTCAAAAAAAAGTTCTTCAGACCTTGCATGAAAATTATTTTTTAATGATAAAAACCCATCCGTTTCCACCGAAAAACCTTTCAGGGGATCGTTTGCAACAGTTTGGCACCATTTTTGAGTGAATTGCAGAACGTCAGATTTTTGCTGAAATTGTGACCGCGCGGCTTAGGGATTTTTCCAAAAAATAGTGGTTCAGACCTTGCATGAAAATTCTTTTTCAATTGTAAAAACCCATCTGTTTCCACCGAAAAACCTTTCAGGGCATCGTTTGCAACAGTTTGGTACCATTTTTGAGTGAATTGCAGAACGTCAGATTTTTGCTGAAATTGTGACCGCGCGGCTTAGGGATTTTTTTTAAAAAAAGTTGTTCAGACCTTGCAGGCTAATTCTGTTTTTATGATAAAAACGCATCTTTTTCAACCGAAAAACCTTTCAGGGGATCGTTTGCAACAGTTTGGCACCATTTTTGAGTGAATTCCAGAACGTCAGATTTTTGCTCAAATTGTGACCGCGCGGCTTAGGGATTTTTTCAAAAAAAAGTTGTTCAGACCTTGCATGAAAATTATTTTTCAATGATAAAAACCCATCCGTTTCCACCGAAAAACCTTTCAGGGGATCGTTTGCAACAGTTTGGCACCATTTTTGAGTGAATTCCAGAACGTCAGATTTTTGGTGAAATTGTGACCGCGTGGCTTAGGGATTTTTTCAAAAAAAAGTTGTTCAGACCTTGCGGGCTAATTCTGTTTTTATGATAAAAACCCATCTGTTTCCACCGAAAAACCTTTCAGGGGATCGTTTGCAACAGTTTGGCACCATTTTTGAGTGAATTCCAGAACGTCAGATTTTTGCTGAAATTGTGACCGCGCGGCTTAGGGATTTTTTCAAAAAAAAGTTGTTCAGACCTTGCGGGCTAATTCTGTTTTTATGATAAAAACCCATCTGTTTGCACCGAAAAACCTTTCAGGGGATCGTTTGGAACAGTTTGGCACCATTTATGAGTGAATTGCAGAACGTCAGATTTTTGCTGAAATTGTGACCGCGCGGCTTAGGGTTTTTTTTCAAAAAAACGTTGTTCAGACCTTGCGGGCTAATTCTGTTTTTATGATAAAAACCCATCTGTTTCCACCGAAAAAGCTTTCAGGGGATCGTTTGCAACAGTTTGGCACCATTTTTGAGTGAATTCCAGAACGTCAGATTTTTGGTGAAATTGTGACCGCGCGGCTTAGGGATTTTTTCAAAAAAAAGTTGTTCAGACCTTGCGGGCTAATTCTGTTTTTATGATAAAAACCCATCCATTTCCACCGAAAAACCTTTCAGGGGATCGTTTGGAACAGTTTAGCACCATTTATGAGTGAATTGCAGAACGTCAGATTTTTGCTGAAATTGTGACCGCGCGGCTTAGGGATTTTTTCAAAAAAAAGTTGTTCAGACCTTGTGGGCTAATTCTGTTTTTATGA
Source organism: Podarcis vaucheri (assembly GCF_965113315.1). Lineage (NCBI taxonomy): Eukaryota > Metazoa > Chordata > Lepidosauria > Squamata > Lacertidae > Podarcis > Podarcis vaucheri. The sequence goes on from NW_028118802.1 coordinate 328,435, forward strand.
TAAAAACGCATCTGTTTCCACCGAAAAACCTTTCAGGAGATCGTTTGCAACAGTTTGGCACCATTTTTGAGTGAATTCCAGAACGCCAGATTTTTGCTGAAATTGTGACTGCGCGGCTTAGGGATTTTTTCAAAAAAAAAGGTTATTCAGACCTTGCGGGCTAATTCTGTTTTTATGATAAAAACTCATCCGTTTCCACCGAAAAACCTTTCAGGGGATCGTTTGGAACAGTTTAGCACCATTTATGAATGAATTGCAGAACATCAGATTTTTGCTGAAATTGTGACCGCGCGGCTTAGGGATTTTTTCAAAAAAAAGTTGTTCAGACCTTGCGGGCTAATTCTGTTTTTATGATAAAAACCCATCTGTTTCCACCGAAAAACCTTTCAGGGGATCGTTTGCAACAGTTTGGCACCATTTTTGAGTGAATTCCAGAACGTCAGATTTTTGCTGAAATTGTGACTGCGCGGCTTAGGGATTTTTTCAAAAAAAAGGTTATTCAGACCTTGCGGGCTAATTCTGTTTTTATGATAAAAACTCATCCGTTTCCACCGAAAAACCTTTCAGGGGATCGTTTGGAACAGTTTAGCACCATTTATGAATGAATTGCAGAACGTCAGATTTTTGCTGAAATTGTGACCGCGCGGCTTAGGGATTTTTTCAAAAAAAAGTTGTTCAGACCTTGCGGGCTAATTCTGTTTTTATGATAAAAACCCATCTGTTTCCACAGAAAAACCTTTCAGGGGATCGTTTGCAACAGTTTGGTACCATTTTTGAGTGAATTGCAGAACGTCAGATTTTTGCTGAAATTGTGACCGCGCGGCTTAGGGATTTTTTTTAAAAAACGTTGTTCAGACCTTGCAGGCTAATTCTGTTTTTATGATAAAAACGCATCTGTTTCCACCGAAAAGCCTTTCAGGGGATCGTTTGCAACAGTTTGGCACCATTTTTGAGTGAATTCCAGAACGTCAGATTTTTGCTCAAATTGTGACCGCGCGGCTTAGGGATTTTTTCAAAAAAAAAGGTTGTTCAGACCTTGCAGGCTAATTCTGTTTTTATGATAAAAACCCATCCGTTTCCACCGAAAAACCTTTCAGGGGATCGTTTGGAACAGTTTAGCACCATTTTTGAGTGAATTCCAGAACGTCAGATTTTTGCTGAAATTTTGACCGCGCGGCTTAGGGATTTTTTCAAAAAAAAGTTGTTCAGACCTTGCATGAAAATTATTTTTCAATGATAAAAACCCATCTGTTTCCACCGAAAAACCTTTCAGGGGATCGTTTGCAACAGTTTGGCACCATTTTTGAGTGAATTCCAGAACGTCAGATTTTTGCTGAAATTGTGACCGCGCGGCTTAGGGATTTTTCCAAAAAAAAGTGGTTCAGACCTTGCATGAAAATTCTTTTTCAATGGTAAAAACCCATATGTTTCCACCAAAAAACCTTTCAGGGCATCGTTTGGAACAGTTTGGCACCATTTTTGAGTGAATTGCAGAACGTCAGATTTTTGCTGAAATTGTGACCGCGCGGCTTAGGGATTTTTTTAAAAAAAAGTTGTTCAGACCTTGCAGGCTAATTCTGTTTTTATGATAAAAACTCATCTGTTTCCACCGAAAAACCTTACAGGGGATCGTTTGCAACAGTTTGGCACCATTTTTGAGTGAATTCCAGAACGTCAGATTTTTGCTGAAATTGTGACCGCGCGGCTTAGGGATTTTTTCAAAAAAAAGTTGTTCAGACCTTGCATGAAAATTATTTTTCAATGATAAAAACCCATCCGTTTCCACCGAAAAACCTTTCAGGGGATCGTTTGCAACAGTTTGGCATCATTTTTGAGTGAATTGCAGAACGTCAGATTTTTGGTGAAATTGTGACCGCGCGGCTTAGGGATTTTTTCAAAAAAAAGTTGTTCAGACCTTGCGGGCTAATTCTGTTTTTATGATAAAAACCCATCTGTTTCCACCGAAAAACCTTTCAGGGGATCGTTTGCAACAGTTTGGCACCATTTTTGAGTGAATTCCAGAACGTCAGATTTTTGCTGAAATTGTGACCGCGCGGCTTAGGGATTTTTTCAAAAAAAAGTTGTTCAGACCTTGCGGGCTAATTCTGTTTTTATGATAAAAACCCATCTGTTTGCACCGAAAAACCTTTCAGGGGATCGTTTGGAACAGTTTGGCACCATTTATGAGTGAATTGCAGAACGTCAGATTTTTGCTGAAATTGTGACCGCGCGGCTTAGGGTTTTTTTTCAAAAAAAAGTTGTTCAGACCTTGCGTGAAAATTCTGTTTTTATGATAAAAACCCATCTGTTTCCACTGAAAAACCTTTCAGGGGATCGTTTGCAACAGTTTGGCACCATTTTTGAGTGAATTCCAGAACGCCAGATTTTTGCTGAAATTGTGACTGCGCGGCTTAGGGATTTTTTCAAAAAAAAGTTGTTCAGACCTTGTGGGCTAATTCTGTTTTTATGATAAAAACGCATCTGTTTCCACCGGAAAACCTTTCAGGGGATCGTTTGCAACAGTTTGGCACCATTTTTGAGTGAATTCCAGAACGCCAGATTTTTGCTGAAATTGTGACCGCGCGGCTTAGGGATTTTTTCAAAAAAAAGTTGTTCAGACCTTGCGTGAAAATTCTTTTTCAATGATAAAAACCCATCTGTTTCCACCGAAAAACCTTTCAGGGCATCGTTTGGAACAGTTTGGCACCATTTTTGAGTGAATTCCAGAACGCCAGATTTTTGCTGAAATTGTGACTGCGCGGCTTAGGGATTTTTTCAAAAAAAAGGTTGTTCAGACCTTGCGGGCTAATTCTGTTTTTATGATAAAAACCCATCTGTTTCCACCGAAAAAGCTTTCAGGGGATCGTTTGCAACAGTTTGGCACCATTTTTGAGTGAATTCCAGAACGTCAGATTTTTGCTGAAATTGTGACCGCGCGGCTTAGGGATTTTTTCAAAAAAAAGTTGTTCAGACCTTGCGGGCTAATTCTGTTTTTATGATAAAAACCCATCTGTTTCCACCAAAAAACCTTTCAGGGCATCGTTTGGAACAGTTTGGCACCATTTTTGAGTGAATTCCACAACGCCAGATTTTTGCTGAAATTGTGACCGCGCGGCTTAGGGATTTTTCCAAAAAATAGTGGTTCAGACCTTGCATGAAAATTCTTTTTCAATTGTAAAAACCCATCTGTTTCCACCGAAAAACCTTTCAGGGCATCGTTTGCAACAGTTTGGTACCATTTTTGAGTGAATTGCAGAACGTCAGATTTTTGCTGAAATTGTGACCGCGCGGCTTAGGGATTTTTTTTAAAAAAAGTTGTTCAGACCTTGCAGGCTAATTCTGTTTTTATGATAAAAACGCATCTTTTTCAACCGAAAAACCTTTCAGGGGATCGTTTGCAACAGTTTGGCACCATTTTTGAGTGAATTCCAGAACGTCAGATTTTTGCTCAAATTGTGACCGCGCGGCTTAGGGATTTTTTCAAAAAAAAGTTGTTCAGACCTTGCATGAAAATTATTTTTCAATGATAAAAACCCATCCGTTTCCACCGAAAAACCTTTCAGGGGATCGTTTGCAACAGTTTGGCACCATTTTTGAGTGAATTCCAGAACGTCAGATTTTTGGTGAAATTGTGACCGCGTGGCTTAGGGATTTTTTCAAAAAAAAGTTGTTCAGACCTTGCGGGCTAATTCTGTTTTTATGATAAAAACCCATCTGTTTCCACCGAAAAACCTTTCAGGGGATCGTTTGCAACAGTTTGGCACCATTTTTGAGTGAATTCCAGAACGTCAGATTTTTGCTGAAATTGTGACCGCGCGGCTTAGGGATTTTTTCAAAAAAAAGTTGTTCAGACCTTGCGGGCTAATTCTGTTTTTATGATAAAAACCCATCTGTTTGCACCGAAAAACCTTTCAGGGGATCGTTTGGAACAGTTTGGCACCATTTATGAGTGAATTGCAGAACGTCAGATTTTTGCTGAAATTGTGACCGCGCGGCTTAGGGTTTTTTTTCAAAAAAACGTTGTTCAGACCTTGCGGGCTAATTCTGTTTTTATGATAAAAACCCATCTGTTTCCACCGAAAAAGCTTTCAGGGGATCGTTTGCAACAGTTTGGCACCATTTTTGAGTGAATTCCAGAACGTCAGATTTTTGCTGAAATTGTGACCGCGCGGCTTAGGGATTTTTTCAAAAAAAAGGTTGTTCAGACCTTGCGGGCTAATTCTGTTTTTATGATAAAAACCCATCCATTTCCACCGAAAAACCTTTCAGGGGATCGTTTGGAACAGTTTAGCACCATTTATGAGTGAATTGCAGAACGTCAGATTTTTGCTGAAATTGTGACCGCGCGGCTTAGGGATTTTTTCAAAAAAAAGTTGTTCAGACCTTGTGGGCTAATTCTGTTTTTATGATAAAAACGCATCTGTTTCCACCGAAAAACCTTTCAGGGGATCGTTTGCAACAGTTTGGCACCATTTTTGAGTGAATTCCAGAACGCCAGATTTTTGCTGAAATTGTGACTGCGCGGCTTAGGGATTTTTTCAAAAAAAAAGGTTATTCAGACCTTGCGGGCTAATTCTGTTTTTATGATAAAAACTCATCCGTTTCCACCGAAAAACCTTTCAGGGGATCGTTTGGAACAGTTTAGCACCATTTATGAATGAATTGCAGAACGTCAGATTTTTGCTGAAATTGTGACCGCGCGGCTTAGGGATTTTTTCAAAAAAAAGTTGTTCAGACCTTGCGGGCTAATTCTGTTTTTATGATAAAAACCCATCTGTTTCCACCGAAAAACCTTTCAGGGGATCGTTTGCAACAGTTTGGCACCATTTTTGACTGAATTCCAGAACGTCAGATTTTTGCTGAAATTGTGACTGCGCGGCTTAGGGATTTTTTCAAAAAAAAGGTTATTCAGACCTTGCGGGCTAATTCTGTTTTTATGATAAAAACTCATCCGTTTCCACCGAAAAACCTTTCAGGGGATCGTTTGGAACAGTTTAGCACCATTTATGAATGAATTGCAGAACGTCAGATTTTTGCTGAAATTGTGACCGCGCGGCTTAGGGATTTTTTCAAAAAAAAGTTGTTCAGACCTTGCGGGCTAATTCTGTTTTTATGATAAAAACCCATCTGTTTCCACAGAAAACCTTTCAGGGGATCGTTTGCAACAGTTTGGTACCATTTTTGAGTGAATTGCAGAACGTCAGATTTTTGCTGAAATTGTGACCGCGCGGCTTAGGGATTTTTTTTAAAAAACGTTGTTCAGACCTTGCAGGCTAATTCTGTTTTTATGATAAAAACGCATCTGTTTCCACCGAAAAGCCTTTCAGGGGATCGTTTGCAACAGTTTGGCACCATTTTTGAGTGAATTCCAGAACGTCAGATTTTTGCTCAAATTGTGACCGCGCGGCTTAGGGATTTTTTCAAAAAAAAAGGTTGTTCAGACCTTGCAGGCTAATTCTGTTTTTATGATAAAAACCCATCCGTTTCCACCGAAAAACCTTTCAGGGGATCGTTTCGAACAGTTTAGCACCATTTTTGAGTGAATTCCAGAACGTCAGATTTTTGCTGAAATTTTGACCGCGCGGCTTAGGGATTTTTTCAAAAAAAAGTTGTTCAGACCTTGCATGAAAATTATTTTTCAATGATAAAAACCCATCTGTTTCCACCGAAAAACCTTTCAGGGGATCGTTTGCAACAGTTTGGCACCATTTTTGAGTGAATTCCAGAACGTCAGATTTTTGCTGAAATTGTGACCGCGCGGCTTAGGGATTTTTCCAAAAAAAAGTGGTTCAGACCTTGCATGAAAATTCTTTTTCAATGGTAAAAACCCATCTGTTTCCACCGAAAAACCTTTCAGGGCATCGTTTGGAACAGTTTGGCACCATTTTTGAGTGAATTGCAGAACGTCAGATTTTTGCTGAAATTGTGACCGCGCGGCTAGGGATTTTTTTTAAAAAAAGTTGTTCAGACCTTGCAGGCTAATTCTGTTTTTATGATAAAAACTCATCTGTTTCCACCGAAAAACCTTACAGGGGATCGTTTGCAACAGTTTGGCACCATTTTTGAGTGAATTCCAGAACGTCAGATTTTTGCTGAAATTGTGACCGCGCGGCTTAGGGATTTTTTCAAAAAAAAGTTGTTCAGACCTTGCATGAAAATTATTTTTCAATGATAAAAACCCATCCGTTTCCACCGAAAAACCTTTCAGGGGATCGTTTGCAACAGTTTGGCATCATTTTTGAGTGAATTGCAGAATGTCAGATTTTTGGTGAAATTGTGACCGCGCGGCTTAGGGATTTTTTCAAAAAAAAGTTGTTCAGACCTTGCGGGCTAATTCTGTTTTTATGATAAAAACCCATCTGTTTCCACCGAAAAACCTTTCAGGGGATCGTTTGCAACAGTTTGGCACCATTTTTGAGTGAATTCCAGAACGTCAGATTTTTGCTGAAATTGTGACCGCGCGGCTTAGGGATTTTTTCAAAAAAAAGTTGTTCAGACCTTGCGGGCTAATTCTGTTTTTATGATAAAAACCCATCTGTTTGCACCGAAAAACCTTTCAGGGGATCGTTTGGAACAGTTTGGCACCATTTATGAGTGAATTGCAGAACGTCAGATTTTTGCTGAAATTGTGACCGCGCGGCTTAGGGTTTTTTTTCAAAAAAAAGTTGTTCAGACCTTGCGTGAAAATTCTGTTTTTATGATAAAAACCCATCTGTTTCCACTGAAAAACCTTTCAGGGGATCGTTTGCAACAGTTTGGCACCATTTTTGAGTGAATTCCAGAACGCCAGATTTTTGCTGAAATTGTGACTGCGCGGCTTAGGGATTTTTTCAAAAAAAAGTTGTTCAGACCTTGTGGGCTAATTCTGTTTTTATGATAAAAACGCATCTGTTTCCACCGAAAAACCTTTCAGGGGATCGTTTGCAACAGTTTGGCACCATTTTTGAGTGAATTCCAGAACGCCAGATTTTTGCTGAAATTGTGACCGCGCGGCTTAGGGATTTTTTCAAAAAAAAGTTGTTCAGACCTTGCGTGAAAATTCTTTTTCAATGATAAAAACCCATCTTTTTCCACCGAAAAACCTTTCAGGGTATCATTTGCAACAGTTTGGCACGATTTTTGAGTGAATTCCAGAACGCCAGATTTTTGCTGAAATTGTGACTGCGCGGCTTAGGGATTTTTTCAAAAAAAAGGTTGTTCAGACCTTGCGGGCTAATTCTGTTTTTATGATAAAAACCCATCTGTTTCCACCGAAAAAGCTTTCAGGGGATCGTTTGCAACAGTTTGGCACCATTTTTGAGTGAATTCCAGAACGTCAGATTTTTGCTGAAATTGTGACCGCGCGGCTTAGGGATTTTTTCAAAAAAAAGTTGTTCAGACCTTGCGGGCTAATTCTGTTTTTATGATAAAAACCCATCTGTTTCCACCAAAAAACCTTTCAGGGCATCGTTTGGAACAGTTTGGCACCATTTTTGAGTGAATTCCACAACGCCAGATTTTTGCTGAAATTGTGACCGCGCGGCTTAGGGATTTTTTTTAAAAAAAGTTGTTCAGACCTTGCAGGCTAATTCTGTTTTTATGATAAAAACGCATCTTTTTCAACCGAAAAACCTTTCAGGGGATCGTTTGCAACAGTTTGGCACCATTTTTGAGTGAATTCCAGAACGTCAGATTTTTGCTCAAATTGTGACCGCGCGGCTTAGGGATTTTTTCAAAAAAAAGTTGTTCAGACCTTGCATGAAAATTATTTTTCAATGATAAAAACCCATCCGTTTCCACCGAAAAACCTTTCAGGGGATCGTTTGCAACAGTTTGGCACCATTTTTGAGTGAATTCCAGAACGTCAGATTTTTGGTGAAATTGTGACCGCGTGGCTTAGGGATTTTTTCAAAAAAAAGTTGTTCAGACCTTGCGGGCTAATTCTGTTTTTATGATAAAAACGCATCTGTTTCCACCGAAAAACCTTTCAGGGGATCGTTTGCAACAGTTTGGCACCATTTTTGAGTGAATTCCAGAACGCCAGATTTTTGCTGAAATTGTGACCGCGCGGCTTAGGGATTTTTTCAAAAAAAAGTTGTTCAGACCTTGCGTGAAAATTCTTTTTCAATGATAAAAACCCATCTGTTTCCACCGAAAAACCTTTCAGGGCATCGTTTGGAACAGTTTGGCACCATTTTTGAGTGAATTCCAGAACGCCAGATTTTTGCTGAAATTGTGACTGCGCGGCTTAGGGATTTTTTCAAAAAAAAGGTTGTTCAGACCTTGCGGGCTAATTCTGTTTTTATGATAAAAACCCATCTGTTTCCACCGAAAAAGCTTTCAGGGGATCGTTTGCAACAGTTTGGCACCATTTTTGAGTGAATTCCAGAACGTCAGATTTTTGCTGAAATTGTGACCGCGCGGCTTAGGGATTTTTTCAAAAAAAAGTTGTTCAGACCTTGCGGGCTAATTCTGTTTTTATGATAAAAACGCATCTTTTTCAACCGAAAAACCTTTCAGGGGATCGTTTGCAACAGTTTGGCACCATTTTTGAGTGAATTCCAGAACGTCAGATTTTTGCTCAAATTGTGACCGCGCGGCTTAGGGATTTTTTCAAAAAAAAGTTGTTCAGACCTTGCATGAAAATTATTTTTCAATGATAAAAACCCATCCGTTTCCACCGAAAAACCTTTCAGGGGATCGTTTGCAACAGTTTGGCACCATTTTTGAGTGAATTCCAGAACGTCAGATTTTTGGTGAAATTGTGACCGCGTGGCTTAGGGATTTTTTCAAAAAAAAGTTGTTCAGACCTTGCGGGCTAATTCTGTTTTTATGATAAAAACCCATCTGTTTCCACCGAAAAAGCTTTCAGGGGATCGTTTGCAACAGTTTGGCACCATTTTTGAGTGAATTCCAGAACGTCAGATTTTTGCTGAAATTGTGACCGCGCGGCTTAGGGATTTTTTCAAAAAAAAGTTGTTCAGACCTTGTGGGCTAATTCTGTTTTTATGATAAAAACGCATCTGTTTCCACCGAAAAACCTTTCAGGGGATCGTTTGCAACAGTTTGGCACCATTTTTGAGTGAATTCCAGAACGCCAGATTTTTGCTGAAATTGTGACTGCGCGGCTTAGGGATTAGTTCAAAAAAAAAAGGTTATTCAGACCTTGCGGGCTAATTCTGTTTTTATGATAAAAACTCATCCGTTTCCACCGAAAAACCTTTCAGGGGATCGTTTGGAACAGTTTAGCACCATTTATGAATGAATTGCAGAACGTCAGATTTTTGCTGAAATTGTGACCGCGCGGCTTAGGGATTTTTTCAAAAAAAAGTTGTTCAGAACTTGCGGGCTAATTCTGTTTTTATGATGAAAACCCATCTGTTTCCACCGAAAAACATTTCAGGGGATCGTTTGCAACAGTTTGGCACCATTTTTGAGTGAATTGCAGAACGTCAGATTTTTGCTGAAATTGTGACCGCGCGGCTTAGGGATTTTTCCCAAAAAAAGTTGTTCAGACCTTGCGGGCTAATTCTGTTTTTATGATAAAAACCCATCTGTTTCCACCAAAAAACCTTTCAGGGGATCGTTTGCAACAGTTTGGCACCATTTTTGAGTGAATTCCAGAACGTCAGATTTTTGCTGAAATTGTGACCGCGCGGCTTAGGGATTTTTTCAAAAAAAAGGTTGTTCAGACCTTGCGGGCTAATTCTGTTTTTATGATAAAAACCCATCCGTTTCCACCGAAAAACCTTTCAGGGGATCGTTTGGAACAGTTTAGCACCATTTATGAGTGAATTGCAGAACGTCAGATTTTTGCTGAAATTGTGACCGCGCGGCTTAGGGATTTTTTCAAAAAAAAGTTGTTCAGACCTTGCGGGCTAATTCTGTTTTTATGATAAAAACCCATCCGTTTCCACCGAAAAACCTTTCAGGGGATCGTTTGCAACAGTTTGGCACCATTTTTGAGTGAATTGCAGAACGTCAGATTTTTGGTGAAATTGTGACCGCGCGGCTTAGGGATTTTTTCAAAAAAAAGTTGTTCAGACCTTGTGGGCTAATTCTGTTTTTATGATAAAAACGCATCTGTTTCCACCGAAAAACCTTTCAGGGGATCGTTTGCAACAGTTTGGCACCATTTTTGAGTGAATTCCAGAACGCCAGATTTTTGCTGAAATTGTGACTGCGCGGCTTAGGGATTTTTTCAAAAAAAAAAGGTTATTCAGACCTTGCGGGCTAATTCTGTTTTTATGATAAAAACTCATCCGTTTCCACCGAAAAACCTTTCAGGGGATCGTTTGGAACAGTTTAGCACCATTTATGAATGAATTGCAGAACGTCAGATTTTTGCTGAAATTGTGACCGCGCGGCTTAGGGATTTTTCCAAAAAAAAGTTGTTCAGACCTTGCGGGCTAATTCTGTTTTTATGATAAAAACCCATCTGTTTCCACCGAAAAACCTTTCAGGGGATCGTTTGCAACAGTTTGGCACCATTTTTGAGTGAATTGCAGAACGTCAGATTTTTGCTGAAATTGTGACCGCGCGGCTTAGGGATTTTTCCCAAAAAAAGTTGTTCAGTCCTTGCGGGCTAATTCTGTTTTTATGATAAAAACCCATCTGTTTCCACCAAAAAACCTTTCAGGGCATCGTTTGGAACAGTTTGGCACCATTTTTGAGTGAATTCCAGAACGCCAGATTTTTGCTGAAATTGTGACTGCGCGGCTTAGGGATTTTTTCAAAAAAAAGGTTGTTCAGACCTTGCGGGCTAATTCTGTTTTTATGATAAAAACCCATCTGTTTCCACCGAAAAACCTTTCAGGGGATCGTTTGCAACAGTTTGGCACCATTTTTGAGTGAATTCCAGAACGTCAGATTTTTGCTGAAATTGTGACTGCGCGGCTTAGGGATTTTTTCAAAAAAAAGGTTATTCAGACCTTGCGGGCTAATTCTGTTTTTATGATAAAAACTCATCCGTTTCCACCGAAAAACCTTTCAGGGGATCGTTTGGAACAGTTTAGCACCATTTATGAATGAATTGCAGAACGTCAGATTTTTGCTGAAATTGTGACCGCGCGGCTTAGGGATTTTTTCAAAAAAAAAAGGTTGTTCAGACCTTGCAGGCTAATTCTGTTTTTATGATAAAAACCCATCCGTTTCCACCGAAAAACCTTTCAGGGGATCGTTTGGAACAGTTTAGCACCATTTTTGAGTGAATTCCAGAACGTCAGATTTTTGCTGAAATTTTGACCGCGCGGCTTAGGGATTTTTTCAAAAAAAAGTTGTTCAGACCTTGCATGAAAATTATTTTTCAATGATAAAAACCCATCTGTTTCCACCGAAAAACCTTTCAGGGGATCGTTTGCAACAGTTTGGCACCATTTTTGAGTGAATTCCAGAACGTCAGATTTTTGCTGAAATTGTGACCGCGCGGCTTAGGGATTTTTCCAAAAAAAAGTGGTTCAGACCTTGCATGAAAATTCTTTTTCAATGGTAAAAACCCATCTGTTTCCACCGAAAAACCTTTCAGGGCATCGTTTGGAACAGTTTGGCACCATTTTTGAGTGAATTGCAGAACGTCAGATTTTTGCTGAAATTGTGACCGCGCGGCTTAGGGATTTTTTTAAAAAAAAGTTGTTCAGACCTTGCAGGCTAATACTGTTTTTATGATAAAAACTCATCTGTTTCCACCGAAAAACCTTACAGGGGATCGTTTGCAACAGTTTGGCACCATTTTTGAGTGAATTCCAGAACGTCAGATTTTTGCTGAAATTGTGACCGCGCGGCTTAGGGATTTTTTCAAAAAAAAGTTGTTCAGACCTTGCATGAAAATTATTTTTCAATGATAAAAACCCATCCGTTTCCACCGAAAAACCTTTCAGGGGATCGTTTGCAACAGTTTGGCACCATTTTTGAGTGAATTGCAGAACGTCAGATTTTTGGTGAAATTGTGACCGCGCGGCTTAGGGATTTTTTCAAAAAAAAGTTGTTCAGACCTTGCGGGCTAATTCTGTTTTTATGATAAAAACCCATCTGTTTCCACCGAAAAACCTTTCAGGGGATCGTTTGCAACAGTTTGGCACCATTTTTGAGTGAATTCCAGAACGTCAGATTTTTGCTGAAATTGTGACCGCGCGGCTTAGGGATTTTTTCAAAAAAAAGTTGTTCAGACCTTGCGGGCTAATTCTGTTTTTATGATAAAAACCCATCTGTTTGCACCGAAAAACCTTTCAGGGGATCGTTTGCAACAGTTTGGCACCATTTTTGAGTGAATTCCAGAACGCCAGATTTTTGCTGAAATTGTGACTGCGCGGCTTAGGGTTTTTTTTCAAAAAAAAGTTGTTCAGACCTTGTGGGCTAATTCTGTTTTTATGATAAAAACGCATCTGTTTCCACCGAAAAACCTTTCAGGGGATCGTTTGCAACAGTTTGGCACCATTTTTGAGTGAATTCCAGAACGCCAGATTTTTGCTGAAATTGTGACCGCGCGGCTTAGGGATTTTTTCAAAAAAAAGTTGTTCAGACCTTGCGTGAAAATTCTTTTTCAATGATAAAAACCCATCTGTTTCCACCGAAAAACCTTTCAGGGCATC